>NC_091150.1:38399445-38709445 GCF_040958095.1 Procambarus clarkii | reverse complement strand
AATGCCCTTCAAGAAGACCTGGACAAAATAAGTACAGCATATGGAGCACCACTTAGCAAATGGAATTTAATGTGAATAAATGTCATGTTATGGAATGTGGAATAGAAGAACATATATCCCACACAACCTATTAATTATGTGAGAAAACTTTAAAAAATTCTGATAAATAGAGATCTAGGGGTGGTTCTGGAGATAAACCTATCACCTGAGGTCCACATAAAAAACGTTGTTCTAGGAGCCTAAGCTATAATTTCCAACTCCAGAATTGCTTTTAAATACATGGAAGGCGAAATACTAAAGAAACTGTTCACGACTTTTGTTAGACCAAAGCTGGAATATGCAGCGGTTGTATGGTGCCCATATCTTAAAAAGCACATCAACAAACTGGAAAAGGTGCAAAGACATGCCACAACATTGCTACCAGAACTGATGGACAAGAGCTAGGAGAGGTTAGAGGCATTAAATATGCCAAAACTAGAAGATAGAAGAAAAAGAGGCGATATGATCATTACGTGCAAGATAGTACAGTAACAGGAATAGATAAAATTGACAGGGAAGAATTCCTGAGACCTGAAACTTCGAGAACAAGAGGTCATAGATTTAAACTAACTAAACAAAGCTGCCAAAGGAATATAAGAAAATTCACTTTTGCAAACAGAGTGGTAGGCGGTTGGAACAAGTTAGGCGAGAAAGTGGTGAAGGCCAAAACCCTCAGTAGTTTCAAAGCATTATATGACAAAGAGTGCTGGGAAGACGGGACACCACGAGCCTAGCTCTCATCCTAAAACTACACTTAGGTAATTACAGTCAGATAATTATGCACACACTTGTTAGTGTTTCTTGAGGACATGCTAAAGAATTATGAAGAAAAGGTAATTAAATTAGAAGAAAAATGCAAGCAAGGTATGTAAATTACCAGCTTGACTGATAAGATAAGGATACAGGAGGCACACATCAAGGAACTAGTCAAAGATAATGAGGCATGAAAAGAAAAGAGTGGTGAATTTGAAAAAAATAACAAGAAAATAGACTCATATGGTGAACAACTCCAGGGAATCCTAAAGGCCAACAGAGAGTTAGGTAAGAATTTGCAATGAGAAACTTCATTGACAACTCACATAGAGGAGGTTAATAAATAACTGGAAAAGTATAAAGAAGAAATAAAAGAGATGTATGTGCAAGTTGTAAAACGAGGAAGAGAGGATCAAAGAAGTGTGTTTAGAAGTCAAAACCAGAAATGACCAACAAGAAGCAGAAATTACGCAAGCATTTAGGAAAGAACTGGTAACCAACAGTAAACTAATGTAGTACAAAACAATGCAGACAGAATTAAGTCCATAATAATCTTCAGGTGTTTAAAAAAGGAAATATCATCTCGGGTGGATAGAGCAGCAGAAGAGATGAAAATCATAGAGAAAATAGTAGGTTTAGGAGAAGGCCTAAATTCAAAAGGAAAATGTAAGTGATTTTAGGAGAGTATAGAAATATGAGAAAGACAAGAACCGCCCCTTAATGGTGATGTTTAATGGAGTGAAACATATGACGGAAGTGCTTAGAAATGGCAGGAAATTGTAGAGTGATGAAGTTGGCAAACTTTGGTCAATAAGATAAGACCTCTCAAAGGAAGACAGAAAAAAGCTGAAATTGAACTTCAATAAATAAACTGTCTAAATGGGAATAGAAATGAAGACAGAAATTTTATTTTTCTACAAAGTGTTAGGGGCTGGAAAGCTAGTGAAATGGTACTAAAAACAAGGCAACAAAATCATTAGTGGAAGGGGAAGTAAAAAAGAAAAGGAAAGGGAACATGTTCCTGAAAATTGTATATGCCAACATAGATGGAGTGAGATCAAAAATATTGGAGTTGCAAGATATAATTCAGCTTAAGGTCCCAGATATTGTCACATTAACAGAGACGAAACTTGATTAAAATATTTTAAATGAAGTCGTTTTCCCAAGGGGCTACTCAGTTTGGAGACATGACAGGAAAACTAGGAATGAGGGGTGGAGTGGCTGTGCTGGTGAAAGAACACCTGAAGGTAAAAGATTATACCTGACAACCCTCGAGAAGGAGACATAATGGCATTGCAGGTCTGGAATCAGGATGATAAACTGATATTTGTACTGTATATGCCTACAGCCCACCAGCAAGCAACACATGAACAAAGAAAGAACTGGATGACAAATGCGAGAGCCTCATAATGGTCATGAGAGAAATTATAGTACAGTACAAGCAGATAAAGATAAATCACGACTGTTAGTACTGGGGGACTTCAACTTTAAAGCAATAGACTGGGAGGCCTATGAAGCAAGAACAGTGGACATTTGGACATGCAGATTTGTAAACCTCATTCTGGAGACATTCTTGTATCAATACATCAAGCAGGCCACAAGAATGAGGGAAGGGGATGTTCTGTCAGTACTGGATTTAATATTAACCAGGAAAGAAGAAGAGATATTTGACATCCAGTACCTTCCTCCCTTGGGAAAGAGTGATCATGTATTGTTGGACATTAAGAATATGAATGCAGGGGCCCTCGAAGGTCGAACCCAGTTTTGTTTTCTGTTCTTCATGTATACTGTATATTCTTATAGTATTCGACATGCTTACAGAAACAAAATGTTTCATTTGGGGAGGACTGACAAGGAGCTAATCCTCTCTCAAATACACTTCTGTTTACCCAGCAATGATTGGGTACCTGGATGTTAAACGATTTGGAGGGTTGTATTCCAGGGAAAATTTAAATTAAGGGCCTACCCAAAATGCTATACATGTTGGTATACATGCTTTACAAAAAAGTAAGAATTCTTGTATATATAAATAAATAAATAAAAATAAAATGAGACCAATTTATGAACTTTTGGGCAGTATTAGGAAATTTTATGAAACCCTCAGTATTAGAAGCGAATACATGAAATTTTGTATACAAGATGCATTAGTTGTATTGGAAGTTCCAAGGGATCAGTTGTATTAATACCTATCTAGTTATACGGAAAATAACTTAAATTACCAAAGCATAACTTTGCTAATTCAGCAAAGCCAACGTTTGTGTCTGATTTGACAATACCCACTGAAGCAAACGAAGAATACTCTATTTTTTTTATATTAAAACTTAACAGTTCTAATGAAATATTCTAACCAAACAACTTTACTAAACTTACTGGGGTTCTGCAATATAAGCCAGCAACGGCTGCGCTACTCAAGTATGCCTAGTAAGGTGTTGGACAGCAGTTATGGAGTGCCAATAGCAGAGCAGGAGGCCAGGGACGGGCCACAGGGACGGTGCTCAGGAGGGGCCACACAGGTAAACAATAACACAGACGGGCTACCTGCCTAATGTACCTACGTGAAGGAATTATTTAATTATTTTAGCCCATAGTAACGATGTACTTAACACTGTAGTTCACTTACTACTATATTCCCTGTCTAATTCGTACAGGAAATTAGAACACTTACTAATTCAAATAGTAATACTACTTACTATTTTAATTATTACTACTGTATTACCTTAGTACTACTTAACACTTAGGTTCTACTTTAGAACTTAAAACCTGTAACTTCACTAGTATAATCAATACGATTAATTTAATGTAGTTATTATGTTGACCCCAAATTCCACTACAGTATGCCTATTAATACTCTTACTTCTATCAGTTAGATAACGGACCAGCCCGAAACGCTATACATGTTAGTGGCTTTGTGAAAATGTAATATTCAAACACCAATGTTATGCACTCTCACAACCCAATGTACTTTCTTGTAAATTAATGAAATCCCCCAATGGTGATCATCACAATTATAAACTATGTGAACAAGAGCTGGGACATACTTTTATATCTGTGATTGCCCTGTTATCAGCGACTTCAAACCAAATGGTATGAGGTACTTTGAGCTCTGTAATTACTTCATACACTCAGGAATATTATCGTGCTGTACCCAGATTTTGCTAGTGGAGACTAATAAATCTTACAAATTAGATGAAATTATAGCTAGTTTTTTATCTACACTGTGTAATCTTTCATATAGAATAGGGTAGCAGCACACTTCTGCTGTGTATACCTAAGTTTGTTAATGAAAAAAATGTATTTAGAATTATATTTAATTTCCATTATGTATTTAACAATACAGTGTAATGTATTTAACAGTAAAATATTATATAATTCAAATTCTTGCCTAAATCAATATAGTACAGAATATAAACAGTAAATGAACAAATAATGAACAGTAAATGGTATGGTGATGGGCTGTGGTATGTTGGTAAGAGTGGAGGGGTGGGCAGGCCCCTGGCACCTCCCCCCCCTACCCGTCATCACAACAACAACAAGGATCAGCTGGCAGGTATGAAACCGGCGTCAATCGTCCAACCATCTATACTTAACTGAATTTACCCAAGGGCAACCACCTCTACTGGCCTAGACAAGGACAGATATAAATCACAGTTAACATCAATGAGTTGAAGATGGAGTGGACAAATGTCACTAGTGGTGTGCCAGAGGGTATAATTACCGAATTACCCAAGTGTAATTAAGTACTTTTTTAAATTTAAATTTTGCCCCTAGGGGCGAGTTTATTGGGCAGCGCCACTCATCCTGTGAGTGGACACACCGCCATAGCAGCATGTACAACACTCCCCAATAGGAAGAAAACCCGCTAGGTTGTTCATCCTGTCACTTGTACCCAGACACAGCTGGGACTTGCTTAACTGTCTCAGGTGAACAGCTCCTCGAACTAAAAGATTAACATCTGTCAACCCATAAAAACTTACGTTATCTTGCGGGTGCAAAATGGGGGAATCTATTAACACTATCGCGCTCTCGGCGCTCAAAAAAAAACAATACCCCAGATGCTTTCGGCACTTCGCGCGCCTACGCGGTAAGACCGAAAAAGTGTACACTCTTTTGACTGTCCTGACAATAATTGAAGGCGCACGTATTTAAATTTGGTATCACTGTGTTCGCAATGAAATTGTCTATAAGAGCATACCTATAAAATGCCGCCCAAGCATAAAGAGTATCAACGCCAAATAAAAAACTATGCAGATCACTCGCCGAGAGCGCCAAACAGCAACAAAATGTTTCCACTCTCTTAATGGTTGCGAAGCCTACAGTTGTCCTACATCGCTAATTTTGGTATCATTGGAATTGCAATAAAATTCTCTACACGGACATATGCATATGAATGTTTAATATAGGTAATTGTCCACCCGCAAGAGTGTGTGAAGTGGAGAGTAGTTAGCCACGAGCGCACTGGCGAAAACACAGGGGGGGAAATCATGCTTGGAAAGTTTATACATTTATACGTTTCCTGACCCTACTTTTCTATGTACGTATTTCTTTTTTATACCAATGTGTTCGCAATAAAATTTCCTATAAGATGAAATGTATAACAATTGCACAAAGCATGTGTAAGAGAAGCGCCAAATATAGAACCACGTCGCTCAGTATGCGTTCGCGGCAGAAACGAACGCATTGTTTTCGTTCGTTTGATGTTTGTCATGTTTATACTTGTTGAAACATTTTATAATTTGTATGACAGTGATCGCAGTAAAATTCCCTACACAGACATATACATAACACATATAAATATTTTCCACGTGTTGGATATATCAACGGCTAAAGGGAACCCACAGCCACACGCCCGCCACACCCAGAGCCACACCCGCCACACCCCCAAACATACTTTGTGTTTTTTTTTTTTACTCATAGAAGTTTATGTGATATAATATTCATTCTGGTATAAAAAAATTCGCAAATAAATTCTCTACAAAACGTATATAATATAACTTCTTATAGATGATAAAAAATTCCAAATAGGTGTACTTACCCTGTCTATGTTGATTGAAGATCAACAGTTGAGCATTTTTTCTTCACTCCACCATCTTCAGGCTTCTGATCCTGAAGTTGCTCATCTGATGTTTCTTAGGTGGAGTGAAGCTGTTGCCGGTGGTTATTTTTTCTCCACCCAAAATATCTTTCTTCGGTGGTACCTTGTGTAGCAAGGCGCAGCGCACAGTGCCACATCACAAGTTTTACATCCATATATCACGTCCCTCCTTTTGCCAGACTTGAAACAAACACAGCATCTTCTTTTTTTAGCCAAGTGCACGAGTTCATGCGTCAACTTGTAGTTGAGACGTTCTGAATCTATAATTCTTCTATTTCTTGGATGCACTGGAGGAATATTGTCTTCTACAGGAACCACCAAACTTGTAGTAGAATCTTCTATGAAATCAGAAACATCAAGTGGTTCTATGTCCTCAATGTCCATTTCAGAATTTGTGGTTGATGAGTGGGCTTGAGGTGTTGAGGTGAACAGAGGCCGCCTCGCACCAGATGGCCCGGGTGTTGAAACTGCCGCGTCAGCAGGAGGAGCTGCGCTGGCATCTATGTCGGGAACATGTGGTATGCTTGTTGTTGTTGGCCATTCCTCGCTGTTCCACGCCAATAAGGCTTTTATTCCTACTGCGTGAAACTCTAATAGTGTTAGTTTTTTTGTATCTGTTGAGTAGTGGTTATACAATGCGTATGCATTGTGCATGGCCATTTGCAGAAAATAGAAAGTGATCTTCTTGGTCCATTTGTGGGTTTTTCTTGCAAACTCATAATATTTGACCATTTGGCCGAGATGCCATGTGTTCGGTGAGGGAGAACGGGAATTTCATGGAGAAAAATCTGAGAGTATCCCCATCCATTTCGGTTAGAAAATGGAATTTATAGAAATATTTTTTCGATGGACTACAAAAGTAGTCTGTTATGCGGAATCGTAAGAAAAAACGGTGACGAGCTATCTCTAATCTAAAGCGCGAAAGTGTTAAGAACAGTATCAATATTTGACAAATAGTGCTGTCCTAATTCAAACAATGTGGAGTTTATTATTCTACATGTATTTCTAATGTCCCTCACGTGTTCACTTTCACGTAGATAGTGGTCAAGGCAGTGTCCGTCACTCTCATCACAGATTCTGCAATTCCGCTAATCAACTGCTGTTTCCATTCCGAACCTCCATGGATATTTGTATCCAAGACGGATTCCTCACTATTACTGATTCTCTCCCGCGTCCTCCTCCTCTCCGTCCATAATGATTGGGATTGCCAGCTGCAACCGTGTTGTACCATCATACAGATTCACTGGTTTCTGCTTTGTCACGTGAATCCCCTACATAGCAGTGGAACTGCCTTTTCCCTTCACCTTCAATGCCTCTGCACTGGAAGTATACATCTACACCAGCCTAGATGAGTCATCAGTCCTGCCACCTCTCCATACCCCCCCAGGGCCTGGCACAGCCTGGTACGACTCGGAGGCAAGCTGGGTGCCTCTGCTAACCGGTAGTTTGCCCCTACAAACAAGCAGTTAGCCGCCTTCAGCTGACAGTGGTGCAGCTCAACACAAAGGCACCGCCAGCCATAACGAGCAGTTTGCTAGTTGACCAGATGTCCACCTCGTGTTGACACTGGATGAGTCATCACCGCCGGACTATATAAAGGGTGCTGCCTCCCTGGAAAGAGTCCACTGTGGGCTCACCATAGCCCGTGTTACTTGGAACTTTTTGTTCTAAATAACGAATCTTTAACAACAACAACCCTGGGGAGCCAGTCTCTCCCTTAGTGCTCTAGGATCACCTTCGTGTCTCTCACCTGTCGTCCGCCTTCAGCCAACGTCGTGTGATTGATGCCATGGTGGTATGGTAGCTGTCTTCAGTACACCAGTATATCTTTATGCTTTTCTTCATTGCTAATACTGTAGTTTATTTTTACATTTAAGATCATACTAACGTGTTCAATTTTGCATTACATGAGAGCCAAGTATTTTCAGGGGCATTTATGTTCATTAATATTTCAGTAAATTGTTTAATTATTTATTTGATGATTTTTATTTGTTTCCACCTGTGACTTATACACTGCAGGGCCAATAGCAGCATTTTTGTTTTATTATGTGCGGGAGAGCCATACCATCTTGATTCAGTATAGCTGCGATATCACAACCCGTCACAGCTTCTATCCTCCTTTCCTCAATTCCCTTGTCACGGTGATGTTGCCTGACAATACCTGTAATTTGTAGGGGAGTCTTGGGTATGAAGTATTCAATATGGTCTCCTTCAGCAGCCAGCACATCTGCTCGTTCATTTCCACATATTCTAACATGGGAGGGGATCCACAGAAATTTGACGACTCTTCCCTGGTAGGTCAGTACCTTCACAGCTCTCTTAATTTCGTGACTATCGCAAGATTTTCTGCCTGATTTTTACTGAGGCTTTGTAGTGCTGCTTTTGAATCGGTGCACATCACTACACCATTAGTGTTTCTTTCAGGGGATCTTAATGCCATAACAATGGCAGTTAGCTCTGCTTGCGTTGAAGAGGCAGTTCTCAATATGTGCTTTTTCTTCATTTCTGTATTGAAAAGCATTATCCTTAATTACAGTATATGCTGCACCAGTCCTGCTATTGATAGGATTTGATGACCCATCAGTGTAGATTTAATCTAGTTCATTTCTGGCTTCTTTATGAATTTCCTGGAGATACTTGTGCCTCATTTCTTGTGGTATCATGTTGTATTTTTTTGTTGCCATTTCATTGATGATAATCCTGCATGAGTCATCCTCCCAGGGAGGTAACACGGGCTTGCTCAAACAGGTGAAGTTCTTCGAGGAAGCAGACTGATCTGTGATGCCATTTTTTGCTTCTCCTGTTTCCTCCTGTTAGCAGCATAGAACTCAGATTTTTCTTGGCAATATCATTATAATAGGGATCTCTGGCTATCCTAATTGCAAGCTTATCATTCAGTTCTTTAATTCTGCTTTTAATACTGGAGAGGGACAACTCTTCTCGTAGATTAGATGTTTTGGCAGTTCTTGGGACTCCAAGAATGATTGTCATGGCTTCATTTTGAATGCTTTTGAGCCTTTTCATATCGCTTTGGGAGTAGGTGCACAAAACTAATGCTGCATAGTCTATGATGGAGCGCACATAGGCTGTGTACATCATTTTAAGCATGGTAATAGAGGCTCCACGTCTATTCCAGGTCATGGCTTTCAGTGCCCTCCCAGGGGCCTCGTAGCCTGGTGGGGGGCCTCGTAGCCTGGTGGATAGCGCGCAGGACTCGTAGTTCTGTGGCGCGGGTTCGATTCCCGAACGAGGCAGAAACAAATGGGCAAAGTTTCTTTCACCCTGAATGCCCCTGTTACCTAGCAGTAAATAGGTACCTGGGAGTTAGTCAGCTGTCACGGGCTGCTTCCTGGGGGTGGAGGCCTGGTCGAGGACCGGGCCGCGGGGACACTAAAGCCCCGAAATCATCTCAAGATAGCCCTGAGTCGACTTTTGCATGTTCCTGTGAGCTGGTTGAGCTCCTCATTCTTCCCCTTGTTAGAGCCAACAGTGATGCCAAGGTACCGATAGTGGTCAACCCATTCAAGTGTTACACCATTAATTTGTAGTTCTTCATTTTCTCCCTACTTGTGATGAGAGTATGCTTTTGTCTTGTTTGTGGAGAGAGTGAAACTGAGCTCGACACATTTCCTTCCAAGGAGTTCAATGGACTGTATAATTTTTCCCAAGGTTGGAGCTTGTATTTATTTATTTATTTATTTTATTTATTTATTTATTTATTTATTTATTTATATACAAGAAGGTACATTGGGGGTTAACAGAGAACATAGAAATTAAGTTGATTTTACATTCTTGTAAAGCCACTAGCACGCATAGCGTTTCAGGCAAGTCCTTTACACTAACAGATAATTTTTAGATAATTCACAGTAAAATTGACAATTTTTTTTTACAGGTACTTTACAGCTTTACTTTTCAGGTACAGATAATTTTAAGTAGAATAATTACAGTAAAATTGTAAAAAAAAATTTACAGGTACATTGCAAGAAATTTTGACACAAAAGCAGATTAGAATAATTCACAATAATAACAATACACAAAAATGAACAAGGATTACTAGGTATATTAGGATAGTATTACAGGGTTATACATTGGTTCACTGAAGCACAATATGAGGATCATTTCAAGGAATAATGCAGTAGAATATGTACTCAATACAACAACCATGATATCAGATGACATCTAAGATTACAATGGTAAAGTAATATGGCTTAGGTACAAATATTGGGGATTGTGTAGCACTAGGTACAGTGCAAGATAAAGCACTAGGTAGAAAACTATGAAGATGAAATTAGGTACTTTTAGGTTTTATTTTTGAATATGCCAAAGTTGGACAGCTTTTCAATTCATTAGGGAGTGAGTTCCATAGACTAGGTCCCTTTATTTGTATAGATTACCATTGATAGATAACTGATAGTCTTACACAGACTAAGTTTGACTCTGAGGATATCAAAGAGATATTTGTCTGGTGTGGTGAGTATGTGTTCTATTACATCTGTCCTGGAAGAGTTTCTGAACAGGGTTTGCACTTAAGAAAAGGGTTTTATGAATGTAATTGACACAAGAGAATGTATGGAGTGAATTTATGTTTAGCATGTTTAGGGATTTAAACAGGGGAGCTGTGTGTTGTCTGAAAGCACAGTTTGCTATTGTCCTGATAGCAGATTTTTGCTGGGTATAAGGTCATCATCTACTGATCCCACTTGTTGCGTCCCTTCCGTAAAATCAATACCTGTATTTGCAATGGCGTTCATAAGTACAATGAATAGTGTGGGGTTTAAGACTCTGCCTTGGAGGTTACCGAGTTCCATACTCATTGTTCTTGAGACTGCTCCATTGAAGCAGACCTTGGTTTTCCTCCCTGTGAGGTAGTCTTCAATCCATTTCAAGTCTCCCCTTGACATCTATGCATCCAAGCTTGTCCAGGATCGCAATCCCTTGTGCTTTGTTGAAGGCTCCTTTGATGTCAACAAATACAGAGTACCTAGCTGTGTCATTAACCAAGTAATTAAATTAACTATACAATTTGCTATGCTCTGTCCTTTAACAAATCCATTGACCCCCTCCCCTAGCCTGCCTATTTTGTGCAGTACTGCAAGTGTAGTTACAGGATGAGAGCTATGCTCCGAACCCCAGGATCCTCAAATGTGGGTCAAATTTACCTGAATTTACCCGAGAGCCCCCATCTCGCTAGTGGCTATAATGAGGACAGGAACCTAGTGGCTTGACTAAGGTCTCCACATTGGTCCTGAGGATTTTATTGAACAATTATAAAATTCATCAGTTTTACTTATAGCTTCGATGAGTTGGTGGTTCAGTGAGTTTATAACTCTGTGGATGAAAAGGCTACTCCTATTTTCTGTCCTATATTGTGGTTTGTTGAGCTTGAAACTGTTGCTCCTTGTTTGCATTACATCTGACCTTTTGAAGAAGTTGTCTGAGGTAATATCCTCCAAATTATTCAGTATTTAAAAAATTTTGATGGGATGAGCCCTGTTATGTCCGGTTTGTAATGTTAGCCCTGTGGCCCTCAACTGTGGCCATATGTTGAGATTTTTCATCCATGTTAGAAGCGAACCTGTCACCCCTCCAATATTTTCCAGTTTCCAGAACAACCTCTTATGTGGAACTCTGTCGAAAGCCTTTTCTGGGGGGAGCCCCGTCGGCTCCCCGGAGCTATCCCAGGCTGATATGCTAATGTCAGACTTTGGCATCAGTCATGTGTATGGAGTTCTTAGGCCTACCGGGGACCACGGCCAGAACCGGGCCCCCTCAGAGAGGCAAGGGGAGCAATGGCCTATAGAAGCCCCCGTGTAGTTGGAAGCATTCTATGTCTGCCATCGACCGGAACAGGCACCCAGAAAGGTAAGCGCCCCAAAACAAACCCCTATTCTGGTTAAAATTGCTACCTAATACCGAACTAGTGGATAGAACTCCCCAACCGAAAACAAGCAAATTAGTGTGACGTCACACACTGCCGCGCCGCTGTCTGCGCAGCTCCCCCCTCCCCGGGAGGGGGAAGGGGGAGCCCCAGACCCCCCGCGCCGGCTACCCACACCTCAGTTCTTGAGGCTGATGCTATGGGCGTTGGTCGTGTGCTCTGGCTCCGGTGTCGCTACTGCACTGTGCTTTGAGTGTGGTGTTAGTTTTGTGGGTGCGAGAGCCAGGAGTTATCTTCAGTACTCGGGCTGCATGCGCCTAGGGCTGCCTTCCCTAGGTGCCCTGTAAGTACTGCCCTTGGGGCTTGGGGCCACCTTCCACAGGCTCCTCGGGGTCTGCCTCTGCTGGTCCGTTTTACCTTTCGGTTTTTCGGCCGCCTGTTGGGCTCTTGGGTGTTCTGTTCTCCCTTGTTACCGGCAGGTAAGAGGCAGTTTGCACTGGTAGGGGCGCAGGGTGCTGCTCAGCTTGTAATTCCCGACATCGCGGCCGGCTCTGTTCCTTGGGGTTCGCTGTCCTCTTGCGGGGTTTTGCTTTTCTTTTTGTTTTTGCCTGGTGGGGGGTTCTGTCATTTTATTCAGTTTGTTTTTGCCCTTCCACTGTTCTCCTCGGTGGCGCCCCCTGCTAGGTCCCCGTGAGTGTACACGTCCCTGGGGTTCAGCTTTAGAAGTTTGCTTGGTAGTTTTGGGCGCCGGTTTGCAGCACCCTGCCTGGGACTACCTGAGCGCGAGTCCTCTTAAAGTAAACGCTCAGGACCCTGGGAATCCCCTAGTCCGTGGGTCCGATGGATGTGACCCCGGAGTCCCCACTCGCTGTGTGCGAGTTTGAGGGTTACTCGGTCCCCTTGTCTCAGGGTGACCCTCATTGTTTTTGCCTCTGCCACGCTGCCTGTTGGGTCGGTGATACTTTCGACCCTGAGTCCTGTGAGTGTTGCTGCTTGCTTGTGACTCAATTTACCCAATCCTCTGATGATTCTATTCGGGTACAGGCGGCACGTGCGTTGCAGTCTAGGTTTCGTCTGTTGCAACGCGCTCGGTTGGTTGCTTCCCCGGATGCCCCGGGGCTGCCCCGCTTTGCTTTTCGAGACCCGGACTTGGGGGTGGGGGTCGCTTCGATCCTGGTTCAGTCCGCACCTCCTCGTCCTTCCCCTTCTGTTCGTTCTGGTCCCCCGCCCCTGCTTCCGGCCCCGAAGCGTCTGAGGGTTTCGGGGTCGGAGCAGGGGTTACTTGATCTCGAGACTCGGGCAGCTTCGGGGGTTGCCCCTTCCGGGGGGGCGGCAGAGGCATTCGAGTCTTGTCTCCCGGCCGAAGCTTCAGGGTCTGACCAGTGGGCCCCCCTTCCTCCAGCTTTTCCGGCTGCTCCGTCCTTGTCTTGTGGGGTCGGGGCTTGGGGAGAGGACTCGGCCTCGGGTCCTGTGGTGACGGACCTCGAGGCTGGGGAGGGGCTGACTTGGGGGCCTTGGGCCCCGCTGGACCCCGCCTGGGTTTTTCTTCCCACTGAGCGGGGCTTATTGTTACAAGGAGTGGGGTTTTCTTTCCCCTCCTCTGCGTACGAGTTGGATTTGGTGTCGGCCCCTCCCCGGGTACGGTTCCGTGTTCCCCCAGGTACGTCGGTTCCGTCCTTCCGGAGGTTTTCGGCTTATCGCATCCAACCTGGTGTGGTGCGAGCGGCCTTTGCAGCTTACCTCCTGCGTGACCCGGATTATGCCTCGGAAATGGATCCGTCCACGTTCAGGTTTGGGACTTCGTTCCCTTTCTGGCTCCGTTACGAGGTTCCGGAGTCATCCTGGCTAGCAGACTGCCCCTTGTTTGGTCTGGATTCCTGGCATTCCTTCTGTCGTTCCCGCACGCTGGAGTGGCGGGAAGCTTCCACGGTGCTTCAGGTTTTCCTGGGGGCTGAACTTGAGTACCTGAATGAGTGCTTGTTTGCCCCTGCCCTTCCCCGCGATGTGGGCGTTATTCAGCTCCATGTGCAGGTTCCCTCCCTTTCGGCGGCGCTCGTGGCGGAGGACTTGCGCGCTCGGGGCCTTTTGTGTTCGGCCTTACGGTTCTTTTCCCTCCTGGAGCTGTCTTCGGATTGGCTCGTGGAGGATGTGGGGACGCTTGGGTCCGTCCCGGGGTCCGGCACCTTGTCCTCGGCTGCGCGTTCGTCGGCTGCCTTGTTGAAGCTGTTCACGCCGATTTTGCGGGATGCGGTTTCCCTGTTCTATGCTTCCCGTCTCGCGTGTCGGCAGGCGGTGCTGGGTTCCTCCGTGGAATCTGCTTGGGCTCTGGCTCTTAGGCGTTCTTCCCCTTTTTGTCCTCTCCTGTTTGGGGAGTCGGCCGTGGCGCAGTTTATTCAGGCTGCGTCGGCGGCTTGTCGTCCGATGTCGGACTTGTTGGTTTTCCGGGGGTCCCGGGGTGGGTCTTCCCGGAAGGTCGTGCCAGGGCTCGGGGTTCCTCTCGTCGTGGTAGGCCTCTGGTGTCAGGTTTGGGGTTGGCTCCTCCTGCGGACCCTCCCTCGTCTGGTCGGCGCGGTGTTCGCGCTGTGCGGGGTTCTGGGTCTCGTAAGGGTCGCCGGCCCTTTCGCGGTTTGCCCCTTTGACGGGGCGATGGGGGGGCGGCTTGCGCTGTTCGCCCGCGCCTGGTCCCACGATTCGTGGGCCTTTCGGGTCGTGTCTCGCGGCCTGCGGTGGCGTTGGGTGGCCCCTCCCCCCTTTGGGGGGTCGGGGCTGGCGGGGCAGGCTTCTTCCCCTGCGCTCTGTCGAGTCGTCTTGGAGTGGGTACGCTTGGGCGTCGTCGAAACGACGTCGTCCCTCGGATGGGTTTCCCGTCTGTTTCCGGTTCCGAAACGGGACTGCGCGGACCTGCGGTTCATTCTGGACTTGTCCCGTCTGAACCCCTGGGTTCATTGCCCCTCCTTTCGGATGACTACGCTGTCTCAGGTTCGGCTCCTCTTGGAGCCGGGTGCTTGGATGGTGTCCCTGGACCTCCGGGACGCTTATTGGCATGTCCCGATTCATCCGCGGTTCAGGGACTGGCTCGGTTTTGTAGTGGGGCGTCTGAGTTACCGCTTTCGTTGTCTCCCGTTCGGGTTGAACCTGGCACCTCGCGTGTTCACACGCCTTACACGGGTTGTGGTGGCTCGTTTGCGTCTCCTAGGTGTTCGGGTGTTGGCCTACCTCGACGACTGGCTGGTTTGGGCTCCCAGCCAGTCAGCTTGCTTGCTAGCCAGGGATTTGGTTCTTTCCCAGCTCGCCGGGTTCGGGTTCTTGGTGAACTGGAGGAAGTCCCATCTGGTTCCCTCTCAGGTTCGGACTTGGCTGGGTCTCGTGTGGGACTCTCGGACCGCCTCCTTGTCTCTCCCTCCGGAGTCTCTCCTGCGGCTGCGGTCCCGCCTTCGTCTGTTTCTGGAGGGCCCTCGGGTCACCCGGCGGTTGCTCGTGGGGCTGTGCGGGAGCCTGAATTTCGCGATGGTGGTCTACCCGCCGGGTCGGGTTTGGCTTCGACGGCTGTTCTGGTTCCTTCGGGGTTCCCCCTTCCGCCTCTCTCGCGATCGCAGAGTTCGACCCCCGGGGGCCTTGCGTCGGTTGCTGCGTCACCGGCTTCCTCTTCGGGTTTTTCGGGGTTCAGTGCCTTGGCGCCTACCCGAGCCCTCGCTCGATGTGTACACGGATGCGTCGTCTCTCGGCTGGGGTTTTGTGACCAGTGCTCACCAGGCCGGCCAGGGGCGTTGGGATCCGTCCTTCCGTCGAGCTCACAGTACGGTGCGGGAGTTCGCGGCAGTGTGGTTTGCTCTGGGGAGGATTCGGGTGGCCCGCGGATCGACGATTCGGCTCCATTCGGACTGCTCTCCGGTGGTTCATTGCCTGAACCGCGGGGGTTCGATGCGGTCCTTGTCTCTTTGGGGTTGGTCGCTTCGGGTGACTCGTCTGCTGAGTTCTCGGGGTTTGGCTCTCCTGGCGGTTCACGTACGGGGCGTGTCCAACATCTTGGCCGACGCCCTGTCTAGCTTCGTTCCCCTCTCCACGGAGTGGACGGTCGACGACGAGTCCTTCCGTTGGCTTTGCCAGACGTTCGGGCGCCCCGAAGTGGACCTCTTCGCGTCGGCGTGGTCGCGGCGTCTTCCCGTTTATGCGGCGCCCTTCCCCGATTGCGAGGCCGTCGGGGTCGATGCCTTTCGGCTCGACTGGTCGAGGTGGGGGTTCCTGTACCTCTTTCCCCCAGTTCGGCTGTTGCTCCAGGTCCTGACTCGCTTAGAGACTTACCGGGGGAGAGTTGTCCTTCTGGCCCCTTGGTGGCCGGCCCAGCCTTGGTTTCAGGCGCTGGTTGCTCGGTGTCCGAACCCGAGGGTTTTCCCGCGGCTCCGCCTCTTTCAGCAGATCGGGCCGGTACGTCACGTGGCTGGTTCGATCTTCTCCTCGAGTCTTCGCGTATGGTTTTTTTGACTCGAGTCTATCATCATCTCTATGGTGATCAGGTGGCCTCCTTGTTGGTGTCCCACCTGAGGGCTTCTTCTCGGCGGCAGTATGAATTTTCCTGGCGGTCCTTCCGTTTCTTTTTGCGTGTTCGTCGTGTTAGCTCTTGTCTGTTCGGGTGGTCTTGTCCTTCCTCTCGTGGTTGTTTCAGGACCGTCATCTTATGCCTAACACTGTCGCTTCGTATCGTGCGGCGCTGGCGGAGCCGCTTCAGCTTGCTTTCGGTATCGATGTTACGTCTGCGCCGTTTCGCAAGCTGTCTCGTGCATTGTTTCACCTCCGGCCTGCTCATGCGTCGCCTGAGCCGTCCTGGTCTTTGGACAGAGTGCTCGCTTTCCTTTCATCTCCTCGTTTCGTTGTGGCCCCTTCGGTCCAGGATTGTTTTTCCAAGGCACTTTTCTTGTTGGCTTTGGCCTCTGGGGGTCGGGTAGGGGAGTTTCATGCTCTCCTCCGGCGCAGGGGTTTCTGCTCTTTTGGTCGTGGTGATAGTTTTGTTCGTTTGCAGCCGTCTCCTTCTTTTCTGGCGAAGAATGAGACTGCTGCGTTCCGGAGGGGTCCATGGGTGGTTGATGCTTGGTTGGTCAGGCCGGGGGTGCATCATGTTTTGTGTCCGGTTGCGGCGCTTCGCCGTTATTGGCGCGCCACAGCTTCTGTGTCCGGGGACGCGCTGTGGGTTGATCCGGTTTCCCTTCTTCCCTGTTCGCGGGTTCGGGTCTCTCAGGTCGTCCGCAGGGTTATTAGGTCTAGCCAGCCTGCGGTCTATCCCCGTGCCCATGACGTTCGTCAGTTCGCGGCTCTTGCTGCCGTCTTTGGGAATATGTCTTGGTCTGATATTCGGGCGCGGGGATTTTGGCGGTCGAACAGGGTCCTGGCTGCTCGTTACCTTGTGAATGTCCCTGGCCCTCGTCGGGCCTGTGTTGCTTTGGGTCGGCGGTTGCAGCCAGTTGTCTCGGCTTCGAGTTGAGGGGTGAGCGACGACCGCCTCCCGGGTAAGTCCCTCTTTTTCTGTCTGTGGGTAGTTAGCTCCGGGGAGCCGACGGGGCTCCCCCCAGAAAACCAGCGTTGAATGTAATGAAACGCCATTTTCTGGGTGAGTCCCAGAGGCTCCCCGGCATCCCTCCCTCCCTCCGGTCGGCGGTTTTTCGCGTTTTTGACATCCAGCCTCAAGAACTGAGGTGTGGGTAGCCGGCGCGGGGGGTCTGGGGCTCCCCCTTCCCCCTCCCGGGGAGGGGGGAGCTGCGCAGACAGCGGCGCGGCAGTGTGTGACGTCACACTAATTTGCTTGTTTTCGGTTGGGGAGTTCTATCCACTAGTTCGGTATTAGGTAGCAATTTTAACCAGAATAGGGGTTTGTTTTGGGGCGCTTACCTTTCTGGGTGCCTGTTCCGGTCGATGGCAGACATAGAATGCTTCCAACTACACGGGGGCTTCTATAGGCCATTGCTCCCCTTGCCTCTCTGAGGGGGCCCGGTTCTGGCCGTGGTCCCCGGTAGGCCTAAGAACTCCATACACATGACTGATGCCAAAGTCTGACATTAGCATATCAGCCTGGGATAGCTCCGGGGAGCCTCCGGGACTCACCCAGAAAATGGCGTTTCATTACATTCAACGCTGGTTTTTTAGGTCCAGATAGATGCAGTCAACCCAACCATCTCTTTCCTGTAATATCTCTGTGGCTCGATCATAGAAACTGAGTAAATTCGATACACAGGATCTTCCAGATCAAAAACCATACTGTCTGTCTGATATTATATCATTTCTCTCCAGGTGTTCTACCAATTTAGTTTTGATTAGTTTTTCCAATACTTTCACTATTATACTTGTCAAAGATACAGGTCTATAATTGATGGGGTCTTCCCTGCTGCCACTTTTATAGATTGGAACTATGTTAGCCTGTTTCCACACATCTGCTACGATTCCTGTACACAGGAATGCCTGAAAGATCAGGTGAAGTGGAATGCTGAGCTCAGATGCACATTCTCTCAGAACCCATGGTGAAACTCCATCTGGGCCAGTTGCTTTGTTCTTACTGAGCTCCTTTAGCATATTTTCCACTTCATCTCTAGACACCTCTATCCGCTCTGTTGTTCTCTGGAATTCTTATTGTGTCTGGTTCTCTGAAGATTTCATTTTGTACAAACACACTTTGGAAATTTTCATTTAATGTTTCACACATTTCCTTTTCATTTTCCATGAATCTGTTTCCCATTTTCAACCTCTGGATATTATCCTTTACCTGCAATTTGTTGTTTATGAAATTGTAGAATAGGCCCGGTCCTGTTTTACATTTATCCGCTATCCCTTTTTTCAAAATTTCTTTCTGCCTCTCTCCTTACTGCCGTATAGTTGTTTCTCGCATCTTTGTATCACTGGTATGTTTGGGGGTTTGGCCTCTTCCTATATTGATTTCATTTTTGTGTCTTTTGGTCTCTCGCCTTCACACAATTTCTGTTGAACCAATCCTGTTTTCTAGCCCTGTATCTCTGTTTTGGTATGAATGTTTGTGTGCCTTCATTGTATATTTTGCAAAATTTTGCATACATTTCATTTACTTCCCTGCCTAGCAGCAAGTCTGTCCAATTACACTCATTAAAAAATGTCAAAGTTTCCCATAGTGGCCTCTCTTGAAATCAAGTTTATCAACTGTTTCAATGTTCCCATTTTCTTCTAGATGATATCTTAAAGCATGTATAATGTCTAACATGAAGTGATCACTCTTTCCAAAGGGAGGAATTTACTGGATGTCAAGTATCTCTTCTTCTTTCCTGGTGAATACTAGATCCAATACTGACGGTACATCTCCTTCTCTCATTCTTGTGGCCTGCTTTATGTGTTGATACATGAATGTCTCCAGAATGAGGTTCACAAATCTGCATGTCCAAAAGTCCTCCGTTCTTGCTTCATAGGCCTCCCAGTCTATTGCTTTAAAGTTGAAGTCCCTCAGTATCAACAGTCGTGATTTATCTTTATTTGCTTGTACAATAATATCTCTCATGACCATTATGAGGCCCTCTCATTTGTCATCCAGTTCTTCCTTTGTCCATGTGTTGCTGGTGGGCTGTAGGCATTTAAAATTATCAACTTATCATCTTGATTCCAGGCCTGCAATGCCATTATGTCAATATCTTGAGGGTTTTCAAATGTTAACTCTCTTACCTTCAGGTGTTCTTTCACCAGCACAGCTACTCCTCCTCCCTTCCTAGTTTTGCTGTCACATCTCCAAACTGAATAGCCCCTTGGGAATATGACTTCATTTAATATATTTCCTTCAAGTTTTGTCTCTGATAATGCGACAATATCTGGGACTTTGAGCTGAATTATATCTAGCAACTCGAAAGTTTTTGACCTCACTCCATCTATGTTGGTATATACAACTTTCAGGAACATGTTCCCTTTCCCTTTGCTCTTTACTCCCCCTTCCTCTAATGATTTTGTTGCCTTGTTTTTATGTACCATTTCACAAGCTTTCCAGTCCCTGACACTTTGTAGAAAAAAGAATTTCTGTCTTCATTTCTATCCCCATTTAGATGTTTTGCTTCAATGAGGTTCATTTTCAGCTTTTCTCTGTCTACCTTTGAGAGGCCTTGTCTTATTGACCAAAGTTTGCTAACCTCATCACTGCAATTTCCTGGCATTTCTAAACACTTCCATCATGTTTTTCATTCCATTAAACGTCATTCTTAAGGGGCGGTTCTTGTCTTTCTCATATTTTCTTATTCTTCTAAAATCACTAACATTTTCCTTTGAGCCTTCTCCTAAACCTACTGTTTTCTCTATGATTTTCATCTCTTCTGCTGCTTGGTCCACCCTAGATGAAATTTCCTTCTCTAAACATCCAAAAATTATTATGGACTTCTATCTGCAGTGTTTTGTGCTAGTTTATGGTTGGTAACCATTTCTTTCCTAATTGCTTGCCTAATTTCTGCTTCTTGTTTGTGATTTCTGGTTTTGACTTCTGAACACACTTCCTTGATTGTCTCTTTCTCTTTTACAACTTGTGCATACATCACTTTTATTTCTAATTTATACTTTTCAAGTTCTTTATTAACCACCTCTATTTAGTTGCCAATGAAGTTTCTCGTTGCATCTCCTTGCCTAACTCCATATTAGCCCTCAGGCTTCCTTGGAGTTGTTCACCATATGAGTCTATTTTCTTGTTAATATCTTCAAATTCCCTACTCTTCACTTTTCATGCCTCATTATCCTTTACTAGTTCCTTGATGTGTTCCTCCTGCATCCTTACCTTGTCAGTCAAGCTGGTAATTTCCTTTTCTTGCTGGAAAATACTTCCTTTTAACTTACAAAACTCAATCATGAGACCTTCATTTTCTTGTTCTAATTTAATAACCTTTTCTTCATAATTCGTTAGCATGTCCTCAATAAACACTAACCTGTCAAGAAAACCACCTTTCATTACATCTTATTGCGAGAAACCTGCAAAACATTCCCCTGCTGGGGTACTGTTCTCCCCTTTGATGGCGGCCCTCTTTGTTGACATTCTTCTGTTTTGAAAAATCAACTTTTCTAGCCAAGATTTTTCATTCTCTAACATTTATTTCTTATCTCTTAGTTTATTGTGTGTGTGTAATTACCTAAGTGTAGTTACAGGATGAGAGCTACGCCCCTTGGTGTCCCATCTACCCAGCATTCTTTGTCATATAATGCTTTGAAACTACTGACGGTTTTGGCCTCCACCACCTTCTCACTTACCTTGTTCCAACCGTCTACCACTCTGTGAAAGTGAATTTTCTTATATTTTTTCGGCATCTTTGTTTAATTAGTTTAAATCTATGACCTCTTGTTCTTGAAGTTTTAGTTCTCAGGAAATCTTCCCTGTCGATTTTATCAATTCCTGTTAGTATTTTGTACGTAGTGATCATATCTCCTCTTTTTCTTGTCTTCTAGTTTTGGCATATTTAATGCCTCTATCCTCTCCTTGTAGCTCTTGCCCTTCAGTTCTGGGAGCCACTTAGTAGCATGTCGTTGCACCTTTTCCAGTTTGTTGATGTACTTAAGATATGGGCACCACACAACCGCTGCATATTCTAGCTTTGGCCTAACAAAAAGTCGTGAACAATTTCTTTAGTATTTCGCCATCCATGTATTTAAAAGCAATTCTGAAGTTAGAAAGCATGGCTTTCATGAAGCCATGGCAAGCATGAAAGCTTCTCGCACAACGTTCTTTATGTGGTCCTTAGGAGATAGTTTTCTATCTAGAACCACCCCTAGATCTCTTTCTTTATGAGAATTCTTTAAGGATTTCTCACATAATTTATAGGTTGTGTGGGGTCTATGTTCACCTATTCCACATTCCATAACATGGCATTTATTCACATTAAATTCCATTTGCCAAGTGGTGCTCCATATACTGTACTTATTTTGTCCAGGTCTTCTTGAAGGGCATGACAATCATCTAAGTTTCTTATCCTTCCTATTATCTTAGCATCATCAGCAAACATGTTCATATAATTCTGTATTCCAACTGGTAGATCATTTATGTAGACAATGAACTTCACTGGTGCAAGAACTGAACCTTGTGGTACTCCACTTGTGACATTTCTCCAGTCCGATATAATGCCTCTGATTACTGCCCTCATATTTCTATCAGTCGGAAATTTTTTTAGCCACATCCACAGTGTGTGTGCATGTATGTATGTATGTATGTATAATATATATATATATATATATATATATATATATATATATATATATATATATATATATATATATATATATATATATATATAATATAATATAATATAATATAATATACACAGTATATATATAATATAATATACACAGTATATATATAATATACACATAATATGTGTGAAAGTCTGACAGTAGGCTACTAACCACTTGAATACAGGAATAATGATTTAATGAAATTGGGGAGCTTAGCCTCATGTTCCAAGAGGACCAGTGTAGAGTACTGAAGTAATTTCTTCCATGCTGGGCGCAGGTGATAACCCCAATGATCACAGGAATAGTTGGATTCAGGTGTCCGCTCTCTGAGGACAAAATTGCTTGGCGAGTTCCCAGAGGTGCTGCGAGGTCCGTGTGTTTTGGGGCTGGTGGAGCTCAACGAGGCTCTGCCCTTTGTCTTCCCTCCATGACACCATTCTGCATTGATACTCTAATGTGAAGGCCAATAAAGGCTTAATTTTTATATGTATATATTCCATTAGATCCATTGATTTATATATAATGTGTTGATTAATTTTTTCAGATGTTCTTAAGAGTAATAATGTTCAAGCAATTTCTAAATCGATCTCGACCCATGGTGTTCAGGGGGTTGTCAACACAGGTGAAACCCTTTCCTGTGTTGAAGGATACAATAGATACCACATGTCCGCAACTGGCTGCAAGCAAAAAAAAGGCAGAAGAGCAATTATTTCAGCTTCAGAAGCTCAGTAACATCTGTCTTGCAGGAGGTAAGCATCATTGCAAAAATAAAAGGTAATGTACTGTTGTTCAATACCTTTTATGAACATTATGTACATTATCTTTTAAGAAGTACTGCTTTTCTGACCAACAGAAGTGCAGGTCAGTATGTTGGCAGTTGTTTTGTGAACATTGGTTTATTTTTTATATGGATGTTAAAGTGGATGATGGTCTGTTTGACCTGTTTACTGGACAAGCTCTCTAGATAAAAAAAATTTGTGAAAGGGAGAAAATCAGCAATCTGCTCTCTGCCAAATCTGAATTAACCTGAATTAACCTAATTTTACCAAATAGCTTTGCCTAATACATTCTGCTAGTTTATCTCAGTATTCCAAATTTTCTCTCATCCATTTCCAGCAAGTAGCCCTGGTGCCCATTGTTCCTGCTTAGTTTTTACATTCAGGACCTGCCAAGTCTTAGCCATCTTTGGTGGGGTTCTGGTTGGACCAGCCCCCCCTTCCCCCCCTAGTCCACAGTCACAAGAGGCGAGTGTAAAGGATGTACAGTGTACCTCGGTCTTGTATGTTGGTCATTCTTACTGCCTCGGCCATGCCACCTGTTGGGTGGGTGATAACGTCTACCATGAGGCCTGCGATGTTGTTGATTTTTCCTACCCCCTAACTGCAATTGTGCAAAATGTCACCACATTACAATGGTTGACGGGTTCAACAATGTCAGTTCTGGTTTAGCTAGCTGAGAGTACTGAATCCATGCCCAGTGTGCACAAAATAGACTAAGGGTCTTTCTGTAGGGTTCCTTATAGACAAGCTTCACCTGGTCCAGATTGAAGGCTCTCCCAATGGATCCTCATCAATTTTTTTTATTAAAGGCTTAGTAATAGAGATAATGGAAAAGTATCTGTCTCCCAACTTCATTTGGGAGACAGTATATAAAAGGATTTTATTTGCGACAGTGTTTAATAGGATTGTATTCAAACACTATCATAAACTTAACGATGTTTATTTACAGAAATTTATGTATTAATTCATAGAGTGCATAAGTTACTCTATGATTTGTGTCGGCAAAGCTCATTTCGTATCAGTGAAACATTGGGATGCCTCAACTGACTGATCACATGGTTTACTTGTGAGCAGTCCTGTCTTAACACTTTCATAGACAACCAATTACAAACACGGATTTCTTAACACTGCCATTTACAATGGAAGCACAGGAGTTCCTTCTGGATATTTAGGCAGTCAATATAATGTTATGCATAATCAGCAACAATAATAACCTGTCACACTGGCAGTCAATATAGCATTGCACATACTATAAAATCTAAATGTGTTGTATGTAATTACCTAAGTGTAGTTACAGGATGAGAGCTACGCTCGTGGTGTCCCATCTTCCCAGTGCTCTTTGTCGTTTAACGCTTTGAAACTACTGATGGTTTTGGCCTCCACCACCTTATCACATCACTTATTCCAACTGTCTACCACTGTTTGCAAAAGTAAATTTTTTTGGCAGCTTTCTTTACTAAGTTTAAATCTGTGACCTCTTGTTCTTGACTTTCCAAGTCTCGGGAATTCTACCCTCTCCATTTTTTCAATTCCTGTTACTATTTTGTATGTAGTACCCAAGACTTTTCACCACTCTCGTGCTACATGTAAGGAGCATAACTGGCCGGCCTCTCACAGTGTTCAAGAGAGAATTTGACAAACACCTACAAAGAATACTTGATCAACCAGGATGTGACTCAAACATCAGGCTGCGAGCAACCGCGTCCAACAGCCTGGTTGACCAGATGACCATCCGGGAGGCCTGGTCGCGGGGGCTGTTGATCCCTGGAAGCTACACAAGGTAGTGATCATATCTCCTTTTTCTTCCATCTTCAAATTTTGGCGTATTTAATGCCTCTAACCTCTCCTTGTAGTTCTTGTCCTTCAGTTACGTGAGCCATTTAGTTGCGTGTCTTTGCACCTTTTCCAGTTTGTTGATATGCTTCTTAAGATATGGGCACCATACAACTGCTGCATTGTCCAGCTTTGGTCTAACAAAGTTCATGAACAATTTCTTTAGTATTTCACCATCCATGTATTTAAAAGCAATTCTGAAATTAGAAAGTGTAGCAAAGGCTCGTCGCATGATGATCTTTATGTGGTCCTCAGGTGATAGTTTTCTATCTAGAACCACCACAATGTCTCTCATTTGATCAGAATTTTTTAAAGATTTTTCACATAATCTGTAGGCTATGTGTGATCTATTTTCTCCTATTCCACATTCCTTAACATGGCATTTATTCACATTAAATTCCATTTTCCAAGAGGTGCTCCATACATTTATTTTGTCCAGATCTTCTTGAAGGGCGTGACAATCATCTAAGTTTCTTATCTTCCCCTGGTATCTTAGCATCATCAGCAAACATGTTCATATAATTCTAGTATTCCTTCTGGGAGGTCGCTTATGTAGACAATGAACATTATCGGTGCAAGAACTAAACCCTGTGGTACTCCACTTGTGACATTTCTTCAGTCCAATACATTGCCTCTGAATACTGCCCTCATGTTTCTGTCAGAAAATTTTTCAGCCATGTTAGAAACTTCCCTGTCACTCCTCTAGTATGTTTCAGTTTCCAGAGCAACCTCTTATGGGGAACTCTGTTAACTCTTGTGTGGCTCCGGGCTATTTAGCATTTGTCACCCACAGGCGCATACCAAAAAAAAAAAAAATAATTTTTTTCTTCTAAACCTGTTAATTTGTGTTCTCTGATCATGGGAAAAATAATAAAAAGAATCGTAAGTGGCATATATTGCTCGCTATAGGGTGGGGAAGTCTGGCAAAAAACAGGCGCTGACTCAGCGTGCGTCCCAGACGGTCTGTTGCTCGCCAGCTGTTAGAGAGGAGTTGCCACAAAGAGATAATTACCTAATTATTTCAATGTCTCCGATTGATTTTAAGTAGTTTTTTGCTGTAATATTATTCAATAGTGTGTAGTGTGATATATTTATATAATAAAATGAGTGAATCATCGCTGTACTCAAAAATATGGTGTGCATATTGTTGATTCAATTATTATGTTCATCAAGCAGTGAACAAATACTTTGTCGGTTATTACACTATATACACAGGTTATATATAAGTATCTGCATGTTTTGTTCACCATAACGAACCACTAAGTTGGTATTATGAGTCAAAATGCAACGAGGAGTGACCACCACACACCAGCCAGCCACTCGCTGCCACTCACTCCCTCAACACCTCACTCGCCCACATTCTCCTCCCACCATACTGTTTTTGCTTTTATTCACAATATACAGACATTATATAAGTATCTACATTCGTGTTCACCATAACGAACCACTAAGTTGGCATGCTCACTGGCAGTGGCAGTGGCAGCCGGCCACTGGCTGCCACTTCCTCCCTCCCTCACCTCACCTGACTCGCCCACATTATCCTCCCACAATACTGTTTTTGCTTTTATTCACTATATACAGATGTTATATATAAGTATCAGCATGTTTTTGTTCACCACAACTGTAAAACTAAGTTGATATAGTTAGTTCAGGCACTAAGAGACGTCGCTACACACAGTCAGCTGGTGGCTGCCTCCCTCACACACATTCAAGGTAAGATGCACTAAAATTTCACCCCCAACAATACTGTTTGTGGTGTTTTTACCCTATATACAGACGTTATATATAAGTATCTACATGTTTTGTTCACCATAACTGTTCAACTAAGCCGGTATAATGCCCAAAGAGCATAGTAGCCACCCCTACCAACATGACAAATCATGCAGATGTTGCCACACCCATCACAAAATGGCTTCTCCCCCACACTCCTTTTGCTGTTATTACACTGTATATACACGTTATATATAAGTATCTACATTCGTGTTCACCATACACTTTTTGCTTTTATATACAGACGTTATATATAAGTATCTGCATGTTTTGTTTACCATAGCGAACAACTAAGCTGGTATAGTGAGTCCAGACAGTTAAAGGGGATCACACAGTCAGCAGACAATGCTACCTCCCTTCCCACCAAGATTACTCCTCCTACTACAGTGCTAATTATCACAACAATCCTGCTATTATCAGAATCCTGGTCATTTTTATCACAGTCAGGGGTCTTCTGTAATAATATCATCGCTAAATAATAGCATGCAAATGTATATTATGGCATTCTTAGGTGAGGCTGTGGTCACAAGCCAACTGACTGATGCCAAAGTTTGACATTAGCATAACAGCCTGTATAGCTCTGGAGAGCCTCGGGGTCACACCCCAGAAAATGGTGTTTCATTACATTCGACGTTGGTTTTTTGGCCATTGATGTGTATCTAGGATTAAATCGTTTCAATGCAGGAAAACACCACCCGAAAGGGTAAGGTTTATTCATTATTAATTATCTAATTTTCTTGTGTAGCACCTATGCTTTACACATTATATCAGTTTATACAATATAACTTGTTGGCAGATAAATAATGACCGCACTAAACATCAGTTGAGCTGGTACATCCCAGGACCATGCGGATGCCATTAACACATGTCCAGTACTGAGTACACGTGTCCGAGGGTATCTGATGTTGGATGACCAGCTAACACTACCAAATCAGCTGAGGTCATTTTAAATTATAACTAACACATTTGTAGCAGTTCTACTATTTAATTACAGTTTAGTACATAAATTTATATCAACCGTTTCATTAACACTGTCACTGACTTTGGACACCGATCCCATCCATTTTTTTTTCTCCTGAATCCTTACGGTAGACAGGACTTGTGTCCACTACAAAAATATTTGTATAAAATTCATTTTTTATCCGATCGACCTTGGGATAGTGTCAAAATGAGTGCCTTTAGATTGCGCACAATTTGATACCAAAATGAAAGATATAACATGAAACTTGATGTCCGAACACTTGAAAGATTATAAATAGGTTTTTGGTCAAAATATTAAAATATTTGGTAAAATTCTATTTATTGTCCTATTATCTTGGAACTAGTTTTAAAATGCGCGCCTTTACGTTGCGAACAATTTGATACCAAAATGAAACATGTAACACAAAAATTTATGTCAGAACACTGGAAAGATATAAATAATTTTGTGATGATGAGCTTCCAGAATTAAAATATTTGTTAAAATTCCAGTTATAGCTCTATTATTATGGGACTAGTTTTAAAATACGTGCCTTTTTATTGCGAACAATTTGATATCAAAATGAAAGACGTAACACGAAGATTGAGGTTATCAAACTGAACGAGTATACACATTTTCATACATAATATATACACACTAATGTATAGACGTTAGAAAGAATTTTTTCAGTGTCAGGGTAGTTAACAAATGAAATGCATTAAGTAGTGTTGTAGTGGAGGCAGACTCCATACAGTTTCAAATGTAGATATGATAGAGCCCAATAGGCTCAGGAATCTGTACACCAGTTGATTGACAGTTGAGAGGCGGGAGAAAAGAGCCAGAGCTCAACCCCCGCAAACACAACTAGGTGAGTACAACTAGGTGAATACATTATTTTTTTTTTTTTTTTTTTTTTTTTTTTTTTTTTTTGAGATATATACAAGAGTTGTTACATTCATGTACAGTCACTAGTACGCGTAGCGTTTCGGGCAGGTCCCTGGAATACGATCGAGTATACACATTTTACAGATTTTGTGCGCTCACAGGTAACTCTTGCCGACTTTAGGTTTTGCTGTTGGGAGTCACGCCAGGCTTTTGGACATTATATTCATACACACCTGGAGGGAATTTAATTGCGAACACAATGATACCAAAACAAATGACGTAGCACGAGAATTAAGGTGAAAAAGCTGAAATGAGTACAGTATACACATTTAGGCGTCACTGCACACTCGCCCGCACATTGGATCCATGACTTCTAAGTTGACCGCGCGCATGTCGGGTGAGCGATAGTGTTAAGGTGTGATAAACTGAATTGTGAACCACCCCCCAAAATGTGTGAAGGGATGTTTACTGGTGATACTAAATTATAAAAATACAGTCTACTCACAAGTAATAAATCTAATTAAATACAATCTCTTGAATTAATAATCAAATCAATCACCAGTAGATTTTCCCCACAGCTGTCATTTTGCTTGCTCACATATGACTGGTTCTGTCTTTTTTCCCGGTCCTCATCTCTTGCTACTCCTACCATTTTAGCTCTCTGCCAATCTTCATGTCTGGACTTTGAGGCAGTATTATCACCTGTATGAATGTCAGGTGATGGATCTTATTTTTCATTTCTGGGCTGCTGCTTTGCACAAATACGAAGTGGCATGATGTTCACAACAGAAGTTTTTGGTGCTCTTCCAGTCATTGTCGGTTCCTTTGATGGTGCTCATGTTCTTGGGTTTCCAGTTATTATTTGAAAGGGGGGATTGAGTGAAGGAGACTTGACTTTTGTCTTGGAGCAAGTCAGTCGATTCATGCTTGAATGAGAAAGAAACTACTACTGTATCTCCTTGCCGCAATTAAATAGCAAGGTACTCTGAAAGGCTCTTGTTATTGTAGGGTATTAACTCCATGGAATTTGGTGTGTGAAAGATATCCTGGGGTGGACAGTTTGGAGAGTGACCAAAGTACCAATTTAGAAAAGAGCATTTCATATTGTACACTCATGTTTATTTTATATTTAGGTGGAGAAAGGGGCATAGCCTTACATGTCAACAAAAATGGAAAGCTGTTAGTGCGAGATAAATTAAAGCTACTTCTTGATGAGGATTCTGACTACCTAGAGCTTTCACTGCTTGCTGGTCTTAATATGGAGTATGGAGATATTCCTGCAGCAGGCAGTGTTAATGGTATGTCACTACATTGTACTTTTGTAACAAGTCATATTAAGTTATACAAATAAATAATTTTTGTAATAACTACTTTTAGTATCAGCATTAAAGCATCACACTTTGTATCAGTAATGGTCTTTCTCAAACAATTCTATTCTTGAATTTCATTGACTAATGCTTCTTTATGCAAATACAATAGTGAATCAATCATATTTAAAGATAAGTTATGTTGCTTCTATGTGATTTATTTTGTATGTGACCTATGTATACATTCCAGGCATTGGGAAGATCCAAGGTAGATACTGTGTAATAATTTGTAATGATGGAACTGTTACCAGTGGGACCTTCTATCCTATTACTGTTACAAAAAATCTTCGGTCACAAACGATTGGTGTGATGAATCGTCTTCCTTCTTTATATATTGTAGATTCTGCAGGTGGATTTTTGCCTTTACAAGTAGGTTATGTTTAATACAGTTTTATATTAACATATCCAAGCTACCTAGTTACTGTATTTTGAAGTACCATAAAATATTCATGCAAATGTTTTTGCAATCTTGTATATTTAGGTATCTCTGGTAATGTTACTGTATGGTTTGATATAGTTATTACAGTATTATAATTATTTTCTGAGCAGGCCTTGCCCAGTAGCTTATCTAGTCTTATACATTGGACATATTAGGATAAACTACCTTGGCTGCTGCCTGATAAAAGTGCTAGGGTACATCTAAGCCATGGGAGGAAGGCCAACTCACTCTGTGTCTGGTACTTGTTGAAACTAGCCAGCTTTGAAGGAAGTCGCTGACTACAGTTAAAAACAGTATGGTGTTTTATGGGAGCAGCCCCACCGGCTTCCTGAAGCTATCGTGCTGATCAAGTGCAGACACTTGAGTGCCACAACTTGAGTGTCATCAGTCACAGAGTTCTTGTATGCCTACCAGGGAACCATGAGCCAGAATCCAGCCCCCTCAAAGAAGCGCAGGGAGCAATGGGAGTCATGAACACTTTAAATGTAAAGTATATTATCTTTCCATCGATCAGAGAAGCACGCAGAAAGGTTGGTGAATCAAAGAATTACAGTACCAAATTGAAAATGGCAACATTGAAAAAATTGAAAAAAAAATAAAATAAAAAAAGCAGCAAAATCTTGTCCAACTAATGTTCCATTTGTAACCACAACCCCCTTCCCCATGGGGGGGGGGGGATGGAGCCGACCCTGATGAGCTGGGCTGCCCACCAGCCAGTTCACTGATAAGTGTGAATTCATCAGTGTGCTGAGTGGTCGCTGTTGCTCTGGCTCTGTGTTCCCATTTTCTTTTGGTGTTTTCGCACTTGCAGCAATGTTATACATGGAGGTGTGTGCAGCCAGAAGTTTTCGAGTACTGGAGCTGCGTGCATCTAGGGGGGGCCACTTTCTCTAGGTACTCTGTAAGTGTGTACTGTACAAATTCGCTAATCTGGAATCTGCTAATCCGGAAAATGCCCTAATTCGGCCAAAATCATGGCTGGATAAAGTTATCTCCCTATCCAACTAAAATGTCCCTAGAAGCCATACTAGCCGATATTTGCTCGGATTAGTGTATACTGTACTGTTAGATAGTGCTGTATCCACCTAGGGCTATCTTTCCTAGGTACCCGGTAAGTACTGTCCTTGGGGCTTGGAGTCACCTTCTACAAGTTCCTTGGGTCATGCCTCTGCTTGGTCGTTTGCTGTTCGGTATTTGGCTGCCCTTTGTGTGTTGGGGTGTTTCTTGCACCCTTGTTCGTCTTAGGGTAAGAGGTAGTTTGCACTGGTTGGGGCGCAGAGTACTGCGAAGCTTGTTGTCGCCTCTCATAGCGGCCGGCTCTGTTCCGCCTGGATACGTTGTCCTCTTGCGGGATTTTATTATTATTTTTATTTACTCTGCCTGGTGGGAGAGAGGGGTGTCTGGCTTTGTTTGGTTGCCCCCTGTATGTTTATATAGTTTTTGTGCTTCTGGTGGTATCCCCTGCTAGGCCCTCCGTGAGTGGACACATCCCGGGGCTTCGGCTTCTAGAAAGTTTGTTGGTAGACTTGGACAGCGGTTAGCAGTACCCTGCCTGGGCTTCCCTGAGTATGAGTTCCGTCTCAGGACACTGGGAATCCCCACGGGGGTGCGTGGGTCCAATGGATGTGACCCCTGATTTCCCCCTCACTTGTTGCGAGTTTGAGGGTTGCTCTGTCCCCTTGTTTCAGGGAGACTCATTGTTTTTGCCTCCGTCACGCTGCCTGCAGGGTCAGTGACACCTTCGACCCAGAGATCTGCGAGTTTTGTTGCTTGTTTGTGACTCAGTTTACCCAGTCCTCCGATGACTATTCGGGTACAGACAGCCCAGGCGTTGCACGTTAGGTCCCTTGCTGTTTGCGTGTTCTGTGGTTAAGCAGTATCTGCAGGCAGCAGCTTCTAGTTGTCGTCCAATGTCGGACTTGTTAGTTCTCTGGGGGTCCTGGGAAGGCCTTCCCGGAGGGGTCGTGGTTCTGCTTGTTGTGGTAGGCCACTGGTGCCAGTTTCAGAGCCAGCGTTGCATTTGGACCCGTCTTTGTCTGGTTGGCGCTGTGTTCGCCCTGTGCGTGTATCAGGTTCTTGTAAGAGGCGTCGTACTTTTCGCTGTTCGTCCCATTGACGAGGTGATGAGGGGGAAGCTCGGGCTGTTTGCTCATGCCTGGTCTCACAATTTGTGGGCTTTTTGGGTCATTTCTGACAACCTGTGGTGGCAATGGCTGGCCACCACCTCCTTCGGGGAGTTCAGGGCTGGTGGGGGCAGGCCTCTTCTCCTGCGCTGTCGGGTCGTCTCGGAGTGGGTGCGCTTTGTCATGGTCGAAATGACGACATCTCTCGGATGGGTTTCCCGTCTGTTCCCAGTCCCAAAACGTGACTGTGCAGACCTGCGGTTCATTTTGGACTTGTCTCGTCTGAACCCCTGGGTTCTTTGCCCCGCCTTTCAGAGAAGCAAAGAACCCAGGGGGTTCAAAACCCATGACTACTGTCCCAAGTACAGCTTCTGTTGGAGCCGGGCGCTTGGATGGTCTCTCTAGACCTCTGGGACTCGTATTGGTACGTCCCGATTCATCGGAGATTAAGAGATTGGCTCGGGTTGTGGGGCGTCTCGATTACCGCTTTCATTGTCTCCCATTCAGATTGAACTTGGCACCTCGCATGTTCACATGCCTTACCCAGGTCGTGGTGGCCCATCTGCATCTCTTAGGTCTTCGGGTGCTGGCCTACCACGATGACTGGCTGGTCTGGGCTCCCAGCCGGTACTCGTGTCTGCTCGCTGAGAATTTGGTTCTTTCCCAGCTCACCGAGTTCGTGTTCCTTTTGGACTGGCGGGAGTCCCATCTGGTTCCCTCTCAGGTTTGGACTTGGCTGGGTCTTGTATGGATTTCTAGGACTGCTTCCTTGTCTCTCCCTCCGGAGTCTCTGCTTTGGCTGTGCTACCGCCTTCGCTTGTTTCTGGGGGGGGGGCTCCTGGGTCACTTGGAGGTTGCTCGAGGATTGTGTGGTAGCCTGAACTTTGCTGGGATGGTCTACATCATCAGCTCTGGTTCTTTTGGGAACATCCCTTCCGCCTCTTGCACGACTGCTGGGTTCGGTCTCCGGGGGCCTTGCATCTGCTGCTGCATCTTCAGGTTTTTCGGGGTTCGTTGCCTTGGCACCTACCTGAGCCCTTGCTCAACGTGTTCACGGATGCGTCGTCTTTTGGCTGGAGCTTTGTGGCCAGTGCTCACCAGGCCGGCCAGTGGCGGTGGGATCTGTCCATCCTTTGGGCCCACAGCATGGTAAGTAATTACCTAAGTGTAGTTACAGGATGAGAGCTATGCTCGTGGTGTCCCGTCTTCCCAGCACTCTTTGTCATATAACGCTTTGAAACTACTGACGGTCTTGGCCTCCACCACCTTCTCACCTAACTTGTTCCAACCGTCTACCACTCTCTTTGCGAAAGTGAATTTTCATATATTTCTTCGGCATCTGTGTTTAGCTAGTTTAAATCTATGACCTCTTGTTCTTAAAGTTCCAGGTCTCAGAAAATCTTCCCTATCGATTTTATCAATTCCTGTTACTATTTTGTATGTAGTGATCATATCACCTCTTTTTTTTCTTCTGTCTTCTAGTTTTGGCATATTCAATGCCTCTAACCTCTCCTCGTAGCTCTTGCCCTTCAGTTCTGGGAGCCACTTAGTAGCATGTCTTTGCACCTTTTCCAGTTTGTTGATGTGCTTCTTAAGATATGGGCACCACACAACTGCTGCATATTCTAGCTTTGGCCTAACAAAAGTCGTGAACAATTTCTTTAGTATATCGCCATTCATGTATTTAAAAGCAATTCTGAAGTTAGAAATTATAGCTTAGGCTCCTCGCACAATATTCTTTATGTGGTCCTCAGGTGATAGTTTTCTATCTAGAACCACCCCTAGATCTCTTTCTTTATCATAAGTCTTTAAAGATTTCTCACATAATTTATACATTGTGTGGGGTCTATGTTCTCCTATTCCACATTCCATAACATGGCATTTATTAAAATTAAATTCCATTTGCCAAGTGGTGCTCCATATACTTATTTTGTCCAGGTCATTTTGAAGGGCATGACAATCATCTAAGTTTCTTATCCTTCCTATTATCTTAGCATCATCAGCAAACATGTTCATATAATTCTGTATACCAACTGGTAGATCATTTATGTAGACAATAAACATCACTGGTGCAAGAACCCCTGTGGTACTCCACTTGTGACATTTCTCCAGTCCGATACATTGCCTCTGATCACTGCCCTCATTTTTCTATTAGTCAGAAAATTTTTCATCCATGTTAGAAGCTTACCTGTCACCCCTCCAATATTTTCCAGTTTCCAGAACAACCTCTTATGTGGAACTCTGTCGAAAGCCTTTTTTAGGTCCAGATAGATGCAGTCAACCCAACCATCTCTTTCCTGTAATATCTCTGTTGCTCTATCATAGAAACTGAGTAAATTCGATACACAGGATCTTCCAGATCGAAAACCATACTGTCTGTCTGATATTATATAATTTCTCTCCAGGTGTTCTACCCATTTAGTTTTAATTATTTTTTTCCAATATTTTGACTATTACACTTGTCAATGATACGCGGTGAGGGTGGTGCGGGAGTTCGCAAAGGTATGAATTCGCTTTGGAGGGTTCAAGTCGCCCACGGATCTTCAAGCAAGCTCCGTTCGGATTGCTCCCCAGCGATTCGTTGCTTGTCCCAAGGGGTTCGATGCAGTCCTTGGCTCTTTGGGCTGGTCGCTTTGGGTGTCTCGTCTACTGAGTTCTTGGGGTTTGGCTTTCGTAGCCATTCACGTTCTGGTAGGAAGGGGGTGTCCAACGTCCTGGCGGACCGCCTGTCTCGGTTCATTCCCCTGTCATCGAAATGAACGGTCAATGCCGACTCCTTCAGTTGGTTCTGCTTGACGTCCTGGCTCCCAGAGGTGGACCTCTTCCTGTCGGTGTGGTCGAGGCATCTCCCGGTATATGTGACTCTCTTCCCCGACTGCGAGGCTGTTGGGGTTGATGCTTTTGGCTGGACTTCAGGACCCAGCCGCGCCGGCTACTCACACATTCCAATTCGGAAGCTGAGCATCAAAAGCAAATCAAAACTGCTGAACGGAGGGAGGGAGGAACGGTGCCAGGGAGCCTCCGGGGTTCACCCAGAAAATAGTGTTCATTACATTCAATGGTGGTTTTCTGTGGGAAGCCCCTATGGCTCCCTGGAGCTACCTAACCCAAGATAAGTAAATGAGAGACTTACCCAGGAGGCAGCCGCCACACACTCCTCAACTCAAAATCGAGACAACTGGCTGCAACCTGTGACCCAAGGCCACACATGAATGCCCAGGACCAAGAATGTTTACCATAAAACCGGCAGCCAGGACCCTGTTCGATCTCAAAAAGCCTAGTGCCTGAATATCAGCACAAGTCATGTTGCCAAAGACGGCAGCTAAAACATCAAACTTTGGCAAAAGCAAATGTTGCCAAAGTAACAAACTCCCTCCTCTCTGGTTGTTGCTAGTTTTGTTCCTGCTCCTAGGGTAAATAGCTTCAGGATGCTACAAGGAGCACCCCCAGAAAATCAGCATTGAATGTAATGAAATATAATTTCTGGGTGAGCCCCAGTGGCTCCCTAACATCTTACCTCTCCCCAGGGCATTGGGAGTATTTCCATCATCGTAGAACTGAGGGTGAAGCACTTGGCTGACCCATGGCTGCCTTGCTCCTCCCTCCCAAATGAGGGAGGGAGGTGGGGTGAACAAACTAGCACTAGTTTCATGAATTTTTGATAGTTTACATCATTGAGGAGTTCTTTTGGTAATTCTGAGGCTACAGTCTCACTTATCACCAGCAGTGGTCTGGTTTGTTTTACTGGCTTTCTGGGTGCCTTCCTTAGTGGTGGCAGATATGAATAAATTCATGTAAATTTTTGGTCAAGTGCCACTTCTCCCTGCACCTCTCTAGAGGGGCCAAGGTTCTGGCTCATGGTCCCCGGTAGGCTTAAAAGAACTCTGCGACTGATGGCACCTAATAGTTTGGCACTATTATCACCATTAGCTTCAGGGAGCCACTGGGGCTCACCCAGAGAATGGTGTTTCATTACATTCAACAATGGTGTTTTGGTGGACTCTCAGAAGCTAGGGAATTCTTTTTATGCAATTTGAGTGAGGTGGCAAGCTCACAGACACCCTTGGATGACTTGGTTTAGGCATCTAAATTGCAACAAGTATCTTTTGCCTTGTTTCCTTCTGGTGGTTTTCTTGATTTTTGGTCGCTCTCTGATCCCCAAACTGCCCTCGCCCTGCAGTGTCATATTCTGATCCTTGCTCTCATTATGCAAGGGTGGAGTGTAGAGGCCGGGCATGATTTGCTAAGGATTGGAAGTACCAGTTCTTAACCCTCAAACCGCTAGGGGCCCAAATAGAATTCACACCCACAGGCGCAACAAAAAAATAAAATCCAAAAAATTCTTTCGTCTTATAGAAGTGTTCATTTTTGTTCTCTGATCACGGAAAAAATAACAAAAAAATCGTAGGTAGCATATTTTAGCCGCAATAGGGTAGGGAAGTGTGGCAAAAAAGGGGCGTTGACAGAGCCTTCGCCAGACGAGGTCTGCTCCGCCCGAGCTGTCTGACGGCAGTTGCCACAAATATATTATTACCTAATTATTTCAATGTCTCTGATTGATTTTTTCTTAGTTTTTTTGCAGTAATATTATTCCATACAGTGAATTGTGGTATATTTATATTATAAAATGTGTGAACCATCGCTGTACTCAAAATTATGGTGTGCATATTAGTGATTCAATTATTATGTTCATAAAACAATAAACAAATAGTTTTGCTGTTGTTACGCTATATACACAGGTTATATATAAGTATTTGCATGTTTTGTACACCATAACAAACTACTAAGTTGGTCTTGCGAGTCAAAAAGCAACGAGGAGTGACCGCCAAACACCAGCGAGCCACTCACTGCCACTCCCTCCCTCAACACCACCTCACTCACCCTCATTCGCCTCCCACAATACTCTTCCTGTATTTATTCACTATACACAGACGTTATATATATGTATTTACATGTTTTGTTCACCATAACTGTACATCTAAGCTTGTATGGTGAGTAAGGCCATAAAACGTAGCTACTCACACAGTCAGCTGATCGGCGGCCACCCTCAAGGCCAGACGCACTAATATTTGTCCTCCAACAATATTGTTTGTGGTGTTATTACGCTATATACACACATTATATATAAGTATCTACCTGTTTTATGCACCATACCTGTACAAATAAGCTGGTATTGCGCCCAAAGACCATAGTGGCCATCAGTAAACAACATGCCAAGTCGTGCAGACGACGCTCCTCCCTCACCAAAATGGCGGCTCCCAACCTACTCCTCTCGCTGTTATCTCACACTATACACACGTTATATATATAAGTATCTACATTTGTGTTCATCATATCGAACCACTAAGCTGGTATGGTGAGTGCAGTCAATAAATGGTGGCCACACACAGTCAGAAAACGACGCCACAACCCTCCCTCCCACAGCCTTACGCCTCCCTCCATGGAGCACAGCGCTAAATATCACCACAATCCTGCTATTATCAGAATCCTGGTCAGTTTTATCACAGTCAGGGGGCTTCAGTAATACTATCACTGCTAAATAATAGCAGTATCATTTATATTATGGTATTTGTAGGCGATGCTGTGGTCACAAGCTGAACAGCGGTGCTGTGAGCTCATGCTGCGTGCGCCAGCCTTGGTGGCTTGCTCAATACTGACGCTGTAACACCCAAGAATGTTAGCCTGGATTTTTTTTCTAGGTGGCATCTGGCAACTATCGGTCGTGGCTGTACTATAGCTGCCCCTATCCCAGGCGGGGCGTTTAAATTATAGCGCTAGACACGAAATCATATATAAATGATGTGCGCGGTTTCGGTTTTGTCACTGATATCATTTATATATGATATGCGCGGTTTGAGGGTTAAGCTTGGAGAGTTAATGAGGGCTCACCAGAAAGGACATTTTATGACATTTAACAATTGATTTTTATCAATGCTCTGTATGTAATAATTATTACTCATAAATTAGTTAGCTTATGCAATCTTGTATATTGTTTTCCAGTCTGACTTTTTTGCTGATAAAAATCATGGTGGACGTGGTTTCCGTAACTCAGCTGTTATGTCTGCAGCAGGGATACCACAGATGGCAGTGGTTTGTGGTTCCTGTACAGCAGGGGGTAAGGTATCATTTTCTATTTAAAAATCAGCTATGTATTTCATCTGAGCTGATTCTAAATACTGCATTAATGTTCCATTAGCCTTATTCTCTATCCTAAATTAAGCTATACAATAAATACTATTTTTATTGAAATACTCAACTTAATTAAATAAAATTTACCTCAGTCATTCTATTAACCACTAAAGTGCTGCTATCATCAAAGGTACCACTCTGCCTGTGAATAGTCAAAGATTGTCAATAGGTATAAAAAGAAAAAGAAGTACCTCTTAATGGTGGTACTGAATTGTGCAAAATAAAATAATTTGGCACAACCGGGCGGTTGGGCCCCACAGAGGTCCTTGTAACCCCTTGCACCGTTATTCTCGTGGGGGATGTTGTATGTGGTAGATGTGTGATTCTAACCTATTGGGCAACACACTATTGTATTAATACCACACTAGTGGTATTGGTAGAACACACCACCCGTCCCTCACCATCAAGTTAAACTGTGTTCTTCTCGATATACCAGTGCTCACCCAGAATCGCGACCATGACCATATTGTTTAGAAACCTTCGAGAATGACATAAAGACTTTGAAATCACTAGAACGTAACAGGCTGGTATCAGTAAACACCTGGTGACAAGGTGAGATCAAGATCCCCCTGTGAGTGACTCATTGATCTAGGGTGAACTAAAGAAAGTGCTGCTGCCTAAGTAATCTGTGACTTTACCACAGTGTACCTGCATGGTGTAATACCTTAGCCGCCACCAATGCCGCCACTCAGAGTCTAGAGTGAGTAGCCACCAGCTGCCGCCATCCATTCCGCCTCACTGTACCACGTAACGTCACCGACTGTCCACCCTTACCTTACACACCAGTGAAAACTGGGGCGTCTGTCTTTTACCTGCAAGGGTGTCTACATATGCCATCCTGCGAGTACCCGACCGTGTCGGGAAAGCATACACCTCCATGCCCAGGTGCTCTTGTTTACTGCCCGCCTTGCATTTTGGCTGGCTGTATTGGCCTAGTCTTTGGTTTCAGCATGAGCCCTAGTTCTCTTGTTCACCTTTCTCTTCTCTTCTCTCTTTCCTGGGAGAGGTTGTGTCAGTTTCTCTCCTCTGTGGCTTCCACTTGTATGCCCACTTGGATCTCATTTCTTCTTGGGAGTCCTTTCTCATTCTTGGTGATGGTCAGGGAGAGCTGGGGCCACTGCCTGCTGTGGGTCGGGGTAGGCCTTCAGTGGTGCTAGGTTCTGGGTCACAGTCTTACTCTAGCTGGTCTTTCATCTGGTTGCATGCACTTCACTCGGTCGGACATTTTCTGTCTGGTTGCGCCATGCTCCTTCTGCTCGGTAGGCTACGGCTGCACATGGTTTATGCCTTTCATGGAGCATTGGGAGTGGGGAGCGATTTGCTCAGTTTGCCAACTCCTGGACCCTATAGTCATGGGCTCTGAGGTCATTTCACACAGCCTGTGGTGGAGTTTGTTGGTTCCTCCCCTTCCAAATGTTCGGGTCTTTCCAGGCAGGCTTCCTCTCCTCCAGGCATGAACATCAGTCAAGAACTGGCTGGCGGCGGCCTGGCTCACCCAGGCTGGTTCAACCTCCTGGGGGGGGGGAAGTTGGAGCTAACGAGACGGGGGTGAGTTGGATGAAGTTTTTTCTGGGGGGAGCCCCTATGGCTCTCAGGAGCTATCCATGGCTGATATGGATACCCTAACTATTTTGCATCAGTCAATGTGAGTGGAATTCTAGCCTTACCGGGGACCACGAGCCAGAACCTGGCCCCCTCACAAAGGCACGAGGAGCAATGGCTCATAGAAATGCACATGGGATTTGGAGCATTCTATATCTGCCATCGACCGGGACAGGCACCCAGAAAGGTAAGTGTCACAAAACAAACCCCCATTCTGGTTATCCCTTAAACTGCGCAACACGTCATATAACGTGTTAAGTAACTTGCCCAAAATTGCGCATCATGTCATATGACGTGTTTGAATACCACGCAAGATTTAAATGGCCTGCAGATACACAGGGCTCACCTCACCTTCATCAGGGCTCTTGTAAACAGACGGCATTTAAAAAAAAATCGTGGGCAACATTCCTGGGTGTTAGGGTCTCAGTACTGAGTGAGCCATCAGGGTGCATTCAGCATAAGCTCACAGCACTGGGGTCGGGTCGGGGAGCTTCATGTTCTCCAGCACAGGGGTTTCTGCGCCTTTGGTCCTGGTGGTAGTGTAACACTGTAAAAGTGTTTGGTTTAGTTGTATTTAATACATACATAGAGTACATGAGTCACAGACAGGGATTTGAGAAGGCGCCAAGTTGTCAGCCGGAGTTTCACACCTCTAAGAGTTAATGACCACCAAGTGACCTGAGGTCAGATCATGCGAATTTCACCTTACTTCTACTAATCTTATAATTGGAGCCTGGTAGCCTTCAAACATGCCGACGTTTAAGGAGTGGCTTGGTAGAGTGCCTGAGGCTATCTACTTGTGGGCGGAGTTAGTTACTAGGTTCCCAATATATACTCGGAGAGCTATCGATTCGAGAGCATTAACGAGACAGAGAAGAACAGGAAGCCAGCGGAGCAGAGAAGACGGCCTAGCAGGGAGGCTGTCAGCCGGCAGGGCGGGACAGTCTCTGACAGCTACAGTCCCCCCCCTCCCCTCTATCCAGCTATAGGCAGACACTTGGTGAGTTGAACATTAAGGTGACTTGGTCGTGTTTACATATGTTGTGTGATGATCAGGAGCAGTCAGTTGTAGTGTTCTCAGATTCTTGGAGGATGACTCACTTTACATATATATATCTTGAACATTGCTTAAATTATGATACTTAGTATGTGAAATATAATTGAATTTATTATTTAAATTGCCTTTAACTGTGTCCCCTAGAGCCTTGAGTTGAGGTGAGAAAGCCTCTGTGATTACTGGTTTCATGATTTAATGAGTACATGATAAAGATGGGACATACTAATAATGACCTCTTGATAACATCTTTTGTGAATATTGTGATACAGACAAGTTCCATTCCTTGTCTTGTAGGTAATGGTCTAGAATGGATGGTGGCAGCATTATTTCGTCTTCTACTATCTACTCTTCTACTTCTACTGTCTACTCTTCTACTTCTACCTATCTACACCTCTCCCTCCACCCCTCTCTAAACTCTCACTTTCAACTAATGACCCTCCTCGCTCCTCCCACCTCTCTACCTCTCACCCCAAACCCTCACTAATTACTTCACTATTCATTTCTTTCCTTTCGTTTTCTCTTATACGTTTGTGGCAGTGAAATGTATTCTAGAGTTTCGGGTTGCGGATCAAGTTACGGCGCCTTGTAGTCTTAGCACCTAGGTAGTCAAATACCTAGGTTACAAGGTGTCGAACGAGAGAGGCTGCCTTAGGAACTCTGGAGGTGCTCTAGAATAGTTAGCTAACTGGGGACGGGATAACGGACTAGAGAGAGCTGTTTCCCCCGGCCTCGTTAGTTAACTGGGGTGTGAAATAATGGACAAGATAGAGCCATTTCCCCCACCCCCCGTTACAGTAGTTTTGTTCGGTTGCAGCCATCTCCTCCTTTTCTGGCGAAGAATGAGATGGCTGCATTTCAGAGGGGGCCTTGGGTTGTTGATGCTTGGTTGGTCAAGCTAGGGGTGCATCATGTGTTTTATCCTGTTGCGGCTCTTCACCATTATTTGTGCCCCACGGCTTCAGTGGCCGGGAATGCGCTTTGGGTTGACCCAGTTTCCCTTCTTCCCTGTTCTCGGGCTTGGGTCTCTTAGGTTGTCCTCAGGGTTTATTAAGTATAGCCAGCCTGCGGTTTATCCCCGTGCCCATGACGTGCGTAAGTTTGCTGCTTTGGCTGCCGTCTTTGGCAACATGTCTTGGGTTGACATTCGGGCGAGAGGTTTTTGGAGGTCGAATAGGGTCCTGACTGCTCGCTACCTGGTGAATGTTCCTGGGCCAGGTAGGGCCTGCGTTGCATTGGGTCGACGGTTGCAGCCAGTTGTCTCGACTTCACATTGAGGAATGAGGACGAACTGCCTCCCGGGTATGTCCCTGTTTTTTCCTTGTCTTTGGGGAGTTATCTCCGGGGGAGTCGACGGGGCTCCCCCCCCCCCCCCAGAAAACCAATGTTGAATGTAATGAAACGCCATTTTTGAACAAGTCCTGGAGGTTCCCCGGCATCCCTCCATCCCTCCAATCGGCGGTGTTTTTTGCGCTTTTTGACATCCAGCCTATGAACTATAGGTTGGGTCGCCGGCGGATGGGTCTTGGGCTCCCCCTGCCCCTCCCGGGAAGAGGGGGGGGGGGTGTTGGGCATACAGCGGCGCGGAAACATGACGACGTCATGCTAGTTTGCTATTTTTCATTTGGGGAGTTCTGTCCACCTGTTTGGCCTTCGGTCTCAATAATTTTACCAGAATAGGGGTGTGTTTTGGGGCGCCTACCTTTCCAGGTGCCTGTCCCAGTCAATGGCAGACATAGAATGCTCCCAAAACAGGGGGGGGGGTCTCTAGGCCATTGCTCCTTGTGCCTCTCTCTAGAGGGGGTCAGGTTCTGGCTCGTGGTCCTCGGTAGGCAAAAACAACATGCATTGACTGATGCCAGAAAGATATACATATCCATTCAGCCTAGATAGCTCCGGGGAGCCTCTGGGACTCACCCAGAAAATGGTGTTTCATTACATTCGGTGCTGGTTTTTTTACTTGTCAAACTTCAAATACTGTACACAGTATTGAATGAGAGATTGTTCTGCAAAACAGGAGAGACATTAAGCATAACATTCAGACAAATGAGAATTGTAGCACTATACAGTACTGGATATAATTTTACCTTTAATACAAAATTAAGTTTTCAGAAGAAATTTTTCTTTTTTTCTCTAATAAAGGGGCGTATCAACCATCTATGTGTGAAGATGCCGCAATTGTAACCCGTATTGGCACCATCTTTCTGGGTGGGCCACCTCTGGTGAAAGCAGCCACCGGTGAGGACATATCTGCAGAAGACCTAGGTGGTGCTACTTTACACTGCAGGTATTGTAAGAAATCACACGGTATCTGTTCATGGTAGTTCATCATAAAGGTTGGCACAGGGCTGTGATGATCTCAGCTCAGCAGTATATGTTGCAGTCAAACTTGCTGTTCCTGACAAAGTGCTTGGAGATGGAACTGATGACTCATCACCTCAAAATCTTTCCCAGAAAATGCAACATAGTATTATCAATCTCCAACACTTCAAAATAGAAGTTGATTCATGTATCAGTGGATTGAGTAGCCATGCTATTTTGAATAAAGTTAGTTGGTTTATTTGCTTAGCTATCATGCATAAATTTTGTAGACAAACCCTCAATGCACTATACTAGCATTACCAGAAAAGTTTCTGAGGGGAGCCCCGTCGGCTCCCCGGAGCTTTACCAGGCTGATATGCTAATGTTAGACTTTGGCATTAGTCATGTGTATGGAGTTCTAGGGCCTACTGGGGACCATGGCCAGAACCTGGCCTATAGAAACCCCCGTGTGGTTGGAAGCATTCTATTGGCGTATGGTGACTCCTCTAGGGGTGCGCGAGCCAGGAGTTATTCTACAGTACTCAGGCATGCATGCCCGAGTACTGTACTGATATTCTACAGTACAGTATGCATGCGCCTAGGGTTATTGTCCTTAGGTGCCCTTGGGGCTTGGGGCCACCTTCCTCAAGTTCCTTGGGTCCTGCCTCTGCTGGGCCGATTTACTGCTCGGTTTTTCAGCCGCCCTTTGGGTGCTTGGGGGTTTTGTCTCCCTTGTTTACCTTAGGGTAAGGGGCGCAGGGTGCTGCACAGCTTGTTTTCACTATTTATAGCGGCCAGCTCTGTTCCTTTTGGGTACGTTGTCCTTTTGTGGGGTTTTCTTTTTTCTTTTTGCCTGATGGGGGACTCTGCTTTGTGTTGTCCCCTTTGTGCTTGACCTGAGTACGGTTCTCTTCTGGTGGTGCCCCCTGCTAGGTCCCCGTGAGTGTACACATCCCTGAGGTTCAGTCTTGGAGAGTTGCTCGGTAGTTTTGGGCGCCGATTAGCAGTACCCTGCCTGGGATTCCCTGAGCATGAGTTCCGTCTCGGGACCCTGGGAAACTCCGGGGGGTGCGCGGGTCTGATGGATGCGACTCCGGAGTCCCCCCTTGCTTTGTGTGAGTTCGAGGGCTGCTCGGTCCCCCTTGTCTGAGGGTGGCTCTCACTTTTTTGCCTCCGACAAGCTGCCTGTTGGGCGAAGACACTTTCGACCCAGAGTCCTGCAAGTTTTGTTGCTTGCTGGTGACCCAGTTTACCCAATCCAATGATAATCTTCTGCGGGTACAGCCGGGGCAGGCATTGCATGTGCGCTTTAGGTTGATGCAATGCGCTAGGTTGATTGCTCGCCTGAATGTCCCGAGGCTGCCCCGTTTTGCCTATAGGGACCCGGACTTGAGGATGATGGTCGCTTCGGCCTTGGTTCAGTCTTACACAGCTGCATCAACCTTTTCTTTTGAGGCCGGTGCTTTGGGAGATGACTTGGCCCCGGGTCCTGTGGTGTAGGATCCTGGGGCAGGGGATGTGCAGACTTAGGGGCCTTGGTCCCCCCATTGGAACCCGCTTGGGTTTTTCTGCCCTCTGAGTGGGGCTTACTGTTACAAGGATTGGGGTTCTCTTTTTTCCTCTCTGCGTACAAATTGGATTTGGTGTCTGTCCCTTCCCGGGTTCGATTCCGTGTCCCCCTCCCGGGTGCATCGGTTCCGTCTTTCCGGAGGTTTTTGGATTCCTGCATCCAACCATCTGTGGTGTGGGCGGCCATTGTGGCATACCTCCTGCGTGACCCGGATTATACCTCTGTTATGGATCCATCTTCTTTCAGGTTTGGGATGTCGTTCCCTTTCTGGGTCCGTTACGAGATTCCAGAGTCGTCCTGGCCGGCGAACTGTCCTGTGTTTGCTTTGGAGGCTTGGCATTCCTTCTGTCGTTCCCGCACGCTTAAGTGGCACAAAGCTTTAACAGTGGTTTAGGTTTTCCTGGGGGCCGACCATGAGCACCTCATTGAGCGCTTGTTTGCCCCTGCCCTACCCCGGGATGTTGGCATCGTGCAGCTCCATGTGTAGGTTCCCTCCCTTTCGACTGCACAAGTTGCTGAGGACTTGCGCGCACGTGGCCTCTTGGCTTTCGGCCTTGCATTTCTTTTCCCTATTGGAACTGTTTTCAGACTGGCTTGAGGAGGATGTGCGGATGCTTGGGGCCGTTCCTGGGTCCAGTGCCTTGGCTTAGCAGCTCGCTCGTCGGCTGCCTTATTAAAGCTCTTTGCGCCGATCCTGCGGGATGCGGTTTCGCTGTTTTATGCTTCCCGGCTCGCGTGTCGGCAGGCGGTGCTTGCCTCCTCTCTGGAATCAGCCTAGGCCCTGGCTCATAAGATGTCCTCTCCTTTTTGTCCCCTGCTTTTTGCGGATTCTGCTGTGGCGCAGTATTTGCGGGCTGCTTCGGCTAGTGTTCGTCCTACGTCTGACTTGTTGGTTTTCCTGGGATCCCGGGGGGGGGGGGGGGGACTTTCCGGAGGGTTCTTGCCAGGGCTCAGGGTTTCTCTCATAGAGGTAGGCCACTGGTGCCAGTTTCGGGTCCGGACCTGTCTTCTGGTCGGCGCGGTGTTCGCTCTGTGAGAGGTTCACGGTTTTGTAAGGGGCACAGGCCTTTCGTGGTTCGCCCCATTGACGGAGCGATGGGGGGAGGCTTGTGCTGTTCGCTCATGCCTGGTTCCATGATTTGTGGACGTTTCGGGTCGTTTCACTCGGCTTGCGGTGGCGTTGGGTGGCCCCTCCTCCTTTGGGGGGTTCGGGGATGGTGGGGCAGGCCTCTTCCTGAGCTCTGTCGAGTCGTCTTGGAGTGGGTGTGCTTGAGCGTGGTCGAAACGACGACGTCCCTCAGATGGGTTTCCTGTCTGTTCCCAGTGCCGAAACGGGACTGTGCGGACCTGAGGTTCATTCTGGACTTGTCCCGTCTGAACCTCTAGGTTCATTGCCCCCCTCCTTTCAGATGACTACGCTGTCCCAGGTTCAGCTTCTATTGGCGCCGGGCTCTTGGATGGTGTCCCTGGACCTCTGGGACGCTTATTGGCACATCCCGATCCATCCTGGGTTCAGGGACTGACTCGGTTTTGTTGTGGGGCGTCAAGCTTACTACTTTCGTTGTCTTCCATTCGGTTTGAACCTGGACACCTCACGTGTTCACATGCCTTACCCGGATCGTCATGTCCCATCTGCGTCTTTTAGGTCGGGTGTTGGTCTACCTCGACGACTGTCTGGTTTGGGCTCTCAGCTGATCCTCCTGTATGCTAGCCAGGGATTTGGTTCTTTCCCAGATCGCCGGGTTCGGGTTCTTGGTGAACTGAAAGAAGTCCCATCTGGTTCCCTCCCAGGTTCAGACCTAGCTGGGTCTTGTGTGGGACTTTCGGACCGCTTCCTTGTCTCTTCCTCCGGACTCTCTGCTACGGCTGCGTTCCTGCATGCGACTATTTCTGGAGGGCTCCCGGGTCACCGGGCAACGGCTCGAGGGTCTGTACAATGATGAGGGAAATCATCATTGCCTGAACTTTGCAATGATGATCTATCATCATTGCAAAGTTCGTCGGCTGTTCTGGTTCCTTTGGGGACGTCCCTTCCGCCATTCTTGCGATCGCGGGATTCGGCCCCCTGGGGGCCTTGCATCAACTGCTGTGTCGCAGGCTTCCTCTTCGGATTTTTCGAGGTTCAGTTCCTTGGCGCCTGCCCGAGCCCTCACTCGATGTGTTCACAGACTCGTCGTCTCTCGGCTAGGGCTTTGTGACCAGTGCTCACCCGGCCTCCCAGGGATAGTACGGTCCGTTCTTCTGTCGGGCCCACAGCATGATGTGGGAGTTTGCGGAGGTGTGGTTTGCTCTTCAGAGGGTTCATTACATTCGGGTCCCCCTGGATCGATGATCCGGCTCCATTCAGACTGCTTCCCAGTGGTTCATTGCCTGAACCAAGGGGGTTCAATGCGGTCTTAGGCTCTTTGGTGCTGGTCGCTTTGGGTGACTCGTCTGCTCAGTTTTCGGGGTTTGGCTCTCCTGGCAGTTCACGTGCCAGGTCTATCCCGGGATAGACCACCTGTGGTCTATCCCGTGCCCATGACGTTCGTAAGTTCACTACTCTTACTTCCGTCTTTGGCAGCATGTCATGGGCCGACATTCGGTCGCAGGGATTTTGGCGGTCGAACAGGTTCCTGGCCGCTCATTACCTTGTGAACGTCCCTGGGCCTAGTCGGGCCTGTGTCGCTTTGGGTCGGCGGTTGCAGCCAGTTGTCTCGACTTTGAGTTGAGGAGTGAGTAGTGACCGCCTCCCGGATAAGTCCCTATGATTTTTCCTCTGTGGGTAGTTAGCTCCGGGGAGCCGAAGGGGAACCAGCGTTGAATGTAATGAAACGCCATTTTCTGGGTAAGACCCAGAGCCTGCCCGGCATCCCTCCCTCCCTCCCTCTGGTCGGCAGTTTTTCGCGTGTTTTGACATCCAGCCTCAGAACTAAAGGGTGGAAAGTGTGTGGGGGTCTTGGGCTTCCCACACACTGGTGCCTGACCCAGTCGATGGCAGACATGGAATGCTTCCAACCACACGGAGGTTTCTGTAGGCCACTGGTCCCCTTGCCTCTTCTGAGGGGGCCAGGTTCTGGCTCATTGTCCCCGGTAGGCCCATTGAACTCCATACACATGACTGATGCCAAAGTCTGACATTAGCATGTCAGCCTAGTAAGCTCCGGGGAGCTTCCGGGTCTCACCCAGAAAATGTCATTTCATTACATTCAACGCTGGTTTTTTGAATTACAAAGTACAGTATTCGTGCAATGATAAAACTTAAGTGACCAGTTAAATAAAATATTATTATTTGTATATTATTTATTAATATTGTACTGTATAATATTTGACATTTTACTAATTATTTAAGATTTATAAATTTATTCTGCTACTTGGGTTCATTTGATATTCTTTAATCTTCTCCAGTGTCAGTGGTGTTACTGATTACTTTGCGGAAACAGAAGAAGAAGGTCTTGAAATTGTACGTGACATTGTTGCCACCCTTAATGTTGACCCTCTCTCCCCTGCATCATTGGATTCTGAAGAACCACTGTTGAACCCTGATTTACTGAATGGTAATCCTTTTTTTGTTCTCAAATTATATATATGAATTATATTTTACTAGATTGTGTACCTGGCAGTGACTAAGTGTGTGTGTGTGTGTGTGTGTGTGTGTGTAATTACCTAAGTGTAGTTACAGGTTGAGAGCTACGCTCATGGTGTCCCGTCTTCCCAACACTCTTTGTCATATTACGCTTTGAAACTACTGACGGTCTTGGCCTCCACCACCTTCTCACCTAACTTGTTCCAACCGTCTACCACTCTGTGAAAGTGAATTTTCTTATATTTCTTCGGCATCTGTGTTTAGCTAGTTTAACACTATCGCCGACTTTGGACACCGATCGCATCCTTTTTTTTTTCTCCTGAATCCTTAGTGACCGGACTTGCGTACACTACAAAAATATTTGTATAAAATTCATTTTTTATCCGATCGACCTCGGGATAGTATCAAAATAAGCGCCTTTAGATTGCGCACAATTTGATATCAAAATGAAAGATATAACATGAAACTTGATGTCCGAACACTTGAAAGATTATAAATAGGTTTTGGTCAAAATATTAAAATATTTGTTAAAATTCTATTTATTGTCCTATTATCTTGCAACCTGTTCTCGCACTTTCGTATAGTCAATATTGACTTATTAAATACGTGCATATGTGACATACTAATTTATTGTGAATATTTTAGTTTACCTTGAAAAGCTTCATAGAAAACACCGACCTTACCTAACCTTCTTAGTATGTTAAGATAAGCATCTTATTGCTTCGTAGCAATAAGATGCTTATCTTAACATACTAAGAAGGTTAGGTAAGGTCGGTGTTTTCTATGAAGCTTTTCAAGGTAAACTAAAATATTCACAATAAATTAGTATGTCACATATGCACTTATGTAATAAGTCAATATTGACTGTAAGAAAGTGCAAAAACAGGTTGTATCTTGGGACTAGTTTTAAAATACGCGCCTTTACGTTGTTGTTCTTTTTGTTGCACTTGACATTTTCATGGGTCTGATAAGTTGATTCCTTGGCAACACCTGTACTGTATTTCCCTTTTGAGCACTGAGACCTTGAGTCAGTTTTGCTGAAATTTAGGTGGGCTCTAGTTGCAAGGTAGGATTCTGGGTATTTCTTGAAGGCCCTCTGGGTTTACTTTAGTATGCCCTGTTGAATTAAGGCTTAATTTTCTGTTGCTTTACATAGTACTGTATCTTATGAATTTTATCCATGGTAATTAGACACTCGCTTAAAGTTCAGTCATTTTTTGTGGATTGTGTCCCTCCTCTATCTTTGCAGTGCCTTCGCTGGCCTCTGTTAGATATTGTGACCACAGTTCTTGAGAAGAGTGTAGCCAGCTCATTAGGGAAGCTTCATGCATGGGACTGCCGCTGTTCATCAGGTGCCCTTTCCTTATTTTGCCATGTGTGGCTTATAGGCTGTCGTTTATATTTTCTTGTTTGTCAGTACTACCGACTTTCTTGAGTTTGCCTTGTTGTGGTTGGGGCTTGCTGTGGTGGGCATGTGTTCACCTACTTTAGCTTACTGTTCTTTGGGCTCACTGCTGAGACATGTGCCTTCCTTATGTCATTCAGATGGGGCTAGGGACTCACAGATGGCATGATGATTGCTTCTTTCTTTGGTTATGAACATTTCTTGGACTGCTTATTATGGGCTCATGGGCATAGTGAGTGACTTAGTCTGTTATGGGCACTTCATGCATAGAGGGTTCAGTCCATCAGAGAACCAGGCATATATTCCTGGTTTCCCTGCACCATGTTCAAGTAACTCTAGTGACATTTTCTGGCATACTTCAGTTGTTTTCACCAATCCAGTTGGATTTTGTGGTGCTTGTCTTCCAAGTCCTTATAGGTTATTTCAAGCAAATACCTGTTAAAATCACAGTAGGCTGTGATTTTAACAGGTATCTGGCAAGTAGGGTTTGGCCTTAGTGCTAAAGCTTTGGAAGGCTACTGAGGACGTGTCCAAAAAGGATTATTTCTTTACACTCAACACTTTCTTTTTCAGCTTTGAGTGGTATAGATTCTATTGACCGAAGAAAATTGTATGCAGTTATTGGCAGAATTGTGGATGGTGGAAGATTTCGTGAATTTAAGCAGAAATATGGAAAGAATCTTGCAACAGGATATGGTTTCATTGAAGGGTATGGATATATTTAAAAGCTTTCATGATATGTACTGGTACAGTATTTCTATTATATTTAGGAAATTACAGTGTACATTGTTTTATAAATTGTTATATATTATACTGTACTATATACTACACTGTACTTAATTCTTATTTACAACTTTCCCTATGTGCAGATCAAGTAGGCCTTTGATTTGCATGTAGGGAATCATTCTTGGACAATTGCATGCAAATAGAAACAGCATACCAACTGCAAACTTGCTTGTGAGAATAGGAATATGTTCCAGACAATCTCCCAGCATTCAGTATTTATTACATGTTATGAAATAGACAGACATGAGTTCTCCTGCCATTTCCCCCCATTAGAATTATGCAAGTACTATACCATAGTCACCAATGTTTTAGATAAAATTTGTATTCAAATGTTACATGGTGTTAGAAAAGGGAGCAATTGGTGGTGGGTCATCGGGGTCATGTTCTACCTCCACCTCATTAGAGGCAGGTGTTTGTGCTCTATCAAGCAATTAGTTAACATAAATAGGCTGGCAAGAATTTTTAAGTGGCTCGGTGTGCTAGTGAACTTTGTGTACTCTAGTATGTCTGTGAGGTTTGTGTGGTGTGATGTCACAAAAGACACACATTCTGATCCCATCTTTCTGTGTACTTGTTGAGGTGGATGCAGCTAACTCAGTTTACATGAAACTTTAATCATGCCTCCTCACCTCAATCCCGACCCTTTTCTCCACTTCCCTCACTACAACTCTGAATAGTTTAATGAATTCACTATATTCTTTGCAAATTGATTTTTGTCAGAGGTAAAAATCTCCCCTGAACCTCTGGGAAGTTCGGGGCTGGCAGGGCAGGCTTCCTCCCTGTGGCTTTGTCGGGTCATCTTGAAGTAGGTGCACCTGGGCGTGGTCGAAACGACCTCGTCTCTCAAGTGGGTTCCTCACTTATTCCCAGGAACAAGTCCCAGATCCAGGGACTGTGTGGATCCACACAGTCCCAGGATCCAGGGACTATGTGGATCTTCGGTTCATTCTGGACTTGTCCTATCTGAACCGATGGATTCCTTGCCCCTCTTTTCAGATGACCACTCTATCCCAGGTCCGGCTTCTTCTCAATTTGGGCACTTGGATGGTGTCTCTGGACCTCAAGGAAGCTTTATGCATGTTTCTCTTCATCCGGGTTTCAGGGATTTGTTAGGTTTCGTGGTGGGGCATCAGGCTTACCGCTTTCGTTGCCTTACATTCTGGTTGAATCTGGCACCTCGCGGTTTTACTCATCTTACACGGGTTGTGGTGACCTGTCTTCATCTGTTAGGTGTTCGGGTGTTGGCCTGCCTTGACAATTGGTTGGTGTGGGCTCCCAGCCGGTCTGTTCACCTGGGATTTGGTTCTTTTCCAGCTCGCCAGGTTTGGGTTCCTGGTGTACTGTAGGAAGTCCCAGGATCGGACTTAGCTGGGCCTGGTCTGGGATTCTCGGATGGCAACCATGTCCCTCCTTACTGCGGCGTTGCTGTGGCTACAGTCCCGCCTTCAGTTGTTCTTGGGAGGGTCCCAGGTCACTCGTTGGTTGCTTGAGCAGCTGTGCAGGAGTCTGAACTTCACCTTGCTAGTTTTCCCGCTGGGTAGGGTTTGACTTCCTAGGCTGTTCTGGTTCCTTCAGAGGCTGTTCTGGTTCCTTCGGAGGCTGTTCTGGTTCCTTCGGAGGCTGTTCTGGTTCCTTCGGAACAGTCCCTTCTGCCGCTCTCGCGTTCAATGGGTTCGTTTTCCAGGAGCCTTGTGTCGGTTGCTGCATCTCCGGCTTCCTTTTGGGTTTTTCGGGGTTCAGGGCCTTGGCGCCAACTCGTTCCCTCACTCAATGTGTTCACGGATGCCTCGTCCCTCGGCTGGGGTATTGTGACCAGTGCTCACCAGACCGGTCAAGGTCGTTGGGGTCTGTCGTTCTATCAGGCTCACAGCATGGTGCGGGAGTTCATGGCCATGTGGCTCTCATTGTGGCAGATTTGGCTCGCTCAGGGCTCTGTGTTCCGGCTCCATTCGGACTGCGCCCTGGTGGTTCATTGCCTGAACTGGGGGGGGGGTCGCTTTGGTCCACGGCGCTTTGGGGCTGGTTGTCTCGAGTGGCTCATCTGCTGAGTTCTCGGGGGTTTAGCTCTCTATGCGTTTTACATCCAGGGGGTGTCCAATGTCCTGGCGAACATTCTGTCTCGGTTCATTCCCTTCTTGGCGCCCTTCCCCGACTGCAAAGTCTTCGCAGTAGACACTTTTAAGCTGGATTGATCTAGTAGGGATTCCTTTTCCTCTTTTACCCAGTCCAGCTGTTGCTTCAGGTTCTGGCTTGGTTCAAATCCTTTTGGGGCGAGTGATTCTCCTGGATCCATGATGGCCGGCCCAGCCTTGATTTCAGGCGCTGCTTGCTCAGTGTCCTAACCCGAGAGCTTTTTCTGCAGCTCCACCTTCAGCAGGTCGGACCAGTCAGGTACCTTGCTGGTTTGCCCTACTCCTCCGTTCTTTGCGTTTGGTGTTTTTGACGCGAGTGTATCATCATTTGTATGGTGATCAGGTGGCTTCTCTAATGGTGTTCCACCTGTGATCTTTCTCTCTGTGACAGTATGAAGTCTCTTGGTGTTCTTTTCACCATTTCCTTTCCCTTTGTAGGTTGTCATCCATTTCTGATCATGTTTTGTTCTTTCTCTCTTGGTTGTTTCAAGGACCGTCATCTTATGCCTAATACTGTCGCCTCATATCGTGCGGCGTTGGTGGAGCCGCCTCAGTCTGCTTTCGGTGTTGATGTTACTTCTGCCCCATTTCGCAAGTTGTCTCGTGCGTTGTTTCACCTCTGGCCTGCTCATGTGCTGCCTGAGCCATCCTGGTCCTTGGACCACGTGCTCTCGTTTCTCTCTTCTCCTCGGTTTGTTGTGGCCCCTTCCGTTCGAGATATTTTTCTAAGGCGCTTTTCCTTTTGGCCTTGGCCTCTGGGGGTTGGGTTGGGGAGCTTTATGCTCTTCTCCGGCGTTGGGGTTTCTGCTCCTTCGGACCCGGTGGTCGTTTTGTTCGCTTGCAGCCGTCTCCCTCTTTTCTGGTGAAGAATGAGACGGCTGCTTTCCAGAGGGAGCCTTTGAGTGTTCATGCTTGGTTGGTCAGGCCGGGGTTGCATCATGTGTTGCGTCCGGTTGTGGCTCTCCGCCGTTATTTGCGCGCCATGGTTTCGATTGTGGGGGATGTGCTCTGGGTGGACCCGGTTTCCCTTCTTCCCTGTTCCTGGGCTCGGGTCTCTCAGGTTGTCTGCAGGGTTATTAAATCTAGCCAGCGCAGGAATATCCCTGCAAAAAAAATATATATATATATCCCCGGGCCCACGACGTTCGTAAGTTTACTACCTTGGCTGCCGTCTTTGGCAACATGTCGTGTGTGGACATTCGGGCCCGGGGTTTTTGGAGGTCGAACAGGGTCCTGGCCACTCACTACCTGTTGAATGTTCCTGGGAATAATAAAGGGGGGGGGGGTCTCTATAGGCCATTGCTCCTCATGCCTCTCTAGAGGGGGCCAGGTTCTGGCTCGTGGTCCCCGGTAGGCAAGAACTCCATGCATTGACTGATGCCAGAAAGTTATATCCATTCAGCCTGGATAGCTCCGGGGAGCCTCTGGGACTCGCCCAGAAAATGGCGTTTCATTACATTCAACACTGGTTTTTTCTCTTAGGAGATGTGTAGGAGTTATAGGTAATGCTGGACCTCTCACTTACCAGGATGGTTTCAAAGGCTCACATTTCATACAGATTTGTCAGCAACGGCAATTACCACTAATATTCTTGCAGGTATGTTTCATTGCTCTCATTGTCTTATAGATAAAATAAATTACTTTTTATACAGTATTTTGTATAATATTTAATACTACATCAGCTTGTGCTAAATTTACTGCTACTGTATTGTATACATAAACTGTGTTTAAGATTTATTTTATTTCTATTTAAAATTAATGCATAGAAATGAAGATGTATTGGTCCTTTGTCTCAGAATTCTGGAATCTTGGAAGAACATGAAATATTCACAAGAGGTTTATGTATTGATGACCTGCATCAAGCCATGAAGGGTAGAGCAGCCATGATGGCTGCTGTGTCATGTGTGTCTGTGCCAAAAATTACGATCAACATTGGCAGTTGCCATGGAGATGATAACTATACGATGGTATGTTTGCTTGGTCATCAAAAGCAAAGTCTTGTTGCTTTATTTAATTTCAGAGAATGTTGTAAATAATTAGTTATAATGATTACTTTCTTTGAAAAACTCAATGTTGAATGCAATGAAATTCCTATTTGTGGGCGAGTCCTGGTGGCTCCCTGAAGCTATCTCACTGAAATTGCTCATGCAAATGGGTTACATCAGATGTGGGAGTTCTGTTTGGCAAACTGGAGACCAGAGTCAAAACCTGGCCCGCCCCCTCACAGAGGTTCAGAGAGCGAGTGACAATTTGCCACCACACAGGGATAGCACCCAGAAAGTCAGCGAAGCTTTACAGACAATTGAAGGAGGGAGAGTAGGAAGAAGGGGGAGCAGCCAAATGATCATTCTCATACATAGGAGGATATGAAAAGTTATCTTCTTGGAAGAAAAAGACTCCTTCAGAGAAGGGACCAAGGTCCAGAGAATGTTGAAGGGCACCCTCAGACACTCCTTTGGCTCTTCCTGAGCCCCAGAAGCCTGCCACAAAGGCTCCAGGGTAGTGATAGTCCTTGCTCAATACCTGAGACAGAAAGGTGTCCCCCGAAGAAAAATGCCTGGAGCAGGAGACCAGTTGTGAAGGTGATTGCCCAAAAACCCTGGCAGAAAACATAAAAGTCAACAGTCTCTCCTGTCAATGTTGATAAGAAGGCTGAGCTACTCCCCAACCTAAACTCTGCCTGACTAGAAAACTCTTGGATGCTTTGGAGCCAGAACCAGGGATGGGGGAAGGTGTTTGGTTGGAAGTGTTGGTGATCACCACCTGGACTCGGTCTGCACCTTCTCTTCCTTTCCCTGTTAGGGTGGTTCACCTTACTCTCTCCTCTTTCTCGTTGCTGTGCAGTGCAGTTTTTGTCCTCGGCGGCAGCTTCATGCCAGCATATTTCTTGTTTGTTGTGTACTTGGGGTTCCCCAGAAAACAAGCATTGAATATGATGAAATGCATCTTTCTGGATGAGCCCCAGTGGCTTCCTGATTCCCTTCCTCCCTTCCAAGTTCATTGGTTGGTGTTTGTGGTCTTCACATCTGCTCTAAAAGTGGCTTGGAAGGCTGGGGGGAAATCTGGAGCTCTGCCAAACACTAACCGGTCGGGAGCCGGTCGGCTGAGCGGACAGCACGCTGGACTTGTGATCCTGTGGTCCTGGGTTCGATCCCAGGCGCCGGCGAGAAACAATGGGCAGAGTTTCTTTCACCCTATGCCCCTGTTACCTAGCAGTAAAATAGGTACCTGGGTGTTAGTCAGCTGTCACAGGCTGCTTCCTGGGGGTGGAGGCCTGGTTGAGGACCTGGCCGCGGGGACACTAAAGCCCCGAACTCATCTCAAGATAACCTCAAGATAACTGCCAGGGGGTTGCTGCTAACGAGCTCACGCTAGTTTCAAGAGATTCGATCATTTGTTTTCATTGTTTGGGGAATTTGTTTGGCAGTTTCAAGGTTATGGTCTCTTTGAATCCAGCACAGGTCTGCATTTGTTCACTGATTTTCTGGATGCTTTCCCAGTTGGGTGGTGGTCACCTGCTCTCTTCATCTCTGTGAGGGGGGGAGGGGGGCCAGATTCTGGCTGTGGTCCCCGATAGGCCAAACACAACTCCGCGGCTGATGTAGCCTAGTAGCTGAGAGCCATTTCAGATTCATGGAGTCACTGGGGCTCATCCAGCAGTTTCATTGCATTCAAAGCTGGTTTTATCTGTTCACTACATTTTATGATCATATACTATAATTTAGGTTAATATTATACTCAATTTTATATTTTGTTCATCAGGTTAGTTATGAATCTGTTGTCCCATGTGATTTATTTGCATTGTTGTTTAGTGGTTTGAGGATCCATTTTCTGTGAGCCCTCCATAATGCTTTGCTGACTTTTTGGGTGCTTTCCAAGTGTAGTGGTGGTTTGTCACTTGATCCTTGCACCTCTGTGAGAAGGGCCAGGTTGTGGCTCTGGTCGCTATTAAGGTAAACAAGAACTCTTGCAACTGATATGACCAATTAGTATGAAGCAATCTCATGAAGATAGCTTCAAGGAGCCACAACTCTACCAGAAAGATGTGTTTCATTACATTCAATGCTAAGTGTTTTAATGTAGTATGTAAGTAGCTTTCAACAACATAAGTGAATGACTACATGTTTTGTTTGTTATTTTTTGCAAATTATCTTTCAAGGGATAATGAACTTATTTGTTGAAGACCAAACCACACACCAGAAGGTGAGGCAACGCCGATGTTTCAAGTTGATAGTGGTCCAGGACGGACAGAAACGTCGTCGTCATCTCATCTGGTGTGTGGTATGGTCTTCATATCTTCAGCCATGTTATTGTGACTTATCGTCAATTTATTTGTTCTATTTTATTCTCAGTGTGGACCATCATTTTCCCCAAACTTCATTTTCTCATGGCCAGGAGCATGTGTAACCCACACTCTTAATCCTCTAGCTGCATCACTCCAGTCCCAGGAGAAGACGCCTACTGCACAAGGAAACACGAAGGTATGCAAGAATATTGTTTTTGTGTAGAATTGTTTAGTCTGTCAAACTAGATAATAATTACCTCAAGGAGACTTCATATACACTGTATTAGCTCGCTAGTCTGGACGATATGGGAAGGACCCGTCTGGAAGGGCCCGTTTTCTGACCAGGGAAGTCCAAAAGTGAACATTTCCAAAAATGCCTCGGCATCTCCCGATATGTGGTGCCCTTCCCTGACTGTGTAGCCGTCACGGTGGACGTCTTTTGACAGGACTGGTCGAGGTAGGATTACCTATACCTCTTACCCCAGGTCCAGCTATTGCTTCGGGTTCTAGCTCAGTTGGAGTCCTACCATGGGAGAGTCACCCTAGTGGCCTCTTGGTGGCCGGCCCAGCCTTGGTTTCAGGCACTGCTTGCTAGGTGTCCAAACCCGGTGCATTTTCATTGGCTACGCCTCTTTCAGCAGATCAGACCGAACCGGTATAGTGCTAGTTTGGTCTACTCCTCTGCTCTTCACGTCTGGTCTTTTTGGTGCAGGTTTATCGCCATTTGAATGGTAATCAAGTGGCTTCATTGATGATGTCCCACCTACGAGCTTTGTCTCAGCGACAATATGAAATTTCCTGTCATTCTTTTAGCCATTTTCTCTCACTTTGTAGGTTGTTTTCTATTTCTGATCAGGTTGTCTTGTCCATTCTTTCTTAATTTCAGGACCGTCATTTGATGCTGAACACTGTTGCCTCATATCGTGTTGCACTGGCAGAGCTGCTTCAGCTTGCGTTTGGGGTGGATCTTCCCCCCGTTTCATAAGCTTTCTTACGAAAGCTTTGTTTCATCGTGCTTTGTTTCACCTCCGGCCTGCTCACGCGCCGCCTGAGCCATCCAGGTCCTTGGACCGGGTCCTCTCCTTTCTCTCTCTTCCTCGGTTTGTGGTGGCCCCTTCAGTTCAAGATTGATTTTCCAAGGCTGTTTCTGTTGGCATTGGCCTTGGGGGGGGGGGGCATTCGGGTTTGTGAGCTTCATCCTTCTTCTCTTGTGAAGAACAAGACAGCGGCTCTCCGGAGGGGCCTTTGGTTCAATGATGCTGGTTGGTCAGGCCGGGGGTGTATCATGTGTTCTGTCTGGTTGCGGCTCTTCGTCGTTATCTGCACGTCTCGTCCTCTGTGGCCGGGGACACGCTTTGGGTTGATCCAGTTTCCCTCGTTCCCTGTCACAGGACTCGAGTCTCCCAGGTTGTCTACATGGTTATTAAGTCTAGCCAGCCTGCAGTTTATCCTCGTGCCCATAACGTTCGTAAGTTTGCTGCTTTGGCTGCCGTCTTCGACAACATGTCTTGGGCTGACATTCAAGTACGGAGATTTTGGAGGTTGAACAGAGTCCTGGCCAATTGAACGTCATTTAATTTGGTAAACGGGTACTTGTAAACAGGTGAACTTGTGGACTTGTGAACGGCTATTTGGTACATATTCCTGGTCCTGGGTGTTTGTGTGTTGCTTTGGGTCGCAGGATGCAACCAGTTGTCTCAACTTCGAGTTGAGGAGCGCATGGCTGCCACCTCCCGGATAAGTCCCTCTTTTACTTTTTGTGGGTTATGTAGCTCAAGGGAGCCATAGGGGCTCCCACAGAAAACCTAGCGTTGAATGTAATGAAACGCAATTTTCTGGGTGAGCCCTGGATACTCCCTGGCACCCTCCCTCACTCCGGTCAGCAGTTTTGTTTTGTTTTCTGGGGGAACCCCCTTCAACTCCCCAGAGCTTATCCAGGCTGATATGCTAATGTCAGACTTTGGCATCAGTTATGTGTATGGAGTAATATGGGCCTACCGGGGACCACGAGCCAGAACCTAGCCCCCCTCAGAGAGGCAAGGGGAGCAATGGCCTATAGAAATCCCCACGTGGTTGGAAGCATTCTATGTCTGCCATCGACCGGTTCAGGCACCTAGAAAGGTAAGCGTCCCAAAACAAACCCCTATTATAATGAAAATTGCTACCACAAGCCGAACAAGTAGATAGAACTCCCCTAAAAGAAATGAGCAAATGATCATGACGTCGCCGCGCCCCTGTCTACGCAGCTCCCCCTTCCTCGCAAGGAAAAACGGGGGAGCCCCAGACCTAGTATGCCGACTATCCACCATCAGTTCTAAGGCTGATGCTAAAGGCTAAGGTCGTGTGCTCTGGTTCTGGTGGTTGTTTCAGCACTGTACCTAGTGTGTGGTGACTGTCTTCTAGGTGGTGCGTGAGCCGGGAGTGATTCTCCAGTACTCGGGCTGCATGCGCCTAGGGTTTCATTCCCTAGGTTCCCTGTAAGTACTGCTCTTGGGGCTTGGGCCACCTTTCACAAGTTCCTTGGGTTCTGCCCCTGCTAGGCCATTTACTGCTTGGTTTTTGGCCACCCTTTGTGTGCTAGGGAGTTTTGTCTCCCTTGTTCGCCTTGGGGTAGGGGGTGGTTTGCACTGGTAGGGGCGCAGGGTGCTGCGCAGCTTGTTTTCACCAATCATGGCAGCCGGCTCTGTTCTGCCTGGGTACGTTGTCCTCTTGCTGGGGTTTTCTTTTTCTTTTTGTTTGTCTGCCTGATAGGGGTTCTGCCTTGGTTCTTTCCCCCTGTGTACTGAGTACTCTTCCTTCTTCCGGTGGTTCCCCCTGTTAGGTCCCCGTGAGTGTACACGTCCCGGGGGTTCAGTTCTTAGAATGTTGTTTGGTAATTGTGGGCGCCGGTTAGCAGTGCCCTGCTAGGGATTACCTGGGCGTGAGTCCCAGTAGATAAACACTCAGGATCCTGGGAAACCCTTTGGGGGCGCGTGGATCCGATGGATGTGGCTTTGTGCGAGTTCGAGGGTTGCTCTGTCCCCTTGTCTCAGAGTGACTCTCATTGTTTTGCCTCCGTCTGCTGCCTGTGGGGTCGGTGGAACCTTCGGCCCAGAGCCCTGCGAGTTTTGTTGCTTGTTTGTGGCTCAATTACCCAGTCTTATGCTGACTATGCGGGTGCAGGAAGTACGGGCGTTGCAAGTTTTCAGTGGTGCTACGCGCTAGGTTTTTTGCTCCCCGGGAGCCCCGGGGCCACCCCATTTTGGTTGGTGTGACGGGGCTTGGGGGTGTTGGACGCTTCGGTTTTGTAACTTCCGTGCCCCCTTATCTTTCCCTGTTATGCCCCCCCCCCCTTTTCCTCCCTGCATCCGGATCCTTACCGTTTGTGGGTTCAGGGGTTGGGGCAGGTCTTTGCTGGTCTTGAGACTCGGGCGGTCTCGGGGATTCCCCCTTCTGGGGGTAGCGACGGGGGCATTCGAGCCTGTTCCTCCAGCCGTGTTGTATGAGTTTGCCAGTGGGCTCCCTTCCTTAGTATTTGTCCGGTTACCCGGGCTTTTTCTTGTGAGGCTGGACATTTGGGGGAACGGCTCCACCCTGGGACCTGCCTTGTGAGTTCCCAGGGCTGGTGAAGGGGCTGATGTTTGGGCCCCTCCTGGATTTTTCTACCCTTTGGGCGGGGCTTGTGGTTACGAGGAGTGGGGTTTTTTCTTCCCCCCCCCCCCTCCCCGTACATGTTTTTTGGTAGTCGGCCCCTCCCCGGGATCGGTCCTCGTCCCTTGGATCTGTCGGGTCCGTCCTGCCAGTGGGTACGTTTCTCCACCCTTCATCTTGGGACGGGCCTTCACAGTCATGTTCCCCTCTTCTCTGAGTTCTGCATGACTTTTGGTCTCGGGTGCGACTTTGCCTTTTGTGCCTTCGTGCTTCACATTTGCTTTATGTTCTTGAAGGATCGAGAAGGTCTTGTTTCTTTCCATATTCTTGGAACGTCTGTCATCTCCCGGTACTTTCTGGGGTTTGCTGGTCCTTTTCCAAGCTTTTCGTTTTCGGTCCTGTTTCGTTCTTTCGTGTTTGTCTCTTCCTCTCCATGCAGTGCGTGCTCTGTCTTGCGCTGTACAGGGTTGCCAGATTGGGCTCCTTGTAGCCTTGTTGGGCTCTTTGTAGTCCAGATGGGAAGCTGTGCTATGTTTCTTTTTGCTCCTTCCTGCTCTTTTCGACTACAATTGGCGGCTGCCCTGTGTACTCTCATATGGGATTTGGTTGTTGACAACACTATTTTGTTTATTTTCTAGTCACTTTCGTGGTTTCTTTCTTCAGCTCGCAACTTCAGGTGACCCACGTCTGGCATCCCTGCTGCGCATGCGCCGTGGTGGTTTGTTTTGATACGGGCGGTGTGCACGTGTACTGGTGTTTTGCGTCCCTTTTTCTGGGAGGGGGGAGCCCCTACGGCTCCCCGGAGCTTACTAGGCTGATATGCTAATGTCAGACTTTGGCATCATGTCATGTGTATGGAGTTCTTATGGGCCTACCGGGGACCACGAGCCAAAACCTGGCCCCCTCTAGAGAGGCAAGGGGAGCAATGGCCTATAGAAACTCCCGTGTAATTGGAAGCATTCTATGTCTGCCATCGACCGGGTTAGGCAGCCAGAAAGGTAGGCATCCCAAAACAAACCCCAATTCTGGTGAAAATTGCAACCAAAAATCGAACAAGTGGATAGAACTCCCCAAACAAAAACAAGCAAATTAGTATGAAGTCACCTGTCGTCGTGCCGCTGTCTGCGCAGCCCCCTCCCCTCCCCTCCCCGGGAGGGAAAAGGGGCAGCCCCAGACCTACCGCACCGGCGATCCACACCCCAGTTCTTGAGGCTGATGCTATCGGTTTGGTTGTGTGCCCTGGCTCCAGTATTTGTGCGGTGCTGTGCCTTGTGTGTGGCTGCTGTACTCCAAGAGTGCGAGAGCCAGGAGTTATTCCTTATTACTCGGGCTGCATGCGCCTAGGGTTCCCTTCCCTAGGTGCCTTGTAAGTACTGCCCTTGGAGCTTGGGGTTACCTTCCACAAGTTCCTCGGGGTCTGCCTCTGTGTGTCCGTTTTACTGCTCGCTTTCTCGGCTGCCCTTTGGGTACTTAGGGGTTTTGTCTCCCTAGTTTACCTTAGGGTAAGAGGCAGTTTTTACACTGGTAAGGGGCACAGGGTGCTGTGCAGCTTGTTGTCACCTATCACAGCAGTCGGCTCTGTTTCTTGGGGTACGCTGTCCTCTTGTGGGGTTTTGTTTTTGTTTTTGCCTTGGTGGGGGGTTCTGCCCTATTTGCCACTGGTGTTTGGCCTCACCCTGATACTTGGTGGTGCCCCCCCTACTTGGTCCCCCATGAGTGTACACGTCCCTGGGGTTCAGCTTTAGACAGTTTGTTAGTTTTGGGCACCGGTTAGCTGTACCCTGCCTGGGTTTACCTGAGTTAGTCCTCTTCAAGTAAACGCTCAGGACCCTGGGAACCCCCTAGGGGATGCGTGGTTCCGATGGATGTGACCCTGGGTCCCCTCGCTTCGTGCGAGTTTGTGGGTTGTTCGGTCCCCTTGTCTCAGGGCGACCCTCACTGTTTTTGCCTCCATCATGCAGCCTGTTGGGTCGGTGACACTTTCGAACCCCGAGTCCTGTGAGTATTGTTGCTTGCTGGTGACTCAGTTTACCCAATCTATGGATGATCATCTTCGGGTACAGGCTGCACAGGCATTGCATTCGCGGTTTTGGTTGTTGCAACGCGCTAGGTTGGTTGCTCACCCGGATGCCCTGTGGCTGCCCTGTTTTGCTCATAGGGACCCGGACTTGTGGGGTGGGGGTCGATTTGACCCTGGTTCAGTCCGCACCTCCTGATCCTTCCCCTCCTTTTGTTCATTCTGGTCCCCCTCCCCCTTCTTCCGGCCCCGAAACGTCTGAGGGTTTCGGAGTCAGTGCAGGGGTTAGTTGGTCTTGAAACTCCGGCAGCCTCAGGGAATGCCCCTTCTGGTTTGGCGACGGAGGCATTCGAGTCTCCTCCCCCAGCCAAAGCCTTTGGGTCTGACCAGTGGGCCTCATTCTATCCGGCTTCTACGGCTGCACGAGTCTTGTCTAGTGGGGGCCAGTGCTTGGGAAGAGGACTCGTCCCCAGGTCCTGCTGGAGAGGACCCTGGGGCTGGGGAGGGGCTGACTTGGGGGCCTTTGGCCCTGCTGGACCCTGCCTGCGTTTTTCTACCCTCTGAGCGGGGCTTACTGTTAAAAGGAGTGGGGTTTTCTTTTCCTACCTCTGCGTAAGAGTTGGATTTGGTGTCTGCCCCTCTCCTGGTTCGGTTCAGTGTTCCCTGGGCGCTTCGGATCCGTCGGATCTGGGTGCTTCCGGAGGTTTTCGGCTTATCGCTTCCAACCTGCTGCGGTGCGGGCGGCCCTTGTGGCAAATCACCTACGTGACCCGGATTATGCCTCGGCAATGGATCCCTCGGCTTTCAAGTTTGGGACTTCGTTCCCTTTCTGGCTACGAGGTTCCGGAGTCATCCTGGCTGGCGGACTGTCCTGTCTTTGCCTTGGAGGCTTGGCACTCCTTCTGCCATTACCGCACAGCTTGAGTGACGGGAGGCTTCGACTGTGCTTCAGGTTTTCCTGGGGGGGGGGGGGTGACCTTGAGCACCTCAATGAGTGCTTGTTTGCTCCTGCCCTTCCCTGGAATGTTAATATCATTCAGCTCCATGTGCAGGTTCCCTCCCTTTCAGTGGCTCAGGTCCGGAGGACTTGCGCACTCGACACCTTTTGGTTGCGGCCTTGTGCTTCTTTTCTCTCCTGGAGCTGTCTTCTGACTGGCTCACGGAGGATGTGGGGGCAGCTTGGGGCTGTTCCTGGGTCTGGCGCCTTGGCCTCGGCGGCTCGCTCGTTGGCTGCCTTGCTGAAGCTTTTCGCCCCGATCTTGCGGGATGCGGTGGCTCTATTTTATGCCTCCTGGCTCACGTGTTGGCAGATGGTACTTGCCTCCTCTGGGAATCCGCTTGGGCCTTGGCTCTTAAGATGTCTTCCCCTTTTTGCCTTCTCTTGTTTGAAGCTTCTGTCGTTGCACAGTATATTCAGGCTGCTTCGGCTTCTTGCCGTCCTATGTCAGACTTGCTGGTTCTCTGGGGGTCCTGTGGTGGGCCCTCCCGTAAGGGTTGTGCCAAGGCTATGGGTTCCTCTCGTCGGGGTAGGCCACTGGTGTCAGGTTCGGCTCTTCCTTCGGACCCATCTTCGTCTGGTCGGAGCGGTGTTCGCTCTGTGCGAGGTTCTGGGTCTCGTAAGGGGCGCCGGTCTTTTTGCGGTTCGCCCCCATTGACGGGGCGATGAGGGGAAGGCTTGCGCTGTTCACTCACACCTGGTCAAACGATTTGTGGGCATTTCTCATGGCCTCCGGTGGCGTTGGATGGCCCATCCCCCTGCGGGGGATTCGGGGCTGGCGGGGCAGGCTTCTTTCCCTGCGCTCTGTCAGGTCATCTTGGAGTGGGTTCGCTTGGGTGTGGTTGAAACGACGACGTCCCCCAGATGGGTTTACCATCTGTTTCCAGTCCCGAAACGGGACTGCGCGGACCTGCGGTTCATTCTGGACTTGTTCTGTCTGAACCCTTGGGTTCATTGCCCTTCCTTTCAGATGACTACGCTGTCCCAGGTTCGGCTCCTACTGGTGGCTCGGCCTACTTTTCGGCTCTTGGAGCCGGGCGCTTGGATGGTGTCCTTGGACCTCCGGGACGCTTATTGGCACGTCCTGATTCATCTGGGGTTCAGGGACTGGCTCGGTTTTTTTGTAGGGCTTCGTGCTTACCACTTTCGTTGTCTTCTGTTCGGTTTGAACCTGGCACCTCACGTTTTTACGCGCCTCACACAGTTGTGGTGACCCGTCTGCGTCTGTTAGGTATTCGGGTGTTGGCCTACCTCGACGACTGGCTGGTTTGGGCTCCCAGCCAGTCCGCTTGTCTGCTAGCCAGGGATCTGGCTCTTTCTCAGCTCGCCAGGTTCGGGTTCTTGGTGAAGTGGAGGAAGTCCCTCTGGTTCCCTCCCAGGATCGGACCTGGCTGGACCTTGTGTGGGACTCTCGGACCGCTTCCTTGTCTCTTCCTCCAGAGTCTCTTCTGTGGCTGCGTTCCCACTTGTGCCTGTTTCTGGGGGGCTCCTGGGTCACCCAGTGGTTGCTCGAGGGTCTGTGCGGGAGCTTGAACTTCGCGATACTGGTCTACCCGCCGGGTCAGGTTTGGCTTCGTCGGCTGTTCTGGTTCCTTCGGGGACGTCCCTTCCGCCTCTCTTGCGATTGCTGGGTTCGGACCCCGGGGGCTTTGCATCGGTTGCTGCGTCATCGGCTTCCTCTTCGGGTTTTTCGGGGTTCAGTGCCTTGGCGCCTACCCGAGCCCTCCCTTGATGTGTTCGCGGACGCATTGTCTTTCTGCTGAGGCTTTGTGACCAGTACTCACCAGGCTGGGCAGGGTCGGTGGGTTCCATTCTTCCGTCGAGCCCACAGCACTGTGTGGAAGTTTGCGGCAGTGTAGTTTGCTCTTCGGAGGATTCGAGTCGCCTGCGGGTCGACGATCTGGCTCCATTTGGACTGCTCCCCGATGGTTCATTGTCTGAACCGGGGGGTTCGATGCGGTCATATGCTCTTTGGCGCTGGTCGCTTCGGGCAACTCGTCTGCTGAGTTCTCAGGGTTTGGCTCTCCTGACATGTTCACGTGCGGGAAGTATCCAACGTCTTGGCCGATGGCCTGTCTCGTTTCGTTCCCCTCTCCACGGAATGGACAGTCGACGCCGACTCCTTCTGTTGGCTTTGCCAGACGTTCAGACGCCCCGAGGCGGCACCTTCCCCTTTATGTGGCGCCCTTTCCCGACTGCGAGGCCGTCGGGGTTGACACCTTTCGGCTGGACTGGTTGAGGTGGGGGTTCCTGTACCTCTTTCCCCAGGTTCAGCTGTTGCTCCAGGTCCTGACTCGCTTAGAAACTTACCAGGGGAGAGTTGTCCTCTTGGCTTCGTGGCGACCGGCCCAGCTGTGGTTTCAGGTGCTGCTTGCTCGGTGTCCGAACCCGGAGGTTTTTCATACCAGTCCGTGACATACATCGGACTGGTATGTCACGTGGATGGTTCGATCTTCTCCTCGAGTCTTCGCGTATGGTATTTTTGACTTGAATTTATCTTCATCTCTATGGTGATCAGGTGGCTTCCTTATTAGTGTTCCATCTGTGGGCTTCATCTCGGCGGCAGTATGAAGTTTCCTGGCGGTCCTTCCAGTTCTTCTTACGTCTTCATCGTTGTACTTCACTTTCTGTTACGGTGGAGTTGTCCTTTCTCTCTTGGTTGTTCCAGGACCGTCTTCTTATGCCTAACTCTGTCACCTCTTATCGCGCGGCGCTAGCGGAGACACTTCAACTTGCTTGCAGTATTGATGTCACGTATGCGCCGTTTCACATGTTGTCTCGGGTATTGTTTCACCTCCGGCCTGCACATGCGCTGCCTGAGCCGTCCTGGTCGTTGAACAAAGTGCTCTCTTTTCTTTCTTCTCCTCGTTTTGTTGTGGCCCCTTCGGTTCCGGATTGTTTTTCGAAGGCTCTTTTCCTGTTGGCATTGGCCTCTGGGGGTCAGGTGGGTGAGCTTCATGCTCTCCTCCGGCACAGAGGTTTCTGCTCCTTCGGTCGGGGTGATCGGTTTGTTCGTCTGCAGTCTTCTCCTTTTCTGGCGAAGAATGAGACTGCTGCGTTCCGGAGGGGTCCCTGGGTTGTTGATGCTTGGTTGGTTCGGCCGAGGGTGCATCAGGTTTTGTATCCGGTTGCGGCTCTCCGCCGTTATTTGCGTTATTTGTCGGTCGAATGCCTGGTGTTAAATGATGGCTTGACCCCAGGAGTTCCAAGGGCTTCCACCTGGTGGTAGGGATGTAGCTAGCAGGCGAATGCTATGATGTTCCTAGTTGTCAGAGTTGTTCATATTTTCTTTGCTATCTTCTGTTTGGTTTCACTTACCTTTCTGGTGGCTTATTCTCTTGATTCGGGTGGTTTAACACCCCCTGCTTCTTGTGCCTCTCTGAAGATACCAGGTTTGGGTATCTGGTCTTCAGTAGGCACTTTTATGACTCACAAGAGCCATGTGTGACATGATATGTGTTGAGCTATCCAGGCAGTTAACTTCAGGGACCCACTGAAGGACTCATCAGAAAGACGCATGTTGTTATATTGAATGCTGGTTTTTATTAAATAAAGTTTCATGTCATTTCTGTCCCATCTTCTAATTGAATTGATCTTTGATTCCCACATACTCCCATCTCCAATGAGTGGAAAAGTTATGATATGGTGCTTGCTTCTGGTGAATCAAAACTGTCACAAGAACCTGACATACCTAAAATGTCTCTCATGCTCTGGTGATATAAGCCAAGTGGAGCTACCAAGGGGAAAAACACTGAAAGTGGCTTGTTATTATAACCAACTCTTTATTTTTATTCTCATTTGGAATGTTCTAAGACTTTTATGACCTCCACATTGCATCCGTTTTTCTAGCAGTTACGTTCTCCACAGGTAAATAAGCAACATAAACCTCGGTCAGCATTCAACTTCCCTGTAAACAGCTCCTGGTACCTGGCTTCACGAGGCCTCATTGATGGCATTATCATTCCTTCAGACACCAGGAAGGTACAGTACATTTTTCCATTGTGGTAATGGCTTAAATATAAATAAGTAAAACTTCTAACATAATATTGCCATTAAGTGGACTGCAGTTGACATTTATATTAATTGAAAAAGAGATTTAGGAGTCATTTGTTTTCTTTACCATAGGACATATTGGCCCACTTGAGACCAGAACCAAACCTGACCCCCCCCCCCCCATCCAAAAGGGAACATACTAAAAAAAAAATGTAACCAACATACTGTACCAGTATTATTGGTATGATCTGTCATTTATTATATTTTCATAATTTACCAAGGCTTAAATTTTCAATAAATTACAGTAATTACTTTGGGATCCTGAGTTGGATGTCAGTGTAATATACTCTCTTCGTATATAATCTCATTGTTAAATAAATTCTCTCAACATTTTATTATAATTTTTTTTTTTTTTTTTAAGTTTTGCCCCGAAGGGCGAGTGGTTTTATTATAATGTATTTTTGGAAGGGCGTGGTTTTGAAAGGGCGGGTTTTATTATAATGTATTTTAAACCTAAAAGGGGTACCACTTCTGGTGCAAGTGTAGTGAACCATAGCCTCGGAGAAGAAAATAATGTACTCAGAGAAGGCCTTGTGGATCTTCACTAAACACTTGGATATTTTCTTCTCCTACCACCCCTTTTCTTTTAGTATGTGTATTCACCTAGTTGCATTCATCTAGTCATGTTTGCGGGGGTTGAGCTTTGCTCTTTCGGCCCGCCTCTCAACTGTCAATCAACTGTTTACTAACTACTTTTTTTTTCCCATACCACACACACACACACCCCAGAAAGCAGCCCGTGACAGCTGACTAACTCCCAGGTACCTATTTACTGCTAGGTAACCGGGGCATTCAGGGTGAAAGAAACTTTTGCCCATTTGTTTCTGCCTGGTGCGGGAATCGAACCCGCGCCACAGAATTACGAGTCCTGCGCACTATCCACCAGGCTACCAGGCCCCTGTGTGTGTATATATCTGTATTTTAATATATATATATATATATATATATATATATATATATATGTCGTACCTAGTAGCCAGAACTCACTTTTTGGCCTACTATGCAAGGCCCGATTTGCCTAATAAGCCAAGTTTTCATGAATTAATATATTTTCTCTAATTTTTTTCTTATGAAATGATAAAGCTACCCATTTCATTATGTATGAGGTAAAATTTTTTTTATTGGAGTTAAAATTAACGTAGATATATGACCGAACCTAACCAACCCTACCTAACCTAACCTAACCTATCTTTATAGGTTAGGTTAGGTTAGGTAGCCGAAAAAGTTAGGTTAGGTTAGGTTAGGTAGGTTAGGTAGTCGAAAAACAATTAATTCATGAAAACTTGGCTTATTAGGCAAATCGGGCCTTGCATAGTAGGCTGACAAGTGCGTTCTGGCTACTAGGTACGACATATATATATATATATATATATATATATATATATATATATATATATATATATATATATAAGCCTATACTTGCATAAACCACAAGTGAAGATAAACAATCTTTGGACAACACCCACCAGTGGGACTCGAACCCAGAAAGCACAACTACCTTCCAGTAGCTGGCATAACTAGTATGCTTTAACCCACTACGCCATCAGACCTTACAAAAGAAGTAGATAGTTCGAGATATATATCTCAAACATCTCTACCTCCCGAAGGCACCAGATGAGTGAGGGGTCAGTCTGCATTTTTCGTCAAGCCACTGTCAATGTGAGAGAACTCGTGTCCAGCTTATAAGCCTATACTTGCATAAACCACAAGTGAAGATAAACAATCTTTGGACAACACCCACCAGTGGGACTCGAACCCAGAAAGCACAACTACCTTCCAGTAGCTGGCATAACTAGTATGCTTTAACCCACTACGCCATCAGACCTTACAAAAGAAGTAGATAGTTCGAGATATATATCTCAAACATCTCTACCTCCCGAAGGCACCAGATGAGTGAGGGGTCAGTCTGCATTTTTCGTCAAGCCACTGTCAATGTGAGAGAACTCGTGTCCAGCTTATAAGCCTATACTTGCATAAACCACAAGTGAAGATAAACAATCTTTGGACAACACCCACCAGTGGGACTCGAACCCAGAAAGCACAACTACCTTCCAGTAGCTGGCATAACTAGTATGCTTTAACCCACTACGCCATCAGACCTTACAAAAGAAGTAGATAGTTCGAGATATATATCTCAAACATCTCTACCTCCCGAAGGCACCAGATGAGTGAGGGGTCAGTCTGCATTTTTCGTCAAGCCACTGTCAATGTGAGAGAACTCGTGTCCAGCTTATAAGCCTATACTTGCATAAACCACAAGTGAAGATAAACAATCTTTGGACAACACCCACCAGTGGGACTCGAACCCAGAAAGCACAACTACCTTCCAGTAGCTGGCATAACTAGTATGCTTTAACCCACTACGCCATCAGACCTTACAAAAGAAGTAGATAGTTCGAGATATATATCTCAAACATCTCTACCTCCCGAAGGCACCAGATGAGTGAGGGGTCAGTCTGCATTTTTCGTCAAGCCACTGTCAATGTGAGAGAACTCGTGTCCAGCTTATAAGCCTATACTTGCATAAACCACAAGTGAAGATAAACAATCTTTGGACAACACCCACCAGTGGGACTCGAACCCAGAAAGCACAACTACCTTCCAGTAGCTGGCATAACTAGTATGCTTTAACCCACTACGCCATCAGACCTTACAAAAGAAGTAGATAGTTCGAGATATATATCTCAAACATCTCTACCTCCCGAAGGCACCAGATGAGTGAGGGGTCAGTCTGCATTTTTCGTCAAGCCACTGTCAATGTGAGAGAACTCGTGTCCAGCTTATAAGCCTATACTTGCATAAACCACAAGTGAAGATAAACAATCTTTGGACAACACCCACCAGTGGGACTCGAACCCAGAAAGCACAACTACCTTCCAGTAGCTGGCATAACTAGTATGCTTTAACCCACTACGCCATCAGACCTTACAAAAGAAGTAGATAGTTCGAGATATATATCTCAAACATCTCTACCTCCCGAAGGCACCAGATGAGTGAGGGGTCAGTCTGCATTTTTCGTCAAGCCACTGTCAATGTGAGAGAACTCGTGTCCAGCTTATAAGCCTATACTTGCATAAACCACAAGTGAAGATAAACAATCTTTGGACAACACCCACCAGTGGGACTCGAACCCAGAAAGCACAACTACCTTCCAGTAGCTGGCATAACTAGTATGCTTTAACCCACTACGCCATCAGACCTTACAAAAGAAGTAGATAGTTCGAGATATATATCTCAAACATCTCTACCTCCCGAAGGCACCAGATGAGTGAGGGGTCAGTCTGCATTTTTCGTCAAGCCACTGTCAATGTGAGAGAACTCGTGTCCAGCTTATAAGCCTATACTTGCATAAACCACAAGTGAAGATAAACAATCTTTGGACAACACCCGCCAGTGGGACTCGAACCCAGAAAGCACAACTACCTTCCAGTAGCTGGCATAACTAGTATGCTTTAACCCACTACGCCATCAGACCTTACAAAAGAAGTAGATAGTTCGAGATATATATCTCAAACATCTCTACCTCCCGAAGGCACCAGATGAGTGAGGGGTCAGTCTGCATTTTTCGTCAAGCCACTGTCAATGTGAGAGAACTCGTGTCCAGCTTATAAGCCTATACTTGCATAAACCACAAGTGAAGATAAACAATCTTTGGACAACACCCACCAGTGGGACTCGAACCCAGAAAGCACAACTACCTTCCAGTAGCTGGCATAACTAGTATGCTTTAACCCACTACGCCATCAGACCTTACAAAAGAAGTAGATAGTTCGAGATATATATCTCAAACATCTCTACCTCCCGAAGGCACCAGATGAGTGAGGGGTCAGTCTGCATTTTTCGTCAAGCCACTGTCAATGTGAGAGAACTCGTGTCCAGCTTATAAGCCTATACTTGCATAAACCACAAGTGAAGATAAACAATCTTTGGACAACACCCACCAGTGGGACTCGAACCCAGAAAGCACAACTACCTTCCAGTAGCTGGCATAACTAGTATGCTTTAACCCACTACGCCATCAGACCTTACAAAAGAAGTAGATAGTTCGAGATATATATCTCAAACATCTCTACCTCCCGAAGGCACCAGATGAGTGAGGGGTCAGTCTGCATTTTTCGTCAAGCCACTGTCAATGTGAGAGAACTCGTGTCCAGCTTATAAGCCTATACTTGCATAAACCACAAGTGAAGATAAACAATCTTTGGACAACACCCACCAGTGGGACTCGAACCCAGAAAGCACAACTACCTTCCAGTAGCTGGCATAACTAGTATGCTTTAACCCACTACGCCATCAGACCTTACAAAAGAAGTAGATAGTTCGAGATATATATCTCAAACATCTCTACCTCCCGAAGGCACCAGATGAGTGAGGGGTCAGTCTGCATTTTTCGTCAAGCCACTGTCAATGTGAGAGAACTCGTGTCCAGCTTATAAGCCTATACTTGCATAAACCACAAGTGAAGATAAACAATCTTTGGACAACACCCACCAGTGGGACTCGAACCCAGAAAGCACAACTACCTTCCAGTAGCTGGCATAACTAGTATGCTTTAACCCACTACGCCATCAGACCTTACAAAAGAAGTAGATAGTTCGAGATATATATCTCAAACATCTCTACCTCCCGAAGGCACCAGATGAGTGAGGGGTCAGTCTGCATTTTTCGTCAAGCCACTGTCAATGTGAGAGAACTCGTGAAGATACCTCCCATATCACGGGAGGTAGAGATGTTTGAGATATATATCTCGAACTATCTACTTCTTTTGTAAGGTCTGATGGCGTAGTGGGTTAAAGCATACTAGTTATGCCAGCTACTGGAAGGTAGTTGTGCTCTCTGGGTTCGAGTCCCACTGGTGGGTGTTGTCCAAAGATTATATATATATATATATATATATATATATATATATATATATATATATATATATATATATATATATATATATATATATATATATATATATATATACACACATACATACATACATACATACATACATACATACATACATATATATATATATACACGACAATGTCAGACCACGGAGGAAAAATGAAACAGGAAATTTCCTTAAGTACTTTCGTATATTAAATACATCTTCAGAAGGTGAAGGTGAAATACATCTTCACCTTCTGAAGATGTATTTAATATACGAAAGTACTTAAGGAAATTTCCTGTTTCATTTTTCCTCCGTGGTCTGACATTGTCACATTCTTAATCACGTGTTTATTTTCGTGATATACACACATATATATATATATATATATAGCCTACCAGCAAATAATTAACTCATGCTGTTAGGTTACCAGTATAGTACATAGTAATAAATATATGTAACATACCACATAAAGGCTTACAAAGAGTGCGGTCTACAGGCTTGTCATATATGCATAATTTATTGATACTTTTTCTCATTTTATTTCAGATAATTGCCCAGTGTTTGCGAATTTGCAACCAGCAGAAAAGCATGACCAATAGCCCTAAGGACTTCCCAGTATTCAGACTCTAATCTAAATGTACAATAATATGAAAACTATTATTTTGATAGAACTATAATTATAAACTTTTATATTTTGCCCGAAACGCTATGCGTACTAGTGGCTTTAGGTATTGTATGTACTAACTCTATCAATAAATCAATCAGAATGTTTGTAACTCTGCATCTCTGTATGTACTTTTCCTAAATAAAATATTATTATTATTATTTTGCTCAACAAGTACCTCATGAAATATAATTTACAAATATTTAATTTCAACCATAATATAAATACCATTTCCTGAAATAAAAAGGTATTTCCTGTGTAATATTTAAAAGGTATTGTAAAATACTACAGTATATACATATGGACATTATTCAAGGCAAATTGCATTAAAGCCCCCCCTCCCTGTCAGGCTCGTTGTCGTGGGGGGGGCTTAGTGGGCGGCTGCCAGAATGTGATGCTCCATAGGACAGTCCTCTGTCCTTTTGTGGCCTTATACTCCTGCTGCCATCCTCACCAATTTTGCTGGACAACCTTTGCATTTGTTTCATTTTTCTCCCCTCAGTCTTCTCCTTTATAATTGTCATTTCCCGCTGACCTTGTGCCTGTTTTAATCATTCTTTTGGCCTTCTTTTGTTTTGACGCCCAGGTGTTTGGGGAGGCATACTCTTGCACCCGTAGAACTGTAGTACCCAACGTCTGGAGCGAGGGGACCCTTTTTATTGTTAATCCTCCTTTTGTCACTGAACGCGATCTTAACGAACTGACGGTTCTTAAGGTACCGTTTGTGGGGCGTATACTCACGACACACCCCTAGGGGGGCCCGGCAAGATTGGCAACATGTCTCTTGTTGGGTGTCCTGCCTCTAATGGTGGCTCCGTGGTGGGTGTGAGGGGCACATTCTTGAATGAAAGTCTTTCCTCTCATTTCTATGTCAATTAATGTACCTCTTTTACCTTCTTGGACTCGTGGGGTGGGCGACCAAGCCCCCGAGTTGGCCTGTGTTGGAAGACCAGGCTCTGTAGCCCCCACTGCATTGGGCCCCGACCTTGCTCCTCCTTTGTCCCTCCTGACTACTCCCCTCGGCTCCCCTCCCTCCTCTGTGGTTGGGTTGAGCCCCAAGCCCCCAGTGGTGACCACCTCGTCCCCTGGCACGGCTCCATCTCTAGTTGTGACTACTGCGCATTTTAACCCCTCTCTCTCTCTGGGGGTTCTCAACGCTGCCCTCACTACAGCCGCACTCGCTTAATTCCTTCCCATACTGCTGCATATCAAGTCTTGTTTGGTCCCACTTCGTGGGCCAAATACTTTGATCTCCTCCCTCTTGATTCTGATCCTCCTGACGATTTCTCCCTCCATAGGCACCTTGTTGATTCAGTAGATGCCTCTGTTACCTTCAACCCCACCCATCTTGGTACACATGTCGTTGCTGCTCCTCAGGATGCAGCCTCCCGCTTGGCTGCCTTATCCTGCCTAGGCGAGACCTCTGTTCGGGTCTCCAAGAACGATCGGTTGAATGCCAGTGTTGGCACTATTCTCCTCCCACCCCGTGTTGCAACCGGTGTTTGGATTCTACAGGACTACCATGAAGATATTCGGCATATCCTCGAAGCCCAGGGCCACTCTGTCCTCCAGGTAGACTCGTTTACTCGTCCCCCTCGTGGTCATCGCTGTCAACCCCTTCGGTTTGTGAAGATTACCTTTATGGTAGGACCCTTCCATTCTCTGTCATTCATGCTGGTGCCAGGTGCTCCGTCCAGGAGTACATTCCCTCTCCTCGGCTCTGTAATAAGTGCTGGAGGTTTGGGCATGGAGCCCTCCACTGGTCCGGTACTGTCTCTCTCTGTCCTGTGTGTGGGGACGAAGGTCACTCTAAGTCGGAGTGCACTTCTCCCCAGGCTCACTGCCTCAGTTGCAGTGAGGCCCACCCTGTCTTCTCCCGTGCATGTATACGTAACAAGCTTGAGGCAGCCGTCCTCAACTTGAAGCACTGGGAACGTTTGTCTTTTCCTGAGGCGAGGCGCGAAGTTCGCCATTTCCCTCCTTATGCTAACGTCTCTTATGCTCGCGTGTTGCCCTCTTCCTCTCCTCGTCCTTCCCGCCTTCCTCAGTCTCGCAACCGTTTCCAGGCCTTAAACCCAGACACGCCCACAGCCTCCTCCTCTGTTCCTTTGAGTTCTGTCCTGAAGGGTCCCCCTCATGGCTCTCTGTCTGGGGTTCCCCTTCTTTCTACCCATTCTGTCATGTCTCCTGTATCTTCTTCCTCATCTCCCTCCGATCCTCCTTCTCCTCCTTCTCTTGGCTCTCCACGCTGCCGGTCAGTGAGGGCTGATGTCCATCGCTCTCCCAACGGCCATCGTGTTTGCTCTCGTTCTGCTTCTGTTGAGACGCTTGAATCTGTTGCCCAGTACATTGTTGCTGGGATACCTGTCTCGTTGAGTCAGAAGCGAAAGCCTGGCTTCTCTCCTTCCTCCTCCCCGACGGGTAAGAAGGCTGCGCTTTCTTCCTCGCCCCCCTACCTCTGACACACTCGCTCCATCCCCTCCCATTTTGGTGGTTGCGCCCCCTGTTCTTGCTTTGGAGGTTTCTTTGGACCCCGCTTCCCCCTTTTTTTTTGGTTGCTGTCCTTGCTGAGGTGCACTCCCTGGTTTCTGCCATGTCCATGTTTCTTCTTCGTGTCCTTGAATCTCACCCTTTAGATTTCTGCACTCATCTCCGACTTCCCTATAATGATCCCTTATATATATATATATATATAACTGAAAACTCACACCCCAGAAGTGACTCGAACCCATACTGCCAGGAGCAACGCAACTGGTATGTACAGGGACGCCTTAATCCGCTTGACCATCACGACCGGACATACGGAAGTGATAGCCTTAAGCTATATGAACCACTTCCCCGCCGGCACTCGGATGGTAATCTTGGGCATAGCATTTTATCAAATCACCTCATTCTTTGGGGCACACGTGAGGAACACAAATGCAAACAAGCCTGAATGGTCCCCAGGACTATATACAACTGAAAACTCACACCCCAGAAGTGACTCGAACCCATACTGCCAGGAGCAACGCAACTGGTATGTACAGGGACGCCTTAATCCGCTTGACCATCACGACCAGACATAAAGAAGTGATAGCCTAAGCTATATGAACCACTTCCCCGCCGGCACTCGGATGGTAATCTTGGGCATAGCATTTTATCAAATCACCTCATTCTTTGGGGCACACGTGAGGAACACAAATGCAAACAAGCCTGAATGGTCCCCAGGACTATATACAACTGAAAACTGAAAGAATGAGGTGATTTGATAAAATGCTATGCCCAAGATTACCATCCGAGTGCCGGCGGGGAAGTGGTTCCTATAGCTTAGGCTATCACTTCCTTATGTCCGGTCGTGATGGTCAAGCGGATTAAGGCGTCCCTGTACATACCAGTTGCGTTGCTCCTGGCAGTATGGGTTCGAGTCACTTCTGGGGTGTGAGTTTTCAGTTGTATATAGTCCTGGGGACCATTCAGGCTTGTTTGCATGCATGCATGCATGCATGCATATATATATATATATATATATATATATATATATATATATATATATATATATATATATATATATATATATATATATATATATATATATATATATAAAGGGATCGTTATAGATGAGTGCAGAAATCAATCAATCTCTCTCTCTCTCTCTCTCTCTCTCTCTCTCTCTCTCTCTCTCTCTCTCTCTCTCTCTCTCTCTCTCTCTCTCTCTCTCTCTCTCTCTCTCTCTCTCTACTCTCTCTCTCTTACTCTCTCTCTCTTACTCTCTCTCTCTTACTCTCTCTCTCTTACTCTCTCTCTCTTACTCTCTCTCTCTTACTCTCTCTCTCTTACTCTCTCTCTCTCTCTCTCTCTCTCTCTCTCTCTCTCTCTCTCTCTCTCTCTCTCTCTCTCTCTCTCTCTCTCTCTCTCTCTCTCTCTCTCTCTCTCTCTCTCTCTCTCTCTCTCTCTCTCTCTCTCTCTCTCTCTCTCTCTCTCTCTCTCTCTCTCTCTCTCTCTCTCTCTCTCTCTCTCTCTCTCTCTCTCTCTCTCTCTCTCTCTCTCTCTCTCTCTCTCTCTCTCTCTCTCTCTCTCTCTCTCTCTCTCTCTCTCTCTCTCTCTCTCTCTCTCTCTCTCTCTCTCTCTCTCTCTCTCTCTCTCTCTCTCTCTCTCTCTCTCTCTCTCTCTCTCTCTCTCTCTCTCTCTCTCTCTCTCTCTCTCTCTCTCTCTCTCTCTCTCTCTCTCTCTCGTTCTCTCGTTCTCTCGTTCTCTCTCGTTCTCTCGTTCTCTCTCTCGTTCTCTCTCTCTCTCTCGTTCTCTCTCTCTCTCGTTCTCTCTCTCTCTCTCTCTCTCTCTCTCTCTCTCTCTCTCTCTCTCTCTCTCTCTCTCTCTCTCTCTCTCTCTCTCTCTCTCTCTCTCTCTCTCTCTCTCCCCCCCCCTCTCCCTCTCCCCCCCCCTCTCCCTCCCTCCCTCCCTCTCCCCCCTTTCTTTTCTTTTCTTTTCTTTTCTTTCTTTCTTTTCTTTTCTTTTCTTTTCTTTTCTTTTCTTTCCCCCCTCCCTCCCTCCCTCCCTCAAACCTTTGGTCTGCCCTTGCCCTCTGCGGTTCTACGGTGGCGGGCTCTGATGTCATTCATTATGAGATGCTTCGCCGATGTCCGTTGTCCTCCCTGTTTGAAAACCTGGGTCTCTGGGGACTTACCATAAGCACTTTCACCCTATTGCCCTTATGAGTTGTGTCTGTAAACTCTTTGAACGTATGGTTGACGTTTGTCTGATGGGGTTCTTAGAAAACTATCACCACCTCTCCCCTTCTCAATTTCGTTTCCACAAGTGCCGCAGCACAACAGATGTCATGGTGAACTTGAATGTCTATATTTGTACTGCTTTTTGCTGCAAAGACCTCCATTGTTGCCGTCCTTTTTGACCTGGAAAAGGCTTACAACACCCCTTGGCGGTATCATATTCTGTCCCAACTTCATTCTTTTGGCCTTCGTGGTAATCTCCCTCTCTTTCTCCAAAGCTTTCTCTCTTGTCGTTCTTTTTGGGTGAAGCTTGGTACCGCTCTCTCTGCCTCTTTTCAGCAATACGAAGGTGTGCCCCAAGGTAGTGTTCTGAGCACTACTCTTTTTCTGGTTGTCCTCAATGGTCTTCTTTCCTCTCTCCCTACTGGCGTCTTCCTTCCTTCTCCGCTCTCTATGTCGACGATCTTACCCTTTGCTGTCGGGGTGATGATCATCTCTCCTTCAACGCTGGCTTCAACTTGCGATTGATGCCATGTCGTCTTGGGCCACCGATCATGGCTTCAGGTTCTCTACATCTAAGAACTTGTGCTATAACTTTTACTCGGAAGTGTGTCGTTTTTCGTCCTTCTTGTCGCTTTATGGTTACCTGATTGTGTACAAGGATTCCGCTAAGCTTTTGGGTTTGATTTTTTACACTCGTTTGTCTTGGTCGCCCCATATCTCTTACCTCCGAGTTGAATGCTCGAAGGCCCTTACCCTCCTTCAGGTGTTGTCCCATACTTCTTGGGGAGCAGATAGGCGCACTCTCCTCGCTTTACATTCCTCTCTCGTCCTGTCTAAACTCGATTATGGTTGCCCTGCTTACTCGTCTGCTTCTCCTCCTACTCTTCGCTGTCTTGATGCTTTGCACCATACTGGTTTGCGCCTCAGTTCTGGTGCCTTTCGTTCGACTCCCGTCCTCAGCGTATATGTTGACACTGGCTTCCTATCTCTCCAGGACCACCGTTTTCGCTACTGTCTTCGCTATCTTGCGTGGTCCTTGCAACATCCTTCCTCTCGCCTCTGTCGTGCTTTAACTTTTATCCCTCCTGTGGTTCCTGTTCCTCTTCACCACCTCACCCTTTCTGTCCGGTTATCTCATTTACAGAATTGTCTTTCAGTTCGTATTTCTTATATATCTCCTCGTGTTGTTCCTTTTTGTTCCACGTGGAGAGTTCCTCTTCCGCAGTTTTGTACATCCTTAACCCACATCACTAAACCTTTTATCCCTCCTACGGTCCTGAAATGCCTTTTCCTTGAGCACTTTTCTTCACACTCCCGCTCCATTTCCATCTTCACTGATGGGTCTAAGTCTGCAGACGGTGTAGGCTACTCTGTTGTTTTTCCTGACAGCACTTGTATGTGCCTACTAGGTTCCTCAGTAGCTTCCTAGAGTATTAGTGTTGGTACTGCTAAGCCTCAAGGTTGTATCATACCTGCAAGGCTTGTGCAGACCTACCAGGAACGGGTCTAGGACTAAGCATTTATACATCCACTTAAAAAACCTCTCTCTCTCTCCTCAATAATGACACTTTGTTTACATTTATTCAGAAATCTGAGCTTTGAAACTTCACAAGAGAAGATTATAAGCTGCCATGATTGAGGAAAGATGTAGAAGTTTCTTAAGTGAATGTGTAAATGCTTGATAAATCCCAGCCCAGGACCAGAATCTGGTTTGCTCAGCAAAGCTAAAAAGATTGAGAATGGATAGCCTAATAGGTTACAGCACACAAGCTTAATAAAAATATCACTAGAAACAAAGCTCCAATGGATGCAGCATACAGCTTGGAAGAAGAGCACTTGATGTCTATAGCATCAACCAGTCCCAGAACTGTAAGTGCAGAATCTGGATGCCCAGAGACCACTGAGAAAGCACCCCACGAGATCCTGGAAAGAAAGGGCACACATCTTTGGCACCCAGGGCACAATGCCTAAAAGCCCAGGGTACACAACTTGGGGCCAGAGCCCAGGACAAATTGCTCAGAAGTTCAGTGTGTATAGTGCAGAACCAATACAGAAAACCCAGGAACTTGGTCTGGATCTGGGAATCTGCATATCCCCCAGCCATGAGCCCATATACAGTAGGTACAGACCCATTATGTGCCCAAGATAAGAATCTCCACCCCCCAGTGGGGTGAAGATTCAATTTTTTGTACAATTTTTTCTGAACTTTAGCTTTTAATCTCCTGGGTTTTCTATGTTGTCCCTTTTAATTCACATCCAAGCACCATGCTTCTTTTTTATTCCAAAAGGATACATCTTTTCCCATTTCTTTTCCTATGAACATCTATTTCACTGTTACTTATATATTTGAAAGTCACAGGAACCTCAGAATGTATGTGGCCACCTTTGGCCATGGTTGGATGCAACTGGAAATATGAGTCCAGTGACTTGCAGACACACTTTCATCATTAGCCACTCAAGAACAAACAGCCAATCAATAACCAACACATTACCAGTCAGCTTTGGCCGATCTGGACCTCGGCAACATAAATTGGCTGCTGGCCAGTTGAAGTCCATTATATTGGCAATGTCTTTTGCTGAAAGACCTCTCCTCTCCTCTCTCCTTGTGTCAACACTCAACACAGGATTACCTACAGCAAGCCATTCAACTTAAGTGTCTTGACTTCTTACAAATTACTTGTTACCATCCTGTAACATATTGAGAATATATTGTTGATTGTTACTGTGTGTTTCAGTGTCCACATGTTTATTATTCAAGAGAGATTACAGACTACCTACGATCACTCTGGTCCTAACATGTAGACACCTAATTTAAACACCATTTAAAGATTTGTAGACAAGCTACAATGGTACACTGTCTGTTCTCATTTCCCTAAAATCTTCTAGTCTTAATAATTTTAAACTTTTTGTTTTAGATCTTTTTACTTGTGCCATTACTCCTTTTAAGTGATTTTTACTGTTGATATTTCCTCTTGGTTAATTGTCTTACTCGTTTTCAGGATCCATAAGTTTGCTTTTCCACTGTTCCTTTGAGGTGTAAGTCATTGTAAGTTCCTCAACAGAATCCTCAGTGAATGTGATTTCGTTGACATTGCATGTCTTGTGTCTTTCAGTTCTCATATTGTTATCCTGAATGAAAGCTTAGAGCTTTTGATAATTACTTATATTTTCTTTACCCATGGCTTTCTTTTAGAACCCTTTATCCTTTCCACTTGGGCTGGATGGTAGAGAGACGGTCTCGCTTTATTGCTGGTCGGCGTTCAATTCCTGACCGTCCAAGTGGTTGTGCACCATTCCTTCCCCCGTCCCATCCCAAATCCTTATCCTTACCCCTTCCAAGTGCTATACAGTATACAGTAGTCTTAATGGCTTGGCATTTTCCCCTGATAATTTCCTCCCTCCCTCTTGCTAAGTCTATGTCCTTGTCCTTGTGTCTGTTAAATACTGTACTGGCGAACTAACGTGTCTTTAACTTTCACACCTGCATTTCATCCTGTTTTGATATCATATTTCTGCACTTTTTCCATTATCTACATTAGATTGGCAAGTCTTTGATAACTTCCATAACATTTCCCAATTAACTTGTCCCACAGGTGATGGAGCAGAGATCTGTAGTTTACTCTCAGAATTCTATTGTACCATTAAGTTGGGCACCACCTCATAGAATACACAATGAAATCACCCTATTGTGATATATATATATATATATATATATATATATATATATATATATATATATATATATATATATATATATATATATATATATATATATATATACTGTATATATATATATACTGTATATATATATATATATATATATATATATATATATATATATATATATATATCAATAAGAAAATCAACTTGAGCTCTGAGGCGACACCCAGTCGGGTCCCGGTAGGTCTAAAATCTGTACTCAGCCATCACGTCCCAGTGCGGTCTAAAACCTGTAATCGGCCATCGAGTAAGGTCTAAAACCTGTTCTCGGCCATTGAGTAGGGTCTAAAACCTGTACTCGGCTGTTGAGTAGGGTCTAAAACCTGTACTGGGCTATCAAGTAAGGTCTAAAACCAGTACTCAGCCATCCAGTAAGGCCTAATCTTGTACTTGGCCATCTACTAGGGTCTAAAACCTGTACCCAGCTGTCAAGTAGGGTCTAGAACCTGTACTCTGTCATCCAGTAGGGTCTAAAACGTGTACTTGGCCATCCAGTAGGGTATAAATCCTGTACTTGGCCGTCCAGTAGGGTCTACAACCTGTACTCAGCCATCCAATAGGCTCTAAAACCTGTTCTTGGCTGTCCATTATGGTCTAAAATCTGTATTCTGTAAAACTGTAGAGTAGGATCTAAAACCTGCACCTCGCCATCAAATACGGTTTAAAACCTGTACTCGGCTGTCGAGTGGGATCTAAAACCAGTAATTGGCCATCGAGAAGGGATCTAAAACCTGTACTCCTCCGTACAGTAAGGTCTATAACCTGTACTAGGCAGTCCAGTATGGTTTAAAACCTGTACTCGGCCATCCAGTATGGTCTAAAACCTGTACTCGGTCACCCAGAAGGGTCTAAAACCTGTACTCGGTCGTCGAATATGGTCTAAAACCTGTACTCGACCGTCGAGCAAGGGTCTAAAACCTGTACTCGGCTGTGAGTAGGGTCTTAAACGTATACTAGGCAGTTGAGTAGGATCTAAATCCTGCACTCGGCCATCGAATAGTCTAAAACCAGTACTCGGCCATTGAATAGTCTAAAACCTGTACACAGCCGTTGAGTAAGGATTAAAACCTGTACTCGGCAATCGAGTAGGATCTAAAACCTGTACTCGGCTGTTGAAAGGGTCTAAAATCTGTATTCGGCCATCGAGTATGGCATAAAATCTTTACTTGGCCATCGATTAGGGTCTAAAGCCTGTTCTCAGCCATTAACTATAGGGTCTAACACCTGTACTCAGCCGGCGAATAGGGTCTAAAATCTGTACTAGGCCATCGAGTAGGGTCTAAAACCTATACTCGGCCGGCGAGTAGGGTTTAAAACCTGTACTCAGCCATTGAGTACAGTCTAAAACTTGTACTCAGTTGTCGAGTGGGGTCTAAAACCTGTAATTGTCCATCACGTAAGGTGTAAAACCTGTACTCGCCCATCCTTAAGGGTCTAAATCCTGTACTTGGCCGTTGAATAGGGTCTAAAACTTGTACTCCGCCGTCGAGTAGGGCCTACTAAAACCTTTCATCGGCTGTCGAATAGGGTCTGAAACCTTTTCTCGGCTGTCGAATAGGGTCTAAAGCCTGTACTCAGCCGTCCATAAATGTCTAAAACCTGTACTCGGCCGTCGAATAGGGTCTTAAACCCTGTTCTCAGTAGTCCAGTAGTGTCTAACATCTGATCTCGGCCGTCCAGTAGGATCTATAACTTGCACTCGGGCCGTCGACTAGGATCTAAAATCTCTACTCATTCGTCTAGAAGGATCTAAAACCTTTACTCGGCCGTCGAGTAGGGGTCTAAAATCTGTACTTGGCCGTCGAATAGGGTCTAAAAACTGTACTTGCCATCCAGAAGGGTCTAAAACCTATACTCGGCCGTCGAGTAGGGTCAAAAACCTGTACTCGGCCGTTGAATAGGGTTTGAAACTTGTACTCGGCCGTTGAGTAGAGTCTAAAACCTGTAATCGGCCGTCGAGTAGGGTCTAAAACCTATTCTCAGCCGTCGAGTAGGGTTTAAAACCTGTACTCGGCCGTCGAATAGAGTCTAAAACCTGTTCTTGACCGTCCAGAAGGTTCTGAAACCTATACTCTGCCGTCGAGTAGGGTCTAAAATCTTTATTCGGCCGTCGAAAAGGGTCTGAGGTTTGTACTCGGCCATCGAGTAGGGCCTAGAACCTTTACTCGGCCGGCGAGTGGGGTATAAAACCTATTCTCGGCCGTATAGTAGGGGTCTAAAACCTATACTCGGCCATCGAGTGGGGAGTAAAACCTTTATTGCGGTCCAGAAGGATTTAAAACTTGTACTCGGCTATCGAGTAGGGTCTAAAACCTTTTCTCGCTGTCGAATAGGATCTAAAACCTGTACTCGACTTTCCATAAACGTCTAAAACCTGTACTCGGCCGTTGAATAGGGGTCTAAAAACCTGTACTCGGCCGTCGAGTACAGGTCTAGAAACTGTACTCACCTGCCGAATGGGGTCTACTGTAATCGCCCATCAAGTAGGATCCAAAACCTGTACTCGGCCATCCAGAAGAGTCTAAAACCTGTACTCGGCTGTTCAGTATTGTCTAATACCTGAACTCGGCCGTCCAGTAGGGGGGTCTAAACCTTTACTCGGCAGTTCAGTAGGGTCTAAAACCTGTACTCGTCTGTCCATTTGGGGGTTAAAAATCTGTTATCGGTAGTAAAATAGGGTCTAAAACCCTATACTCGGTTGTCCAGTAGTATTTAAAACCTGATCTCGGCCGTCCAGTAGGATCTATAACTTGTACTCGGCCGTCGACTAGGGTCTAAAACCTCTACTCGTTCGCCCAGAAAGGTCTAAAACCTGTACTTGGCCGTCAAGTAGAGTTTTAAACCTTTACTCGGCCGTCGAGTACGGTCTAAAACCTGTTCTCGGCCGTCAAGTAGGGTCTAAAACCTGTACTCGGCCGTCGAAAAGGGTCTGAGATTTGTACTCGGCCATTGAGTAGGGCCTAGAACCTTTACTCGCCGGTCGAGTAGGAGCTAAAACCTATTCTCGGCCGTAAAGTAGGGGTCTAAAACCTACTCTCGTCAGTCGAGTAGGGAGTAAAACCTGTACTCACTCCAGAAAGGTCTAAAACCTGTACTCGGCCGTCTAGTAGGGGTCTAAAACCTGTTCTCGGCAATCCAGAAGGGACTAAAAACTTGTACTCAACCGTCCAGAAGGGTGTAAAACCTGTACTCGCCGTTCAATAGGGTCTAAAACATGTTCTCGGCCGTCCAGTAGAATTTAAAACCTGTAATCGGCCGTTCAATAGGGTCTAAAACCTGTACTCGGCCGTCCAGTATGGTCTAAGACTTGTATTCGGCCATCGAGTAGGGTCTAAAACCAGTACTCGCCCGTCGAGTAGGGTTTAAAACCCATACTCGGCATCGAGTGCGGTCTAAAACCTGTACTCGGCCATTGAGTAGGGTTTAAACCTGTACTCGGCCATTGAGTAGGGTTTAAACCTGTACTCGGCAGTCCAGTAGGGTTTAAAACATTTTCTCGGCCGTCCAGTAGGGTCTAAATTGTGTACTCGTCCGTCCATTAGCGGTTAAAACCTATTGTCGGCGATCCAGTAGGGTCTAAAACCTGTACTATGTAGTCCATTAGGGTCTAAAACTTGTTCTCGGCCATCCAGTATGATCTAAAACCTGTTTGCGGCCATCGAATAGGGTCTAAAACTTGTACTCCTCCATCCAGTATGGTTTATAACCATTACTCAGCAATCCAGTATGGTCTAAAACCTTTACTCGGCCGTCCAGTAGAGTCTAAAACATGTACTCGACCGTCGAGTAGGGTCTAAAATCTGTACTCGGCCGTCGAGTAGGGATTAAACGTGTACTCGTCCGTCGAGTAGGGTCTAAAATTTGTACTCTGCTGTCGTGAAGGGTCTAAAGTCTGTACTCAGCTGTCGAGTTAAGCCTAAAACCTGTACTCAGTAGGGTTTAAAAACTCGAGTAGGACCTAAAACCTGTACTCATAAGGACGAGTAGGATTTAAAACCTGCAGTTTTCGGCAGTTGAGTAGGGTCTAAAACCTGTTCTCGACCGTCGAGTATGGTCTAAAACCTGTACTCGGCCGGTGAGTAGGGTCTAAAACCTGTAATCGTCCGTCTAGTCGGATCTATAATCTGTACTCGACCTTCCAATAGGGTTTAAAACACGCATTCGCCTGTCCAAAATCGTTAAAAACCTGTACTCGGCTGTCGAGTAAGGTCTTAACACTATACTCGGCCGTCGAGTAGGGTCTAAAACCTGTACTCGGCCGTCGAGTAGGATCTAAAACCTGTATTCGGCCGTCGAGTAGGGTCTAAAACCTGTATTCGGCGATCGAGTATGCTAAAGATTTTGAAACTGCAGGGGGATTTGAGCCATATCTGACCCATCGCCGTTTTTGCTAACTGGCATATTTTTGGCATAAAAAGTTTTAATTTCAAGCTTGAAATATATGCAATGACCTATAATTCGGATAAAAAATAACGCTCGAGGATCATATTTACGTTATTTTGAAAATTGAAGGGGGATTTGGGCAAAACCTGACCTAACGCAGTTTTCACTAATTGACACATTTTCAATATAAAAAGTCGTAATTTCAAACTCCAAATATGTGCAGTGACCCAGAATTTGGCTCAAAAGTAACGTTCAGGGGTCAGATTTCCAATATTTTCAATATTTTGAAAACTGCAGGGGGATTTGTGAAAATCTGACCTATCACAGTTTCACTGATTGGCATATTTTCGGTATAAAAAGTCGTAATTTCAAACTCTAAATATATGCAATGTTTTTGTATTGAGGTAGATATTTTCTCCCCTGATTCCATGTATGACGAACCATCCTGTGAGATGGGAATAGTAGATGAACTTATAGCTAGTTTTTAATCTACACAGTGTAGTCTTTCATACAGAATAGGGTAGCAGCATATTGTTGTGTATACCTAAGCTTGTTAATAATAAAAACATCATACAAATGTCCCTTTGTCGTATGTTCTTTATAAACACTTTCTTATGAATCAAATTGTTATTATTAGATTATTTAAAAATATTTATTCCAATTTTATTTATAATTTCAAGAAATTTCAGGGCTTATTTATTAAATTATTTTAATATTATTTGCAAGAATATTAGAATTATTGTAATAATGGTTGAAAGAATTATTATTTGAAAGAAATTATTTGAATATCCCGCGATATTTACCTTCGACAAGAGACATCAAATAAACTGTTGACATTAATCGAACTTAAGTTCTAAAACAAAATACCATTCAACCTAAATAATAAAACGATTTAAATAATTTGATATTATATTTAGAAACGAGGTTATCCGAGCACAAAATATTAATAATTGTTAGTAAACACGTTTGAGGTTCGCTTGAGCCGGGTCTAGCAGAAGTTCGATCAGTGTGGAGGCTGCAGTGATCAGCTGGGCTGTGGCGGGGCCGACCTCCTCCGCCGCCACCACTCACTCCTCCCACCACACTAAACATCACTCTACACCAACATGCCAACGGCATCGGATTGCCATTACTTCCTGTCTCGAGAGTGAGTACTGGGCCGGGAGGCATGTACACCAACACTGGGAAATTGGCGCACTTGTAATAGGATTTGTTGGTGGAGTATGGTGGTGCCATGTGATTGTGTTGAGGGGTTGTCGGGTGCCAGTGTTGTGTCGAGGGGTTGTCGGGTGCCAGTGTTGTGTTGAGGGGTTGTCGGGTGCCAGTGTTGTGTTGAGGGGTTGTCGGGTGCCAGTGTTGTGTTGAGGGGTTGTCGGGTGCCAGTGTTGTGTCGAGGGGTTGTCGGGTGCCAGTGTTGTGTCGAGGGGTTGTCGGGTGCCAGTGTTGTGTTGAGGGGTTGTCGGGTGCCAGTGTTGTGTCGAGGGGTTGTCGGGTGCCAGTGTTGTGTTGAGGGGTTGTCGGGTGCCAGTGTTGTGTCGAGGGGTTGTCGGGTGCCTGTGTTGTGTCGAGGGGTTGTCGGGTGCCAGTGTTGTGTTGAGGGGTTGTCGGGTGCCAGTGTTGTGTCGAGGGGTTGTCGGGTGCCTGTGTTGTGTTGAGGGGTTGTCGGGTGCCAGTGTTGTGTCGAGGGGTTGTCGGGTGCCAGTGATGTGTCGAGGGGTTGTCGGGTGCCAGTGTTGTGTCGAGGGGTTGTCGGGTGCCTGTGTTGTGTTGAGGGGTTGTCGGGTGCCAGTGTTGTGTTGAGGGGTTGTTGGGTACCAGTGTTGTGTCGAGGGGTTGTCGGGTGCCTGTGTTGTGTTGAGGGGTTGTCGGGTGCCAGTGTTGTGTCGAGGGGTTGTCGGGTGCCAGTGTTGTGTCGAGGGGTTGTCGGGTGCCAGTGTTGTGTCGAGGGGTTGTCGGGTGCCAGTGTTGTGTCGAGGGGTTGTCGGGTGCCTGTGTTGTGTTGAGGGGTTGTCGGGTGCCAGTGTTGTGTTGAGGGGTTGTTGGGTACCAGTGTTGTGTCGAGGGGTTGTCGGGTGCCTGTGTTGTGTTGAGGGGTTGTCGGGTGCCAGTGTTGTGTTGAGGGGTTGTTGGGTACCAGTGTTGTGTCGAGGGGTTGTCGGGTGCCAGTGTTGTGTCGAGGGGTTGTCGGGTGCCAGTGTTGTGTTGAAGGGTTGTCGGGTACCAGTGTTGTGTCGAGGGGTTGTCGGGTGCCAGTGTTGTGTTGAGGGGTTGTCGGGTGCCAGTGTTGTGTCGAGGGGTTGTCGGGTGCCTGTGTCGTGTCGAGGGGTTGTCGGGTGCCTGTGTCGTGTCGAGGGGTTGTCGGGTGCCAGTGTCGTGTCGAGGGGTTGTCGGGTGCCAGTGTCGTGTCGAGGGGTTGTCGGGTGCCAGTGTCGTGTCGAGGGGTTGTCGGGTGCCAGTGTCGTGTCGAGGGGTTGTCGGGTGCCAGTGTCGTGTCGAGGGGTTGTCGGGTGCCAGTGTCGTGTCGAGGGGTTGTCGGGTGCCAGTGTCGCGTCGAGGGGTTGTCGGGTGCCAGTGTCGCGTCGAGGGGTTGTCGGGTGCCAGTGTCGCGTCGAGGGGTTGTCGGGTGCCAGTGTCGCGTCGAGGGGTTGTCGGGTGCCAGTGTCGCGTCGAGGGGTTGTCGGGTGCCAGTGTCGCGTCGAGGGGTTGTCGGGTGCCAGTGTCGCGTCGAGGGGTTGTCGGGTGCCAGTGTCGCGTCGAGGGGTTGTCGGGTGCCAGTGTCGCGTCGAGGGGTTGTCGGGTGCCAGTGTCGCGTCGAGGGGTTGTCGGGTGCCAGTGTCGCGTCGAGGGGTTGTCGGGTGCCAGTGTCGCGTCGAGGGGTTGTCGGGTGCCAGTGTCGCGTCGAGGGGTTGTCGGGTGCCAGTGTCGCGTCGAGGGGTTGTCGGGTGCCAGTGTCGCGTCGAGGGGTTGTCGGGTGCCAGTGTCGCGTCGAGGGGTTGTCGGGTGCCAGTGTCGCGTCGAGGGGTTGTCGGGTGCCAGTGTCGCGTCGAGGGGTTGTCGGGTGCCAGTGTCGCGTCGAGGGGTTGTCGGGTGCCAGTGTCGCGTCGAGGGGTTGTCGGGTGCCAGTGTCGCGTCGAGGGGTTGTCGGGTGCCAGTGTCGCGTCGAGGGGTTGTCGGGTGCCAGTGTCGCGTCGAGGGGTTGTCGGGTGCCAGTGTCGCGTCGAGGGGTTGTCGGGTGCCAGTGTCGCGTCGAGGGGTTGTCGGGTGCCAGTGTCGCGTCGAGGGGTTGTCGGGTGCCAGTGTCGCGTCGAGGGGTTGTCGGGTGCCAGTGTCGCGTCGAGGGGTTGTCGGGTGCCAGTGTCGCGTCGAGGGGTTGTCGGGTGCCAGTGCCGCGTCGAGGGGTTGTCGGGTGCCAGTGTCGCGTCTATGGGTTGTCGGGTGCCAGTGTCGCGTCTATGGGTTGTCGGGTGCCAGTGGGGCTGTGTCGGGGGGCCGGGGCTGTGTCGAGGGGCGGGCCGGGGCTGTGTCGAGGGGCGGGGCCGGGGCCTGTGTCGAGGGGCGGTCGTGGGCCGGGGCCTGTGTCGAGGGGCGGTCGGGGGCCGGGGCCTGTGTCGTGGGGCGGTCGGGTGCCGGGGCCTGTGTCGAGGGGCGGTCGGGTGCCGGGGCCTGTGTCGTGGGGGGATCGGGTGCCAGGGCCTGTGTTGAGGGTCAATCGGGTGCCGGGGCCTGTGTCGAGGGGCGGTCGGGTGCCAGTGCTGTGTCGAAGGGTTGTCAGGTACTAGCAAATATGCCAAAAGATGACCCCATTATTTTAGGAGTCTCACTTCTTGCTTAATGTCATTTGTTAATGAGCAGCGTCATTTTATGGAGGTACTGATTTGGCCTGCTCAGCATTACGTCTGAGAGCATTGCAGACTCACTGAAGCCATCTTGCTGAGATTGCTCCACACTAAATTCGTATCAGTTGTGGAAGTTCTGTTTGGCCTACCAGAGCCAGAACTGGGCTGCCTCACAGTAACAATCTGCCACCCACCAGAAAAAGCCTCTAAAAGGTCAGTGACGTTTTGCAAACATCTAGAACGTTCACAGAAAACAAATCCTTGAACTGCCAAACAACTCTGCAAATAATTCACACAGAATAAGAGATTCACTCAAACTAGCTCGAAACTCATTACTACCGATTAGCACCAGATGGTCCTGCCCTGTCCCTCAGCTGGTTCCCAGCTGGTTCTCAGCTCAGTGCTGATGATGCAGTATGAATAATAATAATAATATAATGTTTATTCAAACGAATGTGTGTACAAACCACATAAGAGTACAGTAATGTACAATTGTAGGAACAGGAGTTACACATATTAATGAAGCTACTATTACACAAATCGTTTTGGCCAGAACTTAAAATAATATAGACAAACATTAACCAAAAGTGTGAGAGGGGGGGGGGGGGGAAGAACTGCCTATAATGTTTCCAGTCCATCAAATTGTGGGCATGCCCCACTGCTTCAAGCTAAGTTTATTTATTTATTTTTTTTATATACAAGAAGGTACATTGCATTGAGAAAGTACACACATTGGGATTTGAGTGCTACATACTTAAAATACTGAACAATTTGGAGGATGTTGATCTGGACAATTTCTTAAAAAAATCAGACGTAACACAAACAAGGAGCAACGGTTTCAATCCCAACAAGCCACAATGTAAGACTGAGAACAGGAGATGCTTTTTCACGCACAGGGTTATAAACCCATGGAACTGCCTACCCACCGAAGTCGTAAATGCCAAAACTGTTAAATTTTAAAATCCAACTAGAAAAGGTCATCAAAGCAAATGGGGAGACCTTTGACAAGTCACCAGCATCCTGTGATTGTCAAGGCCAAGAGTGTTAGTGGCCCTCAGGTAAATTTTATAAGTAGTATATAAAATGACTAATTAATGGGTACTGTATCAGTCTGTATTTAATCATATACAATATTTTTCTATACTGCTTACCAGTATTCTGTCTACTGCCTCTGTTACATGAAAGGGAAACAAGGCAATGAGTGCCTTGCAGGTAGACATGAGAAGTGTTTACTAAAGTCAATTGTATGCTTAAGTTGGTCACCAGTAAGGAGACAGCCGGGATCACTTATGTAGCTTCTTCTGCCAGATCTCATTTGTTGTTAGTAGAGCTGCAGGCACCCGGCTTGTATATGGGTTCTTCAACACTTTATAAAGTACAAGTTGACTTGACCATTATGCTGTTTGGAATTAGTAGTGGATGGGATGCTTTTAAAATTAATTAATATTTGCATTTTTATATAATGTCTAACTTAAGTGAAATCTTAGTAGGTCTTCATAAAATGCTGAATTAATTAATTAACATTAAAGGTAAATCAGATGGTATATCAGATGTCTAGAGATGAAGTGGAAAAAAAATGACCAAGGAGCTAATTAAGAACAAAGCAGTTGGCCCAGATGGAGTTTCACTATGGGTTCTGAGAGAATGTGCACCTGAGCTCAGCATGCCACTTCAACAGATTTTTTCAGGCATCCCTGTGTACAGGAGTCCTAGCAAACGTGTGGAAAAAGGCTAACATAGTTCCAATCCACTAAAGTGGCAGCAGGAAAGACCCCCTCAATTACAGACTTGTATCATTCACAAGTGTAATAGTCAAAATATGGGAAAAAAACAGCGTTTAATGTAATTAAATGCCATTTTCTGGGTGAGACCCGGAGGCTCCCTGGAGCTTATCTAGGCTGATATACTAATGTCAGACTTTGGCATCAGTCATGTGTAAGGAGTTCTATGGGCCTACAGGGGACCACAAGCCAGAACCTGGCCCCCTCAGAGAGGCAAGGGGAGCAATGGCCTATAGAAACCCCCGTGTGGTTGGAAGCATTCTATGTCTGCCATCGACTGGGTCAGGCATCCAGAAAGGTAAGTGTCCCAAAACAAACCCCTATTCTGGTAAAAATTGCTACCACAAGCCAAACAAGTGGATAGAACTCCCCTAAAACCCCTAAAAGAAACGAGCAAACGATCATGACGTCACACATCAATGCGCCGCTGTCTGCGCAGCTCCCCCCCCCTCCCCAGGAGGGAGAAGGGGGAGTCCTAGACCTACCGCACCGGCTATCCACCATCAGTTCTGAGGCTGGATGTCAAAAAACACACAAAAAATACACTCTATAGTAAATCACTTCTTTTCTTCACCAGGGAGCCGGTCGGCCGAGCGGACAGCACGCGGGACTTGTGATCCTGTGGTCCTGGGTTCGATCCCAGGCGCCGGCGAGAAACAATGGGCAGAGTTTCTTTCACCCTATGCCCCTGTTACCTAGCAGTAAAATAGGTACCTAGGTGTTAGTCAGCTGTCACGGGCTGCTTCCTGGGGGTGGAGGCCTGGTCGAGGACCGGGCCGCGGGGACACTAAAAAGCCCCGAAATCATCTCAAGATAACCTCAAGATAACCACCTTAAAAGTACCGGAGGGAGAGACCGGAGGGAGAGAGGGTTGCTGGGGAGCCTCCGAGTCTCACCCAGAAAATGGCATTTCATTACATTCAAAGCTGGTTTTCTGGGGGGAGCGCCATCGGCTTCCCGGAGTTAATAACCGACAGAGGAAAAAAGAGGGACGTACCTGGGAGGTGGTCACTGCATATTCCCCAACTGGAAATAGGAACAACTAGCTGCAACCGCCAAACCAAGGTGACACAGGCCCAAATGGGCCCGGGAAGACACGAGATATCGAGCAGCCAGGCCCCTGTATGACCGCTAATAGCCCCGTGCCCAAATGTCGGCTAGGACATGCCGCAAAGATGGCAGCAAGAGCAGTGAATCTATGAACTGCCATGGGCACAGGGATAGAACACAGGCTAGCTAGCCGCAATAACATGGCAGACGATCTGGGAGACCCTCACCCGCGAACAGGGAAGAAGGGAAACGGATCAACCCAAAGCGCGTCCTGGACACAGAAACCGTGGCGCGCAAATAACAGGGGAGGGCCACAACCGGACACAAAACACAATGCACCCCCAGCCCGACCAACCAAACACCAACAAATCAAGGACCCCTCCAGAAAGCAGCAGTCCCATTCCGTGCTAGAAAAGAGGGAGACGGCTGCAACTGAACAAACCTATCACCACGACTGAAGGAGCAGAAACCCCCTGCGCCGGAGGAGAAGCAGCTGCTCAGCCGACCTGATCCCTAGAGGCAAATGCCAACAGGAAAAGAGCCGTCGAGAAACGAACCTGAACCGAAGAGAAGAAAGAGCACGCTGTCCAGAGACCAGGATGGCTCAGGCAGCACATGAACAGGCCAGAGGTGAAACAACGCACAAGACAGCTTACAAACGGCGCAGATGTAACACCAAGACTGAAAGCAAGACGAAGCGGCTCTGCCAGCGGCGCATAAAACGAGGCGGCAAGATGACGGCCCCGAACCCTCACCAGAAAAGCCAAGATGACGCCAACAATTGCAGCCACCTAAGAAGGGATAGAAGGAAAAGGAAGGACTGCCAAAATACCCCATACTGCCGCCAAGAAGAAGCACGCAGGTAGGACACCAACAAAAAAGAAACCACCAACCGAAGGTGAGAGACTGGAGGCAGAACCTAACCAGCCCCGTCAAGGTTCATTCGAGCCTAGGAAGAGGCGGAGTCGTGGGAAGATCTCGGGTACAAACCAAACAGAGAAGGTGCAAAGGGTTGCCACCAGACCAGTACCCGAACCAAGGGGTATGAGCAACGAAGACAGACCAATGCTCACAAGTGCACACGCACCATGCGACACAGGCGGAAGGAGCGCCCAAAGGAGCCAAAGAAACACAAGAAGGAAACATTCCAGCAGCAGAGTAGTAAACAAATGGAATGCACGAGGAAGGGAAGTGGTGGAATCTGACCCCACACACAGCTGCAAGTGCAGACATGACAGAGCCCAGGAGATGTCAGAGAAGCGACAGGGGAGAGGACAGGACGAAAGAGCCAAAGCTCAACCCCAGGAAGCAAAACCAGGGGCGGACAACTAAGTGAGGAGATGCAGGAGAGCAAGGTAGAGGCGAGGAGGCGCCCCACACCCATGACACAGCGAAAACCCCGGCGTTCTCCTCATAGCTGCAATCCAGAACACCCCAGGAGCTACGGAGTACGGACCGGAGAAAGGAGAAGAACGAGAGGTGAAGCATCCGAGAAAAAAGGACTGCAAAACACCAGAACTGGTGCACCCCTAAACTAAAGAGATAAGAAATAAGTGTTAGTGAATGAAAAATCTTGGGTAGAAAAGTTGATCTTTCAAAACAGCAGAATGTCAACAAAGATGGCTGCGACTGCAGGGGGAGAACAGTAACCTAGCAAGGGAATGTTTTGCAGGTTTCTTGCAACAAGATGTAATGAAAGTTGGTTTTCTTGGCAGGTTAATGATTATTGAGGACATGCTAAAGAATTATGAAGAAAAGGTTATTAAATTAGAACAAGAAAATGAAGGTCTCAAGATTGGGTTTTGTAATTTAAAAGGAAGTATTTTCCAGCAAGATAAGGAAATTACCAGCTTGACTGATAAGGTAAGGATGCAGGAGGAACACATCAAGGAACTAGTAAAGGATAATGAGGCATGGAAAGTGAACAGTAGGGAATTTGAAGAAATTAACAAGAAAATAGACTCATATGGTGAACAACTCCAAGGGAGCCTGCGGGCTAACATGGAGTTAGGCAAGGAGATGCAATGAGAAACTTCATTGGCAACTCAAATAGAGGAGGCTAATAAAGAACTAGAAAAGTATAAAGAAGAAATAAAAGAGACATATGCACAAGTTGTAAAAGAGAAAGGGACAATCAAGGAAGTGTGTTCAGAAGTCAAAACCAGAAATGACCAACAAGAAGCAGAAATTAGGCAAGCAATTACGGAAGAAATGGTTACCAACAGTAAACTAGTACAAAACACTGCAGATAGAAGTTCATAATAATTTTTGGATGTTTAGAGAAGGAAATTTCATCTAGGGTGGACCAAGCAGCAGAAGAGATGAAAATCAGAGAAAACAGTAGGTTTAGGAGAAGGCTCAAAGGAAAATGTCAATGATTTTAGAAGAATAGGAAAATATGAGAAAGACAAGAACCGCCCCTTAAGAATGACGTTTAATGGAATGAAAACATGATGGAAGTGCTTAGAAATGCCAGGAAATTGCAGAGTGATGAGGTTAGCAAACTTTGGTCAATAAGACAAGACCTCTCAAAGGAAGACAGAGAAAAGCTGAAAATGAACCTCATTGAAGCAACACGTCTAAATGGGGATAGAAATGAAGAAGACAAATTCTTTTTATCAATTGCAAAATAATTGATAAAATCGATATGGAAGATTTCCCGAGACCTGGAACTTCAAGAACAAGAGGTCATAGATATAAACTAACTAAACAAAGATGCCGAAGAAATATAAGAAAACTCACTTTCGCAAAACAGAACGGTAGACGGTTGGAACAAGTTAAGTGAGAAGGTGGTGGAGGCCAAACCATCAGTAGTTTCAAAGCGTTATATGACAAAGAGTGTTGGGTAGATTCAATTTAATGTGAATAAAGGCCATGTTATGGAATGTGAAATAGGAGAACATAGACCTCACACAACCTCTAAATTTTATGAGAAATATCTAAAAAATTCTGTTACAGAAAAAGATCTAGGGGTGGTTCTTGATAGAAAACTATCACATGAGGACCACATAAAGAACATCATGCGATGAGGCTATGTTACACTTTCTAATTTCAGATTTACTTTTAAATACATGGATGCTACTGTTGTATGGTGCCCATATCTTAAAAAGCACATCAACAAACTGGAAAAGGTGCAAAGACATGCAACTAAATAGCTCCCAGAACTGAAGGACAAGAGCTACAAGTAGAGGTTAGAAGCATTAAATATGCCAAAATTAAAAGATAGCAGAAAAAGAGGCAATATGATAATAGTAATGGAATCGATAAAATTGATTGGGAAGAATTCCTGGAGACCTAGGAACTATAAGAACAGGAGATCATAGATTTAAACTAACTAAACAAAGCTGTAGAAGAATTTTAAGAAAATTCACTTCCACAGAGTAGCAGGCAGTTGGAACAAGTTAGGTGAGAAGGTGGTGGAGGCCAAAACTGTCAGTAATTTCAAAGTGTTATATGACACAAGAGTGCTAGGAAGACGGGACACCACGATCGTGCACTTAAGTAATTACACTGTTGGCTACAAGCTTATTCTGTTTCTTATATGATTGGTACCTAATGTTGTTAATGACTAAAGGCTATTCCAACTGATGCATATAACAGGCTCATGAAATAAATGGGCCCCCAGGAGCAGGCTGTAGATGAGCTGAGGTAGGATAACAGCTCTTGCTTGCAGTTTCACTAGGTACATCATTTGACAGCCCTTATGAACCCTAGTCTTTGTGAGTTTACTTGTATACTATGGGACAGTGATACTAGAACTGGTTACATTTGAGTGATTTGTAGAATTGGGATTGTAGTCAGTTGGAGGGGGGAGCTGATCTGGTTGTATGGTGTGATCATTCACTTGTACCATGGTTTTGGTTATGGGATGTGATTGATTGTTGGTGGTAAATCTGAGACTGATCAAAACATATATAATTTTACTTTGAAATTTGAATGAAATGCAATAAAATGTCATTCAAGTTTCTGAACCTTTCAGTGACTGAAGCAACGTGAAGTCGGCAACAAGGAGTCCACCGATCTAGCACTATCAAACACCAAAATGTTGTCCATGTGTGGGCTTCTGTGTCGCATGCTGCGAGGCTGGCGACACAGTGAAGCTGTCATGCTTATGGCTAAGGCACTGTCCCAGCCTCACTCATCACTCTTGGTGCAAGACATTGTTATTTCTGATGCAGGTCTGATTTTTTATTGTTATACAGTACTATATATATAATATATGAAGCAAGATAGCCTGTGCTTTTGTAAATGCTGTTTGAATATAAGACAGTTAGTTGTTTTATTGTATAAATATTAATTAAGCATACACAACATAGGTACTGTAGTAGTATTATATGTATATACTGTATTCTGGATGATGTCATTTTTCACTTGTTCATATTTTTTTAAATATAGTGAGTGATAAGTAATTACGGAACTAAATTGCATGGGAAGTGTGTTGAGATTGTATGTTCATATGGATTTTGCACGGAAGAAAAATGAAACGGATAATTGTTGTAGTAGAGAGTGGAAAAGCTGACTATAGAGATAATGGGTACTGTACAATACATTTAAAGAAAGGGGTGATATAGGCTATTTTCCTGAAAAGGCAACTTTAAATAATATACAGTGTAAGCATCTCTCTTTCTTTGTTTTTTTTTTTTATTAAAGTATTGGAGATGGAGGCAAAAAAAAATAAAAAATTTATGTACTGTACATACAATGTTGATGAATCGGCTTGTGAGGTTGCACAAGTTGCACACATAGGTCCCCTTCCTTTCGGCTGCCTTGGTTACGGATCTTCGCGCTTGCGAGCATCTGGCCTTGGTCTCGTGCTTCTTTTCCCTTCTTGAGTTGTCCTTGGACTAACCTGTGGAGTATGTGTAGGTGTTGAGTGCCAGGCCTTTGTCTGGGGCATTGGCCTCAGCTGCTCGGGTGTTGGTGGCATTGCTAAAACTTTGTGCCAATCCTCCAGGAGGCAGTGTGTCTGTTTTTTGCCTTTCACCTTGCGTGTCGGCAGGCCGTCCTCACTCTCTCTTTTGACTCTGCTTAGGCCCTGGCTCTTAGGTTTTCATCTCCTTTCTGTCCATTGTTGTTTTCAGACGCAATAGTTTCTTGGTTTTTACAGCTGGCTTCTACTACTTTCCATCCTCTTTCTGATTTGTTAGAGGTTCGGGGTGGGGATTCTCACACTTCTAGGAAGGGTCGTGCCAGGGCTCGGGTTTCGGTAGGTTGAGGTGGACCCTTGGTGCCTGCTTCTGAGTCGGTGCCTCCTCCAGAACTGTCTTCATCTGGTCGGCGAGCTGATCGCTCTGCACATAAGTCGGCTTTTCAGACGGGGTGCTAGCTCTTTCCCGGGTTGCCTCGTTATCAGGGCACTCGGGGGGGGGGGGGGGGGGGGCTGGGTCTGTTTGCCCATGCTTGGTCCCGTGATTCTTGGGCGTTTTGGGTCGTATTTTCGGGCCTGTGGTGGCGGTAAGTGGCTCCTCCTCTCAGATGCTTGGGGCTGGTAGGGCAAGCTTCCTCGCCTTCACTCCATTTGGTCATCATGGAGTGGGTGTTCTTGGGCGTAGTCGAAACGACTTCGTCCCTCGCTTGTTTCCGGTTCTAAAATGGGACTGTGCGGATCTTCAATTCATCCTGGACTTGTCCCGTCTAAACCGCTGGATTCCTTGCCCCCTCTTTTGGATGACCACTCTGTCCCAGGTCTAGCTTCTTTTGGAACCGGGCTCTTGGATGGTGTGTCTGGACTTCCGGGATGCGTATTGGCACTTCCCTATTCATCCAGGGTTCTGGGACTGGTTAGGTTTCGTGGTGGGGCAGCGAGCTTACCACCTTCGTTGCCTTCCCTTCAGGCTGAATCTGGTATCTCGCATTTCACTTGTCTTACCCGGGTTGTGGTGGCCCGTCTACATCTGCTAGGTGTTCGAGGTTTGGCCTACATCGACGACTGGCTGGGAGCCCACACAAACCAGTCTGCTTGTCTGCTCATCAGGGGTTTGATTATTTCCCAACTCACCGGGTTTGGGTTCCTGGTGAACTGGAAGAAATCCCATTTGAATCGGACTTGGCTGGGCGTGTGTGTGTCTCCCTCCTGCGATATTGCTCCGGCTGCAGGTATCAGTTCTTGCCCTCGGCTGTTCTTGAGGGGGTCCCGGGTCACTCGGCAGTTGCTTGAGCAGCTGTGTGGTAATTTAAACTTCGCCGCGCTGGTTTACCCACTGGGTTGGGTTTGGCTTCAGGCTACGACATCTGTTGTGACTTCTTCGCGGCTGTCCCTTCTGCCGCTCTCACAACTGCTGGGTTTGTCCCCCGGGGCCTTTGTCGGTTGCTGTGTCACTGGCTTTCTTTTCAGGTTTTTCAGAGTGCAGTGCCTTGGCGCTTCCAGAACCCCTCACTCGATGTGTTCAAGGACGCCTCGTCTCTCGGCTGGGGCTTTGTGACCAGTGCTCACCAACCCAGCCAGGGGAGCTTGGCTCCGTCGTTCCATCAGGCTTTGGCATTCATTCTGGCCCTCGGAGGTGTACCTCTTTGCGTCGGCGTGGTCATGGCATCTTCCAGTGTATGTGGCTCCCCTGGTCAAGGTGGGGGTATTTGTACCTCTTCCCCCCTTTCCAGCTGTTGCTTCAGGTTCTGGCTTGGCTGGAGTCCTATATGGGGAGGGTTCTCCTTCTGGCTCCATGGTGGCTGGCCCAGCCATGGTTTCAGTCGCTGCTTGCTCGGTGTCCAAACCCGGGACGTTTTCTGCAGCTCTGCCTTTTTTCAACAGATCAGGCTGGTGAGGTACCTTGCTGGTTTGATCTACTCCTCCGCTCTTTGCATCTGGTATTTTTGACGCATGTGTATCACCACTTGTATAGTGATCAGGTGGCTTCTCTCATGGTGTCCCACCTCCGGTCTTCTCGGTGACAGTATGAAGTCTCTTGCCCTTCTTGTTGCCACTTCATTTCTCTTTGTACGTTATCTTCTGTTTGTGTTGTCTTGTAATTATTTGCTTGGCTGTTTCAAGACCGACATCTTATGCTGAATACTGTCGCTTCTTATTGTGAGGCGCTAGTGGATCTGCTCCAGCTTGCATTCAGGGTGGACGTTACTTCTGCTTCATTCCACAAGCTCTCTCGTGTGTTTTTTCACCTCTAGTTTGCTCATGCACTGCCCAAGTTTTGTTGGTCTTTGGACCGGGTGCTCGCATTTCTCTCTTCTCGGTCCAGGATTGTTTCTCGAGGCTTTGTTTTTGTTGGCTTTGGCCTCTTGGGGTCGGGTGACAGAGCTTCATGTTCTTCTCTGTTGCAGGGGTTTCTACTCTTTTGGTTTTGGGGGTCGTTTTTTTTGGTTGCAGCCTTCTCCTCCTTTTCTGGTGAAGAATTAAGACGACTGGTTTCCGGAGGGGTCCGTGGGTTGTTGATGTTGGTTGGTTTAGCCGAGGGTGCATCATGTTTTGTGTCTGGTGTGGCTTTATGTTGATACCTGTGCGCTACTGGTTCAGCGCAAGTAAATGTGCTCTTGGTAGACCCAGTTTCCCTGGTTCCCTGTTCCAGGGGTCGTATCTCTCAGGTTGTCCACAGGGTTATCAAGTCTAATCAGTCTGCAGTCTACCCATGTGCCCATGATGTGAGGGGCATGATGTGATGTGAGGATACTCCCCTAGTTGTACTTGCGGGGGTTGAGCTCTGGCTCTTTGGTCTCGTCTCTAAACTGTCAATCAACTGGTGTACAGATTCTTGAGCCTACTGAGCTCTATCATATCTACATTTGAAACTGTGTATGGAGTCTGCCTCCACCACATTACTGTCTAATGCATTCCATCTGTTAACTACTCTAACACTGAAAAAGTTCTTCCTACATACACCCACATAGTTCCATCCATGTGGCTCATTTGGGTACTCAGTTTCCACCTGTGTCCCCTTGTTCGCATACCACCAGTGTTAAACAGTTTATCTTTATCTACCCTGTCAGTTCCTCTGAGAATTTTGTAGGTAGTGATCATGTCTTCCTGAGCTCTCCTGTCTTCCAGTGATGTGAGGTGCATTTCATGCAGCCTTTCCTTATAACTCATGCCTCTTAGTTCTGGGACTAGCCTAGTGGCATACTGTACCTCTGAACTTTTTCCAGCTTCGTCTTGTGCCTGGCCCCATACTCCAGGATTGGTCTTAGGTATGTGGTATACAAAGTTCTGAAGGATTCCTTACACAGGTTCCTGAAGGCAGTCCTGGTGTTAGCCAGCCTTGCATATGCCGCTGCTGTTATTCTTTTGATTTGGGCTTCAGGAGACAGGTTTGGGATTATATCAACTCCTAGATCTTTCTCTCTCCGTTTCATGAAGGACTTCATCTTCCATTCGGTATCCTGTGTCTGGCCTCCTGTTTCCACCACCTAGTTGCATTACCTTACATGTATGCAGTATGAAGTATGCAGCTCTTGCTGCTGTCTTTTGTAACATGTCCTTGGTCAATATTTGGGAGCGGGGGTTTTGGAAATCGAACAGGGTCCTGGCTGCCAGATATCTCGTCGACGTTCCGGGCCCTCTGCGGCCTTGTGTTGCCTTGGGATGTCTGTCGCGGCCAGTTGTCGCATCTTCATCGTGAAACTTGCGGTGCTGCCGCCTCCCTGGTAAGTCCCTGTTTTTACTTATCTTTGGGTAGATAAGCCCCATCAGCTTCAGGAAGCTGATGGGGCTCCCCCAAAAAACAGCGTTGAATGTAATGAAACGCCATTTTCTGGGCGAGCCTTGACAACCTCCCCTTCCCCCGTCTGGTCGGCGGTTTTCATCATTCTCCTAACTGAGGGTAATATGGCCGGCTCAAATGAGTGGGGTCCCCTTCTCCCATCGGGGGAGGTGGGGGTGCTAATGAGCGGGCATGCTAGTTGGATGACGTGTTGCTTGTTTCATCGTTTTCTTTTGGGGTGGGGGGAATCTTTGGCTCTTTTCGAACGTAGGTTGCAATTTTAACCAGTTAGAGGTTTGTAATTGTTTGCCTACCTTTCTGGTGGTATCCCCGGTCGATGGCAGATATGATAAACTCTGAATATAGAGAGCTCATATGGCCATTGCTCCCTTCGCCTCTCTGAGAGGGCCAGGTTCTGGCTCGTGGTCCATGATAGGCACACGAACTCCAAGGACTGATGGCACCAAACTAATATGCCACATGTCAGTTTGATAGCTTCAGGGAGCCTCCGGGGCTTGCCCAGAAAATGGTGTTTCATTACATTCAACCCTGGTTCTATTTGATGAAACATTTATGTTAGAAAATGCTTGTCATTGTGAATTTGACTATTATGACAATTGATTCCTTGTTGAGCAGGCGGGGTAACAGTGAACGAGCCATGTGGGAGCTCCCCATTTTGTCAGAACAGCAATGAAGGCACCTTGGGACAGCAGCTATGGCGTGACAACAATAAACAGGCAGTCATAATCTCCCCTAAGGTTGGTGTGTTGGTATATTTTATCCAGCCGACTAATTTATATTTTTGTTTGGTTTACGCTTTTGGATTTATCTACCTCATGATATAAATACTTTAGTGGCAGGTGTAGTGAAGGGTAACTGTATTTTGTGCACCAAATCATAAAGTTTTGGCATGCCATGAAATTGATAGTGTTAAGTGTGCTGTTTGATGTTCTTTTGTTAGACTGCAGCTTACTACTGAGTCTGTGTGTATTGTTCATGCCACAGTAATGTCCCCATGTTCTCCCTTTTACAGTTTTTTTCATTCTGTAACATTTATTAGAGGTTTTCACTTAATATTTATTTCTTAAAGGTGAAGAAAGTCAAGTGCTGTACATAGTACAGTATTTGAATTCCTCTTTACAAACATGCTTATAGTTTTATTTCATTATTGATTTTTATTAAGTTAAATAAAGTGGAGAAACCTAGCTAGGGCACCAGATTTAGTTATAATTGTTGACCTTGATAGATTATGTTCTACATGGATCATTAGCAGAGGTGTCAGGTTGTCAGTATATGTTTTGCTAATTGGTTTTGATAATTCTAAAACTCATTTCCTTTGATTCATTTCTAAAAAATACCAAACCTTTATTTTATTTCTGCTAATGCTTTGCATGAGTATACAAAGTGGCCAAATTAATAGGAACCATATTGGGTGGGAAAACATATAGGCTGAAAATGGTATACAGTACATAGTTTGTGGCTATCTTGTGTAGCTTCCAGGGATCAACAGCCCCACTGCCCGGTCTCTGACCAGACCTCCTGGTTGATCGTCTAGTCAACCAGGTTGTTGGATGCGGCTGGTTGCAGCCTGACGTATGAATCACAGCCTGGTTGATAAAGTATTCTTGGTATTGTTTGTCGTGTTCTCTTTTGAACACTGTGAGAGGCTGGTCAGTTATGCTCCATACGTGTAGCGGGAGTGTGTTGAAAAGTCTTGGGCCTTCAGGTTGATAGAGTTCTCCCTCAGCGTACCTATTGTACCTCTTCTTTTCAACGGGGGTATTTTGCGCATCCTACCATGCCTACTGGTCTCGTGTGATGTTATTTCTGTGTTCAGGTTTGGAACCAGTCGCTCCAATATCTTCCATGTGCATGTGTAGATTATTATGTAACGCTTGCCTGCGCTCTAGAGAATACAGTTTTTGAACTTTTAATTGGTCCCAGTAATTAAGATGACTTATAGTGGATTCTACCGGTGAAGGATTTTTGCATGGTCTCTAGGTCAGCAATTTCTCCGGCTCTGAATGGGGCTGTTAGAGTGCAACAATATAAAGCCCTAGAGAGCACTAGTGTCTTGAAAAGTATCATCATTGGTATGGCATCCCTTGTTTGGAAGGTCCTTATTATCCAACCTGTCATTTTTCTGGCAGTTGTGACAGATACTTCATGGTGTTCTGTAAAGCTAAGGTCTTCTAACAACGATTACTCCTAGATCCTTTACATTGCTTTTCTGAGGGGAGCCCCTACAGCTCCCTGAAGCTTATCGGGCTAATGTATGTTACATTAGACCGGGACATTAGCTATGGAGTTCAGACCTACCAGGGACCAGCGCCAGAATCTAGCCCCGTCAGAGAGGTTTCAGGTAGCAATGACCCTGGAGTGATTTCCTTATCTGCCATCGACCGGAGTTAGACACCCAGAAAGGTAGGCATAACAAAACAAACCCCACATGATAAGAAACTAACAACAAAAAATCGAACAGAGAGGTAGAAATCCCTACAATCCCAAGGAAACAAGCAAACAAACGTAACACACACTCCTGCCGTGCCGCTTGTCTGCGCTGCCCTCCCCTCCTGGAGGGGGGGGGTCCCCGGACCTCACTGTGTCGGCTGCAAAGCATTCCAGTTCGTAAGCTAATGTCAACCGGGACAGGCGCTTCTCTGGCCTCAGTTTCCTAGGTGGTGTTTGCCTTCATGGCACTCCTCACTGCTGTGTTTTTGTGTTGTGCGGTAGCCAGGTATTCCTCATCAGTGCTGGAGCTGCATGCGCTTTAGGGGCTTCCTTCCCTAAGCGTCCTGAAAGTACTGCCCCTGCGTGACTAACCTGTCCTCTGAAAAATAACGTCGCTTTTGGCCGTTTGCCCGTATGGCCGAAAGTAGACGTAATTTGAAAATGAAAAAAAAAATGAAAATTGGGATTTTTTTTTCAACAACAGTAAGTTAAGGGTCCTGTGATAGGTTAGGTGGGCAGGAAATTCTCATAAAGTTTCAAAACGTTATGAAAAACGTTAGTTGAAAGTTTCCTCTCCTAAGCGTTCCGAGTAAGCCGGACAACTCAAACAGAAAATGGAACAGTACGTCACTTTTGTGAGTCGATTTCATTTCAAATTACATCCAAATTTGGCCATAGCGTGCATATGAGCGAAAAGTGACATTATTTTTAAGAGGAACGGGTTGGCATGACAGGGTTATCTTCTCTGGGGCGTTCGGGAACTATTCACGTAGAGGTTCTTGCTGCTCAGCTTTTGCCTCACCCTTGGGGCCAGCTAGGGCTTGGGGCCCTTGTTTGGCCTTGGGTAGGGACTTGTTTTGTGCTGGTTAGAGCGTCAAAGTGTTGCACGACTTGCCACCTATGCGGTGACCGGTTCCTGTTTCCTCTGGGGATGGTGTACTTTTGCGAGGTTTTTCTTTTGTTTTATTTTCATTTGCCTGGTGGGGGTTTGCCTAGTGTGGCTATAGTTCCACTGATAATGTTTGGTGGCCCTATGCTAGGTCCCCTGTGCTTGTACACATTGCAGGGGTTTTCAGTGTTGCATCTACCCCTTGTTAGCTTTCTTGAGGTTATCTTGAGATGATTTCGGGGCTTAGCGTCCCCGCGGCCCAGTCCTCGACCAGGCCTCCTCCTTGTTACACACCCCCAGGAAGCAGCCTGTAGCAGCTGTCTAACTCCCAAGTACCTATTTACTGCTAGGTAACAGGGGCATCAGGGTGAAAGAAACTCTGCCCATTTGTTTCCACCTCCACCGGGGATCGAACCCGGAACCTCAGGACTATGAATCTGAAGCGCTGTCCACTCAGCTGTCAGGCGCCCCTGACATTGCCTGGGCTTCCCATAGCAGTCAGACTACGGGCCCCTGAAAAACCCTGTCAGGGCTCTGTGGACCATTAGGATGTGTCTTCCGGGTTCCATCCCGTCTTGTACGGGTTCGATGGTTGCTGTGCCCTTGTCTCAGGGTGACAGTCGCCACTTTTACCTGTCATGTTGCCTGTTGGGTCCCTGACATGTTGACCCAGAGTCTTGCGAGTTCTATTCTCTGCTTGTTCTCCAGTACTCTCCTGATGTCCTTACTGTTCGGAGTACAGGCGGTATTTGCGTTACAAGCTCAGTTTAGGTTGCTGCAACGTGCTAGGTTGGCTAGGGCTGCAAGGATGAGCAGCGTGGCAGGAGTGTGTTACGTTTGCTTGTTTCCTTGGGATTGTAGAGAGTTCTACCTCTGTTTTTTGTTGTTAGTTTCTTACCATGTGGGGTTTGTTTTGTTATGCCTACCTTTCTGGGTGCCTAACCCCGGTCGATGGCAGATAAGGAAAACCCCCAATCACAAAGGGGTTTTCCAGGGCCATTGCTCCCTGAAACCTCTCTGAAGGGGCCAGGTTCTGGTGCTGGTCCCTGGTAGGTCTGAACTCCATAGCTAATGTCCTGGTCTAATATAACATACATTAGCCTGATAAGCTCCAGGTAATCTCCAGGGCTCACCCAGAAAAATGGCGTTTCATTACATTCAACGCTAGTTTTTTTGTTCTGTAGTGTCATTTGATTCCGTTTTTATACATGGTTTCCATTTTTAAATTTAAATTTTTTCCATAGCGCAGGAGCTATAACTTATTTTCATTGAACATCATATTAACATCTTTGGCTCATTGACAGATCCGATTTATATCCAATTGGAGGTTTGCCGTGTCCTCTATATTGTCTATTTGCATGAAAATCCTAGTGTCATCTGCAGATGATGATACAGTGCTGTAGTTTGTATCCTTGTCTATGTCTGATATTAGGATGAGAAAAATTACCAGAGCAAGTATAGTACCTTGGGGAACTGAGCTTTTTACATTAGATGATCCAGATTTTACTGTGTTGACTATTACACTCTGCGTTCGGATCGCTAGTAAGTTGAAGATCCATCTCCCTACTTTGCCAGAAATAACTTTTGCATGCATTTTGTGGACAATAACACCATGGTTACATTTGTCGAAAGCTTTTGCAAAGTCTGTGTATATTACATCTGCATTTTGCTTGTCTTCCATGGCAGCTAAGGCCATGTCATAGTGATCAAGCAACTGAGAGGGGCAGGAGCGCCCTATTCTGAATCCGTTTTATCCAGGGTAATGTGGATGTTGTGATTCCATATGATATGTAATATTACTTCTTAGCACTCTTTCAAAGATTTTTATGATGTGTGAGGTTAGTGCTATTGGTCTATAATTTTTTACCTCTGCTTTACTATCTCCTTTGTGAAGTGGCGTGATCTCCCCTGTTTTAAGTATGGCAGGGATGACACTAGTATCTAGCCCTCAAAAGATGTTTATGGCCTGTGATAGTGGTGTTTTGCACTTCTTGATGAATATAGAATTCTACAAGTCTGGGCCTGGTGCAGAGTACTTGGGCATGCTGTCTATGGCTACTTCAAAGTCCAGTGAGGTTAGGGTGACATCTGATATGTGGTTCGATGTTGGTATCGCATTCATGAAGATTTCATTTGGATCATTGATCTTCAATATAGTCAGGGGTTCACTGAAAACAGAATTGTACCGAAGTTTCAGTATTTCACGCATTTCTTTGTTGTCATCTGTAAAAATTAGTCTGAGAGCAATAGTACACCAAGAACTTCAAAAAATCTTGTAGATCTGAGGCAAAGTTAAATTGACACCAGTAATTTCATCTATCATCATACTATCATGCAAGTGGAGCCAGACATCTATGGTTCATGCATTAAAATCAGCAGACTTCTAGATGTTACTACTGCTCGGCTTAGACTTGGTTACAAGTATTGTATCTCTGGGAATTCTCATTACCTGCTGATGTAGACCTGACCAAATGTAAACTATGTCAACAAAATTATTCGCACACCCTCCGTCACTGTGATGGAGTGCAAAAAGATATGTGAATTCAGAGACAATTCTATAACCAATATTCCAGAGATGTGTAAATATTTCATTCAAAATGATCTGCTTCCAGAAATTTTAGCCAAATATCCTCAGTTTGCTAACTGTAGGTAGTAACTAAATGATTGTAACCTATCCACCGCTGCCCACTGGATGGGGGGTGGTGTGCAGGACAAACATATTAATTGTGACACTTGCTCTCCACATGTCAGTTGCTTAATTTAGAAACTGTCTTGAGGTCAATCTCGAACCCATTGATGATGTGACGATGTGTATTGAATTTTGTAACTAGCTCATAAAGATTGTAACTTTTTTAACTAAATGAATTGTGGGGTTCAGTCCCTGAGCTTATTATGTGCCTCTGTAACCCTTTCCACCACTGCCCACAAGATGGGTATGAGGTGCATAATAAGTGAACTAAACTAAAAACTAAACTAACCTGGTGGCTCCCTGACTTGCTCTCTCTCTACCAGGTTCATCAGTTGGGTTTCCATAAGCTCTAAACTGTGGGTTGGAGCAAGCATGAGTCAAGGCTCCAGGCTGCCTGAAGGTGGGCATTGGTACTAATGGGTTGCCACTTATTAGTGATTTGCTCATTCTCCTGAATAAATTTACTGGGTCGTTTGGCTGTTTCTGTGATTCATTTTCTATGCAGTTGTCTGTAAAGCTTCAAACTTGCTATTCCTTCTCTGGTGGAATGACGATAATAGTTCTTTCTCTGGTGGGATGACGATAATAGTTCCTTCTCCCTGTGCACCTCTGTTAAGTAAGCCAGGTTCTGGCTCTGGTACCCGGATGGCCAAAGAGGACTCCTGTGACTGATGTGACATAATAGTGGGGAGCCATCTCAGCAAGATAGCTGTAGGGAGCCACCAGGGCTCAACCAGAAAGAGGCATTTAATTACATTCAACGCTGGTTTTATTAACAATTTAGACTAGTAATACTTATCTCGTATATTTGCAGCAATGTGTAGACCTACAGCGGTGGACCCTCTTCCTCACCTCTTCTGACAACCCTAGCAGCCCTTCATGCAAATATCAATTACAGGCAGCCAATGAAAATGGGACCTATAGCACTGAACACTCAGATGCCTCGGGAACAATCACAGTTCTTCTTGAAGCTACTTACAGAGATAGAGATGATGAGCCTCCTGTTGATTATCATGTTATGGTAAAAGCAGTTCTGTGTGTGCAGTATGCATTTTTTATTCGCAGTAGATTATTATTATTATTATTCTTTCTTAATTTGCATTTGCTTTTTTTTCACTTGAACTTTTGTATGTATAGTGTATATATATTGTAGTTAACCCTCTAACTGCGCAACGCGCCTGCAGGCCCACGTCTGGGGTGTGTTATGTGTCTCCAGGTATTTGTATTTTTCACGTTATATTCAAAACTTTCCCCAGCTACATGGGGTTCACATCAGCTTCCTCAGGGCTCTTGTAAACAGACGCCATCTTTAAAAAAATTCATGGTCCACATTCCTGGGTGTGCGAGCCTCAGTAGTGAGTGAGCAACCAAGGCCGGCGCATGCAGCATGAGCTCACAGCACTGCTGTTCAGCTTGTGACCACAGCATTGCCTAATAATGTCAAAATATATATATAACTTGTTTTATTTAGCCATGATAGTATTATAGAAGAGCCTGAGTGTGATAATGACTGGGTACAATGTTCAAATATTAGTGATTCAATGCTGTTCACGATGTTCACAGCGCTAGCCACAGCACCACAGCATTATTTTGTCCATCTAGGAATCTTCAAACAACTTCTTAGGTTCCTTTACAAAATAAACTTGTGGTCAGTTATGTATTTACAGGATTTAGTGACCAATATTGTGATAACAGCAGGATTGTGGTGATAATAAGCACTGTGCGTAGCATTGTGGGAGGAGTAATTGTGGTGAGGGAGCAAGGGAGAGAATCGAGGTAGCCTCACTGTGTGGCAGCTACTTTTGTTTTGCTCATCATACTAGCTTAGTGGTTTGCTATGGTGAACACATTTGTACATGGGTATATACAATGTGTGTATATAGTGTAGTAACAGCAACAGTAGTATGTTGGGAAGAGTTATTTTGGTGAGGGAGGTGACGTAATCGTAGCGTCATCTGCTGGCTGCTGTGTGATTTCCCATGCAGTGTATGGTGGCCACTGTAAAGTTTGGACACAATACTGGCTTACTTGCATAGTTCTGGTGAATAAAACATGTAGATAGGTATACATAACATGTGTAAATAGTGCAATACAAACAATTAACAGTATGGTGGGAGGAGCAATGTTGGCGAGTAAGATGTTGGAGGAGTGAGGGAGAGACTGGATGTTGGAGGAGTGAGGGTGTGGCAGTTGACACTTGTGGAGTTCTGAGTGTGTTAATGGTGAATGTATATAGTGTGTGATAGTGTGTTAATAGACTGTATATATACATAGATTAGCATAATACAATGGAAATATGTGCCGGATATGTGTACACGTGTCATGCACGTAACACAGTGTCTTCGGACAGTACGAATGTTCTACTGCCATAATATAGTGTACGTGTTCATTATACATAGGATTGTCACGTAGAAGCATATAAAATGTATTTGGAACTGTGCGCAGAAAATGAACTATAATATATTCGCGGCAACTCGCGCATCCTGCCCCAAGCGCCCTACCCGGCCCCGGGGCATATGCCACAGGCGACCACAGAATGACGACGTCACGCACGAACTTACGGACCCCATAGCAGCTAAAGTACTTAAAATATCGACCTATTGTTACTATACCCTTACTCAGGAAGGGTTTTTGACACTTTAAAAACAGAAAAAAAATTTCCAGATATTTTATTTCCTGCGCACTGGGGGGTATCATATTTGGAGGCCGCGCAGTTAAAGGGTTAAAGAACTGTTAGTCTTAGAAAATAAGATTTATTTTAGTTTTAATAGATGCCCTAATCCATGTTTCATAGGAATTGATTTAAGAAATTGTAGAAACAGAGGCAGTATTAATTCTTTAAAAGAATCTGACTGAAATATGAGCACCCTTTACAGAAATAGGAATTTTAAATTGGCTAAGTAGCATAATGTTGATAGGAATTGTGAACACAGAAAAGTGACATGATTGAGAAATGTGAAGATTTATGTTAATATAGATGAAGGTTACAGAGATATCAATTAAATGGATCACACATATGAGAGAAATTGTGTTATAAAGAAACTCCATCGAGAGAAGACTTGATTTTTCTACACTGTTGTCAGCTCTTTATTTTTATTCTCATGAGCCAAAGACTGTGTTAGCCTAGGAGTCTACTGAAGGGTATAACTACTATAGCTGCATTCATAGGAGAACTCTGATTTACAAATGTCAGTTCAGTTCTCACTTAAGTGGCATGTCTAATGCATATCCCATGTGTTCTTCTGCCATCTCTTATGCATCACATTTATTGATTTTCTGTATTACTATATCCTTTATTTATTAATTGCTTTTGTATAAATTCTAAGTTTACTGCATATCACTCTTGGGTTCTGTTTGCAGGTGGAACATCTGTCCCAGCCTTATGCTTGGAAAGCTCGGGATGTATTTGGAGTGATTGTGACGACTACACCACCCCAGTTACTCGCCATGATCCAAGCTTTCTTCAATAATGCTCTTCTTATTGATGATGATTTTCTTATTAAAAAGATAATCAGTAAGTCAATACAACTAATAATATTAATCTGTTATTTTGATTGGGGCAAGCCTGTAAACTGCTTGTGTCCTTGTTAAGCTTTATTTCAAGTTTTCCATTTCCTCTTCATAAATGTTGCAATTGTAGACTCCAAAGTTAACTACTGTCTATGTAGGTTTACAAGCTCTTTGGCAACTATGTATGGCAATTTTACTTTGGTTCAATTAACATATGTAGATTATTTATAGGCAATTAGCTTTGGTTCCCCTAAGATTATGGCATTGACATAATAGGGCCATATTGGATATGCCATGAACCCATGACTTCAGTCTGCTTCTGGGGACAAGCACATTTTTAAATGGTTTTGTCCCTCTTCAAGGAGTGGGGGAAGCACATGGGAACCATAGGTCAACTCATTATTGACGTATACCATCCATAAAACAATAAGATGAAAAGGTGTCACAAAACACATTACCCTCCCATTGGAAAATGTTTAGCAATACTCAAATCGGCAAGCAAAATTCTGCAACAACTTAACTACAGTAGGTATTTATTTACAACACCACAACCTGCCACTAAGTGGTGGTCCAATCAACTCAGGGTAGAGGTTAATCACTCTCTCTCTCTCTCTCTCTCTCTCTCTCTCTCTCTCTCTCTCTCTCTCTCTCTCTCTCTCTCTCTCTCTCTCTTTTTTTTAAAGAAAAGTTGGTTTGACATCTGTTGGGCTGATAATAGCATGCAGAAGTCTTGTAGAAGAATTTGTTTGAGCATATTTGCTATCTATCGCGTGCAACTCTTGCAGCTTCAGTTCACTTCTGTTTTCATTTTAAGATCTCCTTCTCTGGCACTATTGTCAAAGACCTCGGTCAGAGTTGTCTTCTTCAGTGACATGACTTGGGACTTGGAATTCTATTCTTCCAAGCATTTGCAGATACAGTACAGTATATCTGTTCCTGTCAGCTTTATGCTCTTTCTGGAGTTGCATTTGTGCATCCACTACAGGTGTCAGGATCAAGTTGCTTGTCTCTCTCAGTTTTCCTCCTTGGCTTATTCTCCTTATAAGCTCTCATTTGTCCATTTTCCTTCATCTAGACTGGAGTTGAGGGGACTTGACTTTATGCTTTCTTTCTTAGTAACTGAATTAGCTCTGATTCCAAACCTTATTCCATTGTTTCTCATGTTGTGTCCTCTCTCAGGCTCTCTTTTAGTGGATTGGTGGGAAAGCCTATGTTGATGGTTCTCTTGGCTCTCTGCTGAGCTTCACAATTAGAGTTTATAATTCTTTAATTCTGTACTTGCCTAGATAAACTCGCCTAGATGTGCTTGCAGGGTCAAGCTAGGCTCCTAGCCCAACCTTCCAAACATTTTTTAAATTAAAGATTACTCATTCTTCACACTTTTATCAGCAGTTTGGGAGGAAGGTGGCAAACAATGTTATACCTTTGAATATCTTTGTGGTAGCATTTAGTGGTGGTAAGCTTTTCTGCAGTTTCTCTCTAAACAGTAGGTTCCAACCCATGACAAGCCCCTGTTGTGATGGCTTTTCACACATGGTTTCAAAAGCATCACCTCTTGCCAGTTACAGTCACCATGTATAGATTGGCTTTGTCAGAACCTCTTCTTTTAGATTTCGTTGCTGCCCCTTATTAAAATTGGGCATGTGATCTTTCATTTTTAATCTGTTTATTCTCAGTTAGAGCCTCTTTAAACTTTAGACAAGGTGTTGAAGGTTTTATCTGCATTTTTATAGGTTTCATGTTGTTTGTGGATTGTACTCTTTTAAACAGTCTCTCTATTGATCTTGGCATCTGGACATAATGATATTGAGCTTCATGCTCTGCTTCAAAGAGGAGAATCCTTGGTTTTTATCTATGAATTCATTTTGTCAAGACTCAAACAACTGCTGTTACTTGGCAAGAATGAATTGTCTGCCTTTCATCATAGGGCCTCTTCTCATAGTTTAGCAGGTGTGGTGTCCACCAGATGACAGTATTAGTACTAGGGACTTCAGAGATCCAGTAGGAACTGAGCAGCAGATCCTTCTGATATTCCATGTCATCTGCTAAATTTTGTGGCTTTTACATGGTAGTTATGTGACTGATGTCTCTAGTCCAATCATTTACAGAGTTTGGTTTCAAACATTGGTAAGTGTCCTTTGCTTTTATATTTGCCTACTCCATGATAAGTATGCCGAGAAATATTGTAGAGTACAAACTCAAATAAAGTAACGAGTGTAATGAAGTTTCCTTTTTGGAGTTACACTTCAGTAACTTGCAGTTCCCATCCTGAATACAGCTACCTATGTCTAGGCTGTACTGTGGCTCAAGTGTTGAGAGGGCTTCTTCATCTTGATCTTTGAGTAGTTAGGCAACCACCTGGTGGTAATTGGATTAGTGAAGGTTAGACAACTATTCAGAGAGATTTTTGGCAATTAAGTTTCCAATAAAATTTCATTTGAGGGTTTACTAAGTGTTTTGTGATAATTTTCCTTTGTTCTGGCAGTTCAACTTGCTGGTGGGTTTATCATTGATCCCCATTAGCTCCTCTATTAGTTAAGAATGGAAAAGATACTTACCCTACTAAGGATGGAAAAGTTGCTTATCTCACTAAGGATGGAAAAAATGCTTGTCCTACTCCCTTTCTATCCAATCACCTGTACCTCCCCACTCTGTTTCTCTCTTTCCCTTTGTTGCTGTGAGCCAGACTGGGTGGCTCAAAGCAAAAAAGGGAAAGACACCCATACAAGACAGTAGTGCCCACTGTCTTGTATGGGTGTCTGAGATAATTACATGTCTCAATCTAACTTACAAGTATGTTGTCACATTTTAAAGCTAGATTAACTTATTGTGTGTTTTATTAGTATCCTGTCAATAAACCTTTTAATTTCTCAATACATATGCAGTAATGTAGTTCATAGACATTCCCCTTCAATGTTCTCAAAGGCAAGAGCACTGAATACCCTATTGGACAGGATCATGACAATCATGGTATGGTGACACTCGGCACACGTGCACTAGAGGGTTTTTTAAGTGTCCCAGCTGGTTCATACTAGTGCTAGTGAGGTACTGAGGTAAAGTTAAATTAAGACCAGATTGACTGCAGAAAGTTTACTCATAAACACTCAAGCCTTTTCAAGCACTACTTGGCAGAGAGATAAGAGACAGCATGAGAGGGAGAGAGAGAGAGCATGAGCTTGAGAGAGAATGAGCTAGTGAGAGAATGAGCTAGATAGATTGAATGAGCTAGAGAGAGAGAGAGAGAGAGACAGAGACAGAGAGCGAGCGAGCTAGAGACAGCAAGAGGGAGGAGGGTGTGGTGACAATGCATGGCACAGAGAGAAGAGGGAAAGGCAGGGAGTGAGAGCTGCCATCTGGTGGTGGTAAAGTAGAGGTAGCAGCCAGTGGGCTAAACTGATTGTTAGCAAGAGTGCTTCTTGATGATTTCTGTGATGCCAAGAAAGGCTTGGAAAGACTTAAGTATTTGTGAATTAATTTTCTTTAGTTTTGGCTCCCTTAACCCCTGGGCAGCACTTGTGATTATAGCCTGCAACACTGCCAGGCGCAAGAAAAAAATTCAAATTTTTTCCTCTTAAGATTGCTAAAATGTTTTCCCTGATCATGGGAAAAATAATAATAAATGCATAGGTGACATATTTTGGCCGCAATATAGTGAGGAAGTCTGGCAAAATTGAGGCACTGACAGAGTAAGTGTCCCACGCTGGTCTTCTCCACCCACGCTGTCATGCAGGGAGTTGCCACAAAGATATTATTACCTAATTATTTCAGTGTCTTTGATTTTTTTTTTCAGTAATATTATTGAATAGTATGCAGTGTGATATATTTATAAAATAAAATGTGTGAACCATCGCTATACTCAAAAGTATGGTGTGCATATTAGTGATTCAATTATGTTCATAAAACAATAAACAAATAGTTTTGCTGTTATTACACTATATACTCACATTATATAAGTATCTGCATGTTTTGTTCACCATTGCAAACCACTAAGTTGGTATGGTGAGCCCAAACAACAAGAGTGGGCTGCCACACCCAGCCAGCAGACGGTACCTCCCTCCATCTTTCAACACCTCACTTGCCAACATTCCTCCTCCCACAATACTATTTGTGGTTTTATTACACTATATACACATGTTATATATAAGTATCTACATATTTTATTCACCATAACTGTACAACTAAGCTGGTATAGTGTCCAAACAGCATAGGGCCACCATACAGTGCATGACAAATCACACAGCAGCTAGCAGACAATGCTATCTCCCTCATCAAAATGGCTCCTCACAACATACTCATTTTGCTGCTATTACACTATATACACACATGTTATATATAAATACAGTATCTACATTTGTGTTCACAATAGCGAACGACTAAGTTGGTATGCTAAGTCCAGACAATAACAGGTTGCCACACAGAGTCAGCAGATGAAGCCACCTCTCCCTCCCTCACCAAGATTCCTCCTCCCATCATACTATGTACAGTTCTAATTATCACCACAGTCCTGCTATTATCAGAATCCTGGTCACTAAATCTTGTAAATGAATAATTTTCCACAAGTTTATTTTGTAAAGGAACATGAGAACTTGAGATTTTTAGATGGGTGAAACAATGGCAGTGTGCTGTGGCTAGTGCTGTGAACATCTTGAACAACAATGTGTTCACTGATATCTGAACATTGTACAGTCTTTTTATCACAGTCAGGCTCTTCTGTAATACTATCATGGCTAAATAATACCAGTTACATATATATTTTGACATTTTTAGGAGATGATGATGTCACAAGCTGAACAGCAGTGCTGTTAGCTCAAACTACGTTCGCTAACCTTGGTTGCTCATGCTGTATGCGCCAGCCTTGGTTACTCAGTACTGTGGCTCTCACACCCGGAAATGTTGCCCATGATTTTTTTCTAAAATGGCGTTTGTTTACTAGAGCCCTGAGGAAACTGATGTGAACCCCGTGTAGCAATGGAACTTTTAAATCTTACGTGATACTCCCAACTATATATAGCTGTGGTGAGCCATCCCACAATAGTTACTCACCCCAGCTATATATGTATTGCCCATTTAGGGTTAAACTTTGTTCCAATGTATCCCTACATGAGCATAACTTGATATAAGAACATTTGTAAAGCTTCTTGCTACTCTGATAAAGTGTCACCATGCACTAACTATCATGATCCCTTTAAATGGGACCTTCAATTATCTTAGTTTATGGTGCATTCAAGTGAAAAAACTCTGAATTTGTTTATTTAGATGAATTCAGTCTTAAAAATGCTGCTTCTCACTACAGTATATTTTTGGTGATGCTGTATCACCAAAATATTTAATTTAATTGTAGTTACATATTGTTTTCCAGCCATTGATGTTATGGGTAAGCCCGCTACCATGGAAGATCCACTGAGCATCCCACAGTGTGTGACCCCTGGTCCTTGGAATGCTGACAGGATGTCTCATACACAGATGGAGATTGCCCGCAGTGTCTCGCCGAGCAGCTACCAGGGTATAGTTACCAACCAAGTAAAAGGTCTTGGTGCCAGAGTTTGTCTCTTGTTTGGTTTCCTTGATGTTAGATGTGATTACTGCCTTGCACTGTGTAAGTTGTATTCAACTGAGCTAATCAGAAGTTATTATTGTGTTCATTTCAAATGATGTACAGTTTTTACAATTTATAAATCTAAATCAGCATAGTGCTGTAAAGTGACCACTTAAAGTAAAAATAAGACGCCCCTTTCAAAAACTTGAATCATTCAGTTGCCCTCTAAGATAAGATTAACTGTATCCTTAGGGCAAGGATTGCTTATCCTTGCTTGCTTTGAAACCTAGTAAAGTACCCTAACCTACCAACAAATCAAAGCATTTCACCCATAATACTGACCCCGGGTCCCTCAATGCTCACATTCTTCCTGACAAGACCCAAGAAGCTCCAAATAGGAGAAGGGAGGTAACTAAGGGCATTTGAATTAACCCTTCAATTGCCTATTTCATCTAGGGAGGTTTGACTGGTGGCGCGCATCACAGCCAGAGACGTATTAATCACTGCACTGTGCATCTCTTACACTTCACATCTCTGTGATGGGCACGGGGAAAAATAATCCCCCAAATTTTATCTGCATAATGTTGTTAAAATGTATTACCTGATAACGGAAAAAAAATTACGTAGCTTGCTCTGGCTGTGGTGGAGACAGGAAATCTTGTAATGTTATTAAAACTCTCAGGCACTGATGGATGAGATGCTCTGTGGAGGTTTTCCAGGCAGAATTAGTTGCCACAAATATAGGTATACAGTACTGATTTTTACTGTCACTAGTTTGTTTTTCACTTTTCTTAGTGAGCCCCCCTTGTGGCTCCCTACTACTAGGTTACATCAGCCATTGAGTTTTGTTTGGCCTGCTGGGGACCAGAGCCAGAACTTGGCAACCCTATCCCAGAGGTACAGAGAGCAGGTAACACTCCACTTTACTTCACAGCTCACTGGATTCACATTCCAGGTAAAGTTCAGGAAGTTCCAGTTAGTTCCATCACAGGTGTGGGTTTGGTTGGTCCTTATGTGGGATTCTTGGGCAGCGTCACTTTCCCCTCCTCTGGTGTATCTGTTTTGGCTGCAGTGCCGCCACCTTCTGGTGTGAGGCATCCCTGGGTGACTGCATTTTCTAGAGTTGATATGAGGAGTACCTGAACTTCGTCTGCATAGTTTTCCCACTGGGCAGAGTGTGGCTTTGAGGGGTGTTCTGATTTCTCATGTTCCGCCCCCTTCCACCTTTGCAGCAAGTATTGGGTTTGCACTCGATTGCCCTTCATCAGCTGCTGCATCACTGGCATCCACTTCAAGGTTTGATTCCTTGGCGTCTTCCTCTGCCGTTGCTTGACATGTTTTTGGATGCATTGGCGCTCGGCTGGTTTCATGACCAATGCTTGTTGAACCAACCAGGGCTATTGGTCAGATCAGTTCTGTCATGCACAGAATGGTGGGCAAGTGTGCAACCATGTGACATGCTCTGAGAAGGATTCAGATTCCTCTGGGCTCTGTGCTCCGGCTCCATTCAGACTGTTCCCTGGTGGTTAATATCCTGAACTGTGAGAGTTCCCTTCGGTTTATTGCCCTTTGGAGCTGGATGCTTAGGGTAGCTCATTGCTGGATTCTTGGGGTTTGGTTCTCTGTGCTGTTCATGTTCAAGGAGTGTCAGACATCCTTGTGAATGGACTCTCTAACTTCTCTCTCTCCCATCTCCATTGAGTAAACCATTGATGCTTCCTCCTTTGAATATCTTTGCAAGATGTTCAGTCACCCCTGCATGGGGCGACTGTGTCGGCTTGGAATCAATTCCTTGCTCTCTGTGGCTCCGTTCCTCAATTGCGAGACCCTCATGGTGGATGTCTTTTGGCCGGGCTGGTCATGGTGGTGGATTCTGTACCTCTTGCACCCCCTAGTCCAGCTGTTGCTCCAGGTTCTGGTTTGACTAAACTTCTACCAAGGGACGGTGGTCCTTTTTGTTTTTTGGTGGTTGGCTCAGTTTTGGTTTCAGTCGCTGCTTGCACACAAGAGGTCATTTTCTCATACTAAGGAAACAAAGCTGCCAAAAAACATTAGAAGGTTCTCTTTTTGCAAACAGTGATAGACTGTCGGAACAAGTTAAGTGAGAGTGTGGTGGATGCCAAAACCATGTAGTTTCAAAATGTTATATGACAGTACTGTACTGGGAAGATGGGACACCAAGCTTAGCTCTTATCCTGTAACTACACTCGGGTAATAATTAAACTTAGGTAATTACCTGTGGTCACAATGAAAATAAGTGTCATTATCTATGTGTAGTTACAGGATAAGAGCTACACTCGTGGTGTCCAGTCTTCCCAGTACTCTGTCACATGACACTTTGAAACTACTGATGGTTTTGGCATCCACTACCACCTACTTAACTTCTTCCAACACTCTACCACTCTGCAAGAAAAAACATCTAATTTTTTTCCTCTGCTGCAGCTTTGTTTCCTTGGAGCCCAGTAGTGAAGAGGCAAAAGCCTAAACCCGGGAAAGACAAACCTGAAATTTCAGCAAAAGTCCCCAAGACTAGCAATTGCTGAGCAAGTTTCATGCTTGGTTCATAAAGGTTCAAGCAAAAATTGTCATGTTTCAACTGAAACATGACACTTCTCAGTTTTGGATGAAACCAGTCTTGCACTTAGGTGGGGAAATATAGAAGACAATAAAAATTGACAACAGAACCAAAGAAGTCCAATTATCATCTTGTGGTAATACAGCAGTCATAGATATGTCACTTGCTACATACTTACAACATAACACCAGAGGGGTGGAAAAAATGTCTTCGAGTTAATGTACACTTCTACAAACCTCAAACAAATCACTAGGTCTCTTGATCACCATACACATACGTCAAGGGAGGGGCCTGGCCTAGCTATAACCTAACCATGTCTACAAGCAACAAGAAAAGGCACAACAAACCAAGTCTGATGTTAATATGTGACCTGAGGGCACAAAACTGAATGTGTACCAGTAACTGATTGGCTTCAGTGTAAAGCAAAAAAACTTGTCACTAGGCAGTACCAGAGAATGTTTAAAATTGGAAAGGCTAGTAAAGCTCAGTCCCTGATGTGCACCACTGGCAAACAAACCATAATTAAAATTATGAGGATGCTTAAATTCTAGTCAGTATATACACACAATTATATATCTTAGTATATTTTGGTAGCAGTCTTTCTTTTAAACATATGTTGTTGAATATGACCAAAAAGGTAAGATTAATAATTCTGACACGAATTTTCTCAATATTCCTTATGTTTCTCTTCACTGTCGATGGTAATTGAAAAATCAATTCTCCAAAATTCTTTTTTATTTCTAGTCTCACGCCTGAACGCATTTCACAATAACTTATTACATTTTCCAAGACTTTAGTTTACACACACAACTGTAACCTGTAAACACATAAAATACATCCATACTTATACTCGCTTTGGGTGAGGTGATATGGTACAAAACTTTTGGGTTAGGTGATTCACATTTGCACATGATAGAACACAAACCAATGGGTATAAAAACATAAGAATGTAAGTAACTGCAGAAGGCTTATTGGCCCATACTTCCTCTTGATGCTTCTATATTGGTTTGGGGTCTTGAAGTGGGTAGAATATAGTTGTGCATTAATTGGCTGTTGATTACTGGTGTTAACTTTTTGATGTGTAGTGCCTCGCTGATGTTGAGCCTCCTATTGTTGCTGTATCTATCGATGATTTCTGTGTTGTTTGTTAAGATTTCTCTGGTGATGGTCTGGTTGTGAGAAGAGATTATATGTTCCTTGATGGAGCCCTGTTGTTTATGCATTGTTAATCGCCTGGAAAGAGATGTTGTTGTCTTGCCTATATACTGAGTTCTTTGGGGGCTTACAGTCCCCAAGTGGGCATTTGAAGGCATAGACGACGTTGGTTTCCTTCAAGGTGTTCTGCTTGGTGTCTGAAGAGTTTTTCATGAGTAGGTTGAGTAGGTTAGCCGTTTTTTTGGTTTTAAAGTAAATTGGCGATTGTATTTTCTGATTTCTGTCTGTAGGGATAACGTTCCTATCAACAATATCTTTCAGGACCCTTTCCTCCATTTTATGAGCCGTCGAAAAGAAGTTCCTGTAAAATAATCTAATAGGGGTACATGTGTTGTGTTAGTTGACTCTTCAGAGGTTGCATGGCATTTCATTTTTCTTTTTATGATGTCTTCAACAAAACCATTAGAGAAGCCGTTGTTGACTAGGACCTGCCTTACCCTACAGAGTTCTTCATCGACTTGCTTCCATCCTGAGCTGTGGCTGAGAGCACGGTTGATGTAAGCATTGACAACACTCCTCTTGTACCTGTCTGGGCAGTCACTATTGGCATTGAGGCACATTCCTATGTTTATTTCCTCAGTGTAGACGGCAGTGTGGAAGCCTCCGCTCCTTTCCGTGACTGTTACATCTAGAAAGGGCATTTAGAAGAGTATAAGTATGGATGTATTTTGTGTGTTTACAGGTTACAGTTGTGTGTGTAAACTAAAGTCTTTGAAAATGTAATAAGTTATTACGAAACGCGTTCAGGCGTCAGAATAGAAATAAAAATTAATTTCGGAGAATTGATTTTTCAATTACCATCGACAGTGAAGAGAAACATAAGAAATATTGAGAAAATTTGTGTTAAAATTATTAATCATACATTTTCGGTCATATTATATATGTATACAAGAATTATCATATATCAACTGAGCAAATGATATTCAGCTCAGACAAACCAGCAGCTGAACGATTTATTGAAGAATTTAAAGAGGCTGAGGGATACCTACCGCAACAAGTTTTTAATTGTGATGAAACAGGACTGTTCTGGAAAAGATTGCCTAGAAGACATACATTACCAAGGAGGAAAAATCCTTGCCCGGACACAAGCCTATGAAAGATAGGTTTACGCTTGTGCTGTGTTCAAATGTGAGTGGCGATTTGAAAATTAAACCCTTGCTAGTGTATCATTCTGAAAATCCAAGGGTTTTCAAACAGTATAAAGTGCAGAAACACCAAATGTGTGTGATGTGGAAGGCTAATAAAAGGGCATGGGGTGACTAGGATTTTTTTTTCGGAGTGGGTGAGTAAAGTGGTGTGCCCTGTCATAGAAAAATATCTGCAGGAGAAACATTTGCCGCTCAAGACCCTGCTTCTCCTCAACAATGCTCCTGCTCATCCTCCAGGATTGGAAGATGAATTGATACACAGATACAGTAAATTTCTCACAATAAAGTTCCTTCCTCCTAACACCACTCCTCTAATTCAGCCTATGGACCAGAAAATCATAGCGAATTTTAAGAAACTGTATGAAAGGGTACTTCTCTGGAAATGTTTTGAAGTGACTGAAGCCACAAATCTCACTCTCAAAGAGTTCTGGAAAGACCATTTTAACATTTGTAGTTCTTTAAAACTCGTTGACAAAGCCTAGCAAGAAGTGACTCAAAGAACCCTGATCTCTGGCTGGAGAAAATTGTGGCCTGAATGTGTGACAGAGAGGGGTTTGAGCCTGTAAATGATGCACCTATTGTTGAGGAAATTGTTACTCTGGGCCGGCAAATGGGCTTGGAATTAGATGGTGATGATGTGGAGGAGTTGGTGGAAGTAGACAACGAAGAACTGACCACCGAAGAACTCCAAGCCCTTCAAAAGGAACAGCAAGAAGACCCAGCTGAGGATGTTTCTCCAGTGGAGGAGGATGAGGCAGTAGCGAATGTCCCTTCTGCAGAAATTAAGGTGTGTCAGATGTGGGAAGAGATGCAAACTTTTATTGAAAAGATTCACTCAAAGAAAGCTGTAATAGGCCGTTGCCTTAATATTTTCAATGACAATGTGATGCCTTACTACAGAGACAGCTTGCGAAGAAGGGAAAAACAAGCTTCCATGGACAGATTTGTTGTGAGAAAATCGAGCAGTGAACCACAACCAGGACCTAGTGGTATGCAGGCAAAACGTGCCAGGGAGTGCACACCAGAAAGGTCCTCACTGCCTGATGATATAATGGAAGGGGACATCCCTTCCAAACAGTAACACCTCTCCTCCTCCCCCCTCTTCACCTTCTTCCATACGCCTACAGCATTCATCAGCAAGGATAAGTAATAATTTGAACATAGTTTTGTAGGTTTATTTAGATGAATTAGGTATAAAATTTAGTTTGAAGTGAGGTTTTTGGGTAGTTAGGAACGGATTAATTCATTTCCCATTATTTCTTTTTGGGAAATTAGTTTCGGATTACGAGTTTTCGGAATACGAGCTGTCTCCAGGAATGGATTAAACTCTTAAACCGAGGTACTACTGTATCTACATTTGTGTTCACCATAGCGAACCACTAAGCTGGTATGGTGAGTGCAGTCAATAAAAGGTGGCCACACAGTCTTCACCCTCCCACAGGGTGACAGATGACGCCTTCACCCTCCCTCCCACAGCATTACTCCTCCCTCCATGGAGCACAGCGCTAAATATCACCACAATCCTGCTGTTATCAGAATCCTGGTCAGTTTTATCACAGTCAGGGGTCTTCTGTAATATTATCATCATCGCTAAATAATAGCATGAACATATATATTTTGACATTTTTAGGCGATGCTGTGGTCACAAACTGAACAGTAGTGCTGTGCGCTCATGGTGCGTGCGTCAGCCTTGGTGGCTCGCTCAATACTGAAGCTCTCACACCCAAGAATGTTGGCCACGATTTTTTTTCTAGGTGGCGTCTGTCAACTATTGGTCGTGGTTGCACTATATCTGCCCCTATCCCACACAGGGCTTTTAAATTAAGGCGTTAGACACTAAAACGGCTATTAATGTATTGCACGGTTTCGGTTTTGTTACTGAAATCATCTGTATATATATTACGTGGTTTAAGGGTTAGTTGGTTCGGCTAGGAGTGCATCATGTGTTGTCTGGTTGCGGCTCTTCACCGTTATTTGTGCGCCACGGCCTCCGTGACCGGGGACGCTCTTTGGGTTGTCCCAGTTTCCCTTCTTCCCTGTTCCAGGGCTTGGGGTCTCCCAGATCGTCTACAGGGTTATTAGGTCTAGCCATCCTGCGGTCTCTCCTCGTGCCCATGACGTTCGCGAGTTTACAGCTTTAGCTGTTGTTTTTGGTAATACGTCTTGATCTGACATTCGAGCGCAAGGATTTTGGAGGTTCAATAGGGTCCTGGCCACCCGTTACCTCATTTATGTTCCTGGCCCTAGTCGGGCGTGTGTTGCTTTGGGTCGCAGGTTGCAGCTAGTTGTCTCGAATTTGTGTTAAGGTGTGTGTGGCAGCTGCCTTCTGGGTAAGTCCCTCTTTTATTTTTCTTCTGTGGTTAGGTAGCTACTGAGAGAAGGAGGGTCTCTCCACAGAAAACCTGCACTGAATGTAATGAAACGCCTTGTTCTGAGTGAGTCCCGGAGGCTCCCCGGCAACCCTCCCTCCTGGGGTTTTACATTTTTGACATTCAGCCTCGAAACTGAGGTTAAATAGCCGGCTCCCCCCTCCTCACCTCCACCCCTCCATACGCCAACAGGAGTCATCAGGAAAGGTAAGTAATAACTTGAACATAGTTTTGTAGTTAAGATTTGGGTGACTTAGGTATAAAATTTAGTTTGAAGTGAAGTTTTTGGGAAGTCAGGAACGGATTAATTAATTTCCCATTATTTCTTGTGGGGAAATTCGCTTCGGTTTACGAATTTTCAGGTTACGAACTGTCTCCAGAAACGGATTAAATTCTTAAACCGAGGTACCCCCTGTATGTAACACAAGATCCCTACAGCTTAATTCAGTACCCATGGTGGTCTAGTCTGGTCCTACTGCTTTTGTTACATCCAGTTCTCCAGGTATCATTTTACCTTATCTACATTAACTTCAATTCTGTCTAGTGTTGTTTCTGGTTGTCTGTTGTCAACCCTACTTAGATACCAGTCTGGCTCTTGTTTGAAGACCTGGAGCCTCCTGTTGAGTTCTTCACACACTTCTTTGTGTTCTCCAAGAGATCTTTCCTGTCTTTGCAGTTTAATCACATGGTCTCGTACTGGTTTTCCTCCATAGCTGGCTGTGCAACAGCTTAGGTTAGTTCTTTTCTTGAGTTGCAGTGTCATTCTGCTCTGCTGCTCTCCTGATTCTTGTGTACTCATTCATGTACTCTTTAGTGCCTCTGTACTCACGTACCTATATTTTTTCCATGCCTTTTCTGTCTTGGTGTGCCGAGAGTGTCTCCTGTCAGACTATTATGATTCTTGTCCTAAGGACATAAATCTTATCTTGTAGGGCCACCAAAAGTGAATAGCTCAGAAAATCTTTCTAGTTAGTATGATAATTGATGAAATAAATAAATAACTCAGATTTCATTAGGGAATGTGCCTGTATTTCAATGACAGAAATAAAGCTGTAGTTTATCCTGCACACATTCTTAATCGACAATATCAAGAATAAATTCTGCTAACTTGTTTTTTATTACTGAATAGTGTTCTTTCACTTGGTATAGTTTGTTCCTATATCAATGAGTAAAGTACTGTACCAGACATTTAAATAAATAGTTGAGATTTCACTTTCTCTTTATTACTGTTGAGTCCTATGGAGACCTTTATCAATCCTTTCTCTTTATTCTCACTTGGTTGTGTAATACTTGGCCATTCCCTTCTGCATATATGTAGTGCTACTTAGTTTTTCATCAACCACCAAATTTTAAAGCAATTCATCAATATCAACAGACAAAATTGAATATGTATTTATGCTTGTTGTAGAAATAAAGCATGCAGTGTGATAGGTTGTGATGAGACACTCCTGAGTTATGGTGAGTGCTGGCAACACTTCCAGAAAGCCTTCAAGTGTGAGCACTTCTACATACAAGGGAACTAAGCATGCACATACTTGCAGTAAGGCTGCATTGCCTTTTGTTTGTGTGTGTATGTATGTATATATATGTGTGTGTGTGTGTGTGTATATGTATATATATATATATATATATATATATATATATATATATATATATATATATATATATATATATATATATATATATATATATATATATATATATATATATATATATATATATATGTATATTGTGTTTTTGTTGTGTTTTTCAAGAGATCCATAACCTTTAAGCACCTTTTTGCATTATTATTTTTGTACCAACCCATGTATATCTTGTAACCATCAAATGCATAATAAAGCACAAAAAATATAAAAGGAAGGGGGTGGTAGGAGAAAAGCACACAGAAACTGTATTGGAGGGGATCTAAACATTCCCTCTAATGCGTTATGCGTGGTTTCCTCCGAGGCTATGGGTCCCCCTTCTTCCAGCTAGAGGTGGTACTCCCTTCCATATAAAAAAAAAAAAAAAAAATATATATATATATATATATATATATATATATATATATATATATATATATATATATATATATATATATATATATATATATATATATATATATATATATAATATAATATATAATATAAAATATATGTTGTTAAATATGACCGAAAAAGTAAGATTAATAATTCTAACAAGAATTTTCTCAATATTTCTTATGTTTCTTTTTACTCTCGATGGTAATTGAAAAATCAATTCTCCAAAATTCATTTTTATTTCTAGTCTGACGCGACGCTTGAACGCGTTTCATAATAACTTATTACATTTTCAAAGACTTTAGTTTACACACACACAACTGTAACCTGAAAACACTAAACAGAGTTTTACTTAATGCTAACATTGAACAGCTTGTCTTATATACTCGCATTTGGGTGAGGTGACTTTCTTTCTTTGAAAATGTCTTTGAAAGTCTTTGAAAATGTAATAAGTTATTATGAAACGCGTTCAAGCGTCGCATCAGACTAGAAATAAAAATGAATTTTGGAGAATTGATTTTTCAATTACCATCGACAGTAAAAAGAAACATAAGAAATATTGAGAAAATTCGTGTTAGAATTATTAATCTTACTTTTTCGGTCATATTTAACAACATATGTTTACAAGAAAGACTGCTACCAAAATAAATAAAAAATAAAATAAATAAATAAAATTTTAAAATAAAGTTTTTTAAATACTGTAAATAAAAAAAAAAAAAAAATATATATATATATATATATATATATATATATATATATATATATATATATATATATATATATATATAATTTTTTTTTTTTTTTTATGGAAGAAGGGGGACCCATAGCCTCGGAGGAAACCACACATAACGCATTGGAGGGAATGTAGGTCCCCTCCAATACAGTTTCTGTGTGCTTTTCTCCTACCATCCCCTTCCCTTTTATCTTTATATATATATAAAGTATATATATAATGTGTAGAAAAACAAAACATTTGTATCTCTTGATCCTTTTATCACTGTACAGTATTATAAATGTGCACTAAGCTTATTATATGATAGTTTGCTCATGTTAAATAGTTATCACTGTTAATGTAAGCACTATTACTAGGATGCTGGAAGCTATTATCTTAAATGTTCATTAGACACATTTATTTACAAATGAAGCATGATTGAGCATGTATATACAGTAGAATTATTCAAATTTAATTTTTTTTCAGGTCCTTATTTTTCTTTTTGCCTCCTCTAAATCTTAGTTTCTTTCAACTCCCTTTTTTATTAATTTCATCCTCACTTTTTTTTAAACTGAATACACCACTCCTAGTTTTCTGGAAGGGTTAATTCAGCAGCTCCCCGAGCCTCTCTCTCTCTGGTACCACCTAGTCTTAGCCCAACACACCAGGACTCCGAGGCCTGTCTGTCACCTACTGGGAATTTTACCTGTTGATTACCTGTCATTGATTCTGAGGATCAACGTCGCTGCAGTCTAGTCTCTGATCAGACTTCCTGGTTCGTGGTCTGGTCAACCAGGCTGTTCAGTGTGGCTGCTCACAGCCTGATGTACGAGTCACAGCCTAGCCCACTCTGCGAGAAAGGGAAGCATGGGATCAGAGATCAATCAGAAAATCAGGTAAAACCTGCCAGAAAGCATAGCAGCAACTAAACAATTGAATGCGGGAAGGAAATTAGACACCCCTAGATAAACAAGGCAAATGATCATTACCAAGGGGTAAATACACTGATTCACCTGACTTATTCTTCTGCCTAGTGTAGCATACTATTAACCCTTAGACAGCAGTTATCATCTATTATTGATTCACATGGTAATGCAGTTATCTTCATAAATAAATAAATAAAAATAAATAAATTTTTATTCAGGTAAGGTACATACATACAAGGTAAGATAGAAAAGTTGATGGATTTATGGACAGAGCTAGTGCATACAATGCCTAAAGCCACTATTACGCAAAGCGTTTCGGGCAGAAATGCTTTGCATCATATGAAGTCATATGAAGAGTTATATACAATATACAGTTAGAGTTATATACAAATATAATATTATACAATGGGGCCTCGACTTACGATGCTAATCCGTTCCCAGAGACGGATCGGAAGTCGAAGCGAATTTTCCCATAAGAAATAAAGGGATTTGAAATAATCCGTTCCCCACCGTCCAAAATATTAACATAAAAATACATTTTATACTGAATACAATGTTTTTTTCTAACTACAATACAGTACCAAAGTTACTCTTACCTTTTTGGAGGGCTCTTGATGGTGTATGGAAGATGGTGATGAGGGGGAAGGAGGAGAGTTGTACTGTTTGGAAGGGGAGTCCCCTTCCATTATCACATCAGGCAGTGATGTTTTCTCTGGGGTACTCTCTCTCTCCTATGTTTTGCCTGAATACCACTAGGACCTGGTTGTGGTTCAGTGCTTGTTTGTCTCACTACAAATTTGTCAAGAGACATTTGTTTTTCCATTCGTTTTAACATTTGTCTGTAATGATGCATCACTTTAGCACCCATAATGTCCTTTTTCTTAGCTAGTATGGTGGATATCATTGACTGAGATTTGTTGTACTGCCTAGCCAGTTCACCTACCCGCACACCGTCTTCATATTTACGAATGATCTCTTGTTTCTGCTCTATGGTCATTCTTACATGGGATCTCATATGTTGAGCCTTACCAGTGACTTTCCTGGGACTCATGGCATATTATATAATAATTACTTTAATGTTCAAAATGCAAAAAATCACCACAAAAGTGGAATTTCTTATAGGCGCGATCGTCACTAAGCGAGTAGCTGTAGTAAACTAAGGCAGGTCAGACTGTGTAACCAGGAACCACGCGCTCGGCCGACCCGAACGTGTACCAACAAGTAACGGATGTCGAGTCGCATTTTTTGATGAAATTTATATTGTAACTCGAATTTATCGTAAGTAGGGGCAATTGGATGTCGAGGTGCCACTGTATTATAATAATATATAATAATTATAATTATATAGTTATAATACAAATATATTTGTATATAACAAGAGTTAAATACAAATCATATGAATGTATGATACAAATATGGATATAATAGGACTATTTGGATGTAGTAGAGTTTACCTTGACCCATGAAAAAAAATCCTGCTACCATTTCATGGTACAAATATGGTTATAGTCAAGAATGTTACTAGAAATGCAGTCATCATCATATAATAATTTAAACACTTATTTTCTATGTTTTACATGTATGATTCACATATGGATATAAAAGCTCTCTGGTTGTAAATAAAGAAATTCAAGTGATAAAGCAATCAGTGAAACATCGGAGGATAAAACATTAAGCATCAGCAAAGTCGGGCACCAGGTGTTGACAAGTGTAAGACGCAACCTTGTAGATTGCCTCAACCCAGTGAAACGATAAATATTATTTTTTGTGATGGGGAGCCCCTATGACTCCCTGGAGCTTATCGGGCTAATGTATGTTATATTAGACCGGGACATTATCTATGGAGTTCAGACCTACCAGGGACCATGAGCCAGAAACTGGCCCCTTCAGAGAGGTTACAGGGAGCAATGGCCCTGGAATACCCCCCTGTGATTGGGGGTTTTCCTTATCTGCCATCAACCGGGGTTAGGCACCCAGAAAGGTAGGCATCTACATCACTCACTTTCTGCACTTTCAAGATCAAGATCAGAAAATTTTTCAACTATAGACTGGAATTTTATTGGTGTGTGTGTCACTTTACTGTACTTTTGGTGAACGCTACTTAGCTTTTCCCTCAGATGTCTTTCTTTCCCTGCTTTCATCATGGAATGACTCTGTTCTTGATCACTATCCATCTTGTAGTAAATGTAGATAGTTTATAAAGGTAGTAACAAATATAACCTAGGAAAAAATAGCCGGCACAGACACACGTTTGGGCGCAAGGGGAGGCAGCAGCGATCACGAGTGTGGTCATGATAACAATGGGCCTACTGCATGGGAGGCGGTGCCTTGATGCCACATGGGGCATCACAGAAAATGGGAAGATGTTGGTGCTCATTTTAAAACATGTCCCGTAATGATTGGAATAAAAATGTAATTTTAACAAATATTTTAATATCGGACACAACATGCATCACTCGTCAAGATCTGAGAGTTATATACGGATTCATATTGCGTCCCTAGTCAGGCGAAGTGTTAATATCAGGTTGGAATTTTTCAGTGTCTTCTACAGGAGTAATTTTCAAACTGATTTTTGTGTCATCTGCAAAAGATGACACAAAGTGGTGATTTGTATTTTTTTGTTTATACAGTGGCACCTCAACTTACGACTGCCCCTACTTAGGAATTTTTCGAGTTATGATGTAAATTTTGTCAGAAAATGCAACTCGACTTGCAATCTTTGCCTCAACTATCGACTTTGTTGATACGCGTTTGGGTCGACCGAGCACGTGGTTCCTCTGGTACGGGCCAACCCGGCCACAGTTTACCAGTGGTGTCCGCTTAGTGACGATTGCACTTGTAAAGAATTCCATTATTTTTTAATTTTTTTTAACATAAAAGTAATTATTATATATCATGCCATGGGTCCCAAGAAAGTCAGTGATAAGGTTCAACCTAAGAAAACACGTGTGAGGATGATCATGGAGGAAACACAAGAGATCATTCATAAACATGAAGATGGTGTGAGGGTTGTTATCTAGCTAGGTAGTACAACAAATCTATGTCAACGATATCCACCGTACTTGCTAAGAAAAAGGACATTATGTGGCAAAAATGGCAAAGTGGCAAAAGGCGTATCAATAATCACGAAACATAGAACACAAACACTTGAGGATATTGAAAAGTTATTATTAATTTGGATACACAACAAAAAGTTAGCAGGTGATAGCATTTCAGAGGCCATCATTTGTGAAAAAGCAAGACTATTGCATGAAGATCTTATAATGAAAACCCCTAGAACGAGTGATGCAGATACGAAAGTGTTTAAGGCAAACAGGGGATGGTTTGAAAAATTTAGAAAAAGTAGTGTCATTCATAGTGTTGTGAGTTGGTGGAGGAACACAGCGAAGAACTGACTACCGAAGAACTCCAAGCCCTTTACAAGAAGCAGCTGAGGAAATTTCTTCAGGAGAGGAGGAGGCAGTATGGAATGTCCTTTCCTCAACAATTAAGAAAATGTGTGCAGTATGGGAAGAACTGTAAACTTTTGCAGAAACGACTCGCCCAAATCAAGCTACAGTAGGCCGTTGCCTTAACCTTTTGAAAGACACTGTTATGGACTCGTCGCCCTTGTCAGGGTGTAGAATGGCAGTTTCAGCGCCATCTATGAATCCGCATCCGAACTCCCCGGGAATAGTACGTAATGTAGACAATGCCATCTGGTGGTGCTTATCTAGTACATGTACTTGCAAATGGTTAAAGATTCCTGCCTTGGTCAGCCAGAGGGGGTCGTTGTGAGTGACCTCTGGTGAGGTGACGCATCAAGACCAATGCCACCTAGTGTGTGCTACAGAGCACAATGTCAACTCCCCAGTGGGTTAGTGGTATTTCCTAGTTCACCAGTATCGGCAAGGTCATTGATGACGTTTTTGTGTCCACAGAGGTGACGTCTGGGGACAGTGGTACTGGAGACGGCAGTTCATCTTGGGTAGCCCACGATCTCCCTACATGGTCCTGGAAACGACCAAGTAAGCCGCCGCCGATGAAGCAGTGTGGTAGCTGCTTGTGCTTTAGTGTTGAAAAAGATCGGCGTACCTTTGGGACTGGCTTAGGGGAGAGACTGACTACTGGGAGGTGCCTGTTGAGTAGTGCTGCTAGCTGGTCGCTAGAGATTGCTGCCAGGGGATCGCTACCCCTATATTGGTTTGTGACCCCACTCGGCGTGTGGCTGAGGTACTCTGCCAGCGAGTAGCTGGAGAGCGGTCGTTGGGGTACAGGCACATGACACTGTCAGTGGGCTGGCCCACGTACATGTGAACTCGCTGGTGTTCTTCCCAGTAAGATTGGATATGCTACTGGACAGTGAAGAAATACTGGGGATTGATGAGCTCTGCACGTGAGCACGTTTGATATCCTGAGCAAAAGGATTGTACATAGGTGTAGAAATAGCCTATCTGTTCTTTATATATTATTTATGGTGACGGTGTACATATATATACTTAACGGTGGTGGAAAGATATTTAATACATTCACGAAAGGAACAGTGTTTTGTTCATCCCCTCTTTTTTATGCACTACATAGCCACTTTCTTGAAAGGGTACTACCGACTTGGGGTCGGATACAATCATTTTGGTTCTACCATCAAATAACCCGGTTGCGACCCATAGTGGCCGTAACAGACACTGTGATGCATCACTACAGACAAATGTTAAAATATAGGGAAAACAAATCTCTATGGAAAGATTTTTAGATAAGCAGTGGACTACAACAAAGGTCCTAGTGGTATGCAGGCAAAACGTAGGAGAGAGTGTACCCCAGAGAAATCGTCACTGCCTGATGTTATAATGGAAGGGGACTCCCCCTTCCAAACACTAACACCTCTTCTCCTTCCCTCTTCCTCACCCCCTTCCATATGCCAACAAGAGTCCTCATTCAAGGTAAGATATACATACTATATTGTAACTAGTACAAAATGTGTGTTATTCGGTATAAAATGTATTTTTAAGTTAATATTTTTGGGGGTGTGGAATGGATCAATTCAATTTACATTATTTCTCATGGGAAAATTTGTTTTGACTTACGAATTTTCGACTTACGATTTGTCTCTGGGAATGGATTAAATTCGTAAGTCGAGACCCCATTGTATATTATATGAGAATACGGAAAAGCAGTGGTGCAAGGACTGTGCCTTGAAGTACAGAGATTTTTACTGGACTTGACTCGATTTTGTTTCACTGACTGACTTCTTGCATTCCGTTTGAAAGGAAATTGAATATCCAGCCCTACATTACCTGTTATTCCTATTGACCTCATTTTATGGGTTATCACTCCATGGTCACATTTATCAAGTGCCTTTACAAAGTCTGTGTATTGTGACGTATTATGTGACAGCGCAGTAACTGTCCTGGCGAAGGTTGTGTCAAACAGACATTAATATAAAAAAAAAAAGAAAAAAAGGAAACGGAGTAAAATAAATCCGCTGGAACCTTTACGGTGTGCAAGCTGCGGGTAAAGAACAATAGAATAAACACTTTAAAATATTTAATATAACAAAGCTTAACAAACATTTACTTTACTTCTTACAAAAATTAATACTAAACAATTAAAAAAAAATTCTTGACCACTTGGCTTAAACACAATCATAAGAAAAATATACACATGTGAATTTACGTTAATAATAAAGGTGAAAGTAATACTTGTACAAAAATACTCTGAGCATCTACTGTCACCCGTAGGCGAGGATAGATGCAGAAGCATTGAGCACTAGAAGGGTAATCTGCTGTGTTGGATGTTGGCAAGTCCTTATATTCGGGTTGTGACGACATACTGGTCCGAATTTTGGTTTTGAAACAAGGAACCGGCAGCATAATGGTAGTTTGCTGGTGGCGTCTGGGGAACTGGCGAGACTGCAGGTGCGCGGCTCTTGTGGAAGGTAGGGTGGAGGGGGGGGGGGGAGTTTCTAGACAATACATTTTGGCACATATTGTTGCTGTTTCTTGATGATGAGTCTTGATGTTGGAGCATGTTGGTATTGAGGTTGTAAGAAGCAGGCAGAATCTACTGTTATGCAGGAGATTAATCATAACAGTTTACCACATTGGTATTCTATTTATCTTCTAATGCATCAGGGATTTTGTCTTGATCGTGGAGTAACTGCAAACGGCACGATCTTCCCTCTCTAAATCCATGATGGCCTGGGATATGGAGGTCATTGGTTTCCACAAAACGGGAGATCTGACTCGTGATTACTCCTGATGACTCCTGGTGTGTTGGGCTAAGACTTGGTGGTATCAGAGATAGGCTCGAAGGTCTTCTGAGCTCTTCGAGAAGAGTACCAGAAAAGAGCAGTTCATTACATTCAACTCTTGGCTTTTCCTCTGAAACTGTAAGCTTGTAAGACACTTCATTGTTCCCCCTCTTCAGAACCAATATGGAAAGTTTCACACTGTATTTGACCTGTTTTTCTGGTCACCACATGTCTGTCTCAATAGATTCTTCAGATGGCAAGAAATCTTCCCTAACAGTTAATTGATGCAGAGGGTCGGGAGTGCGGGGGTTCTGGGTGCGGGTGTAAGTTCTTATGTTGTTTTGTTTTGTTTTTTGCCTTAGAGTGAAAAAATATGGGAATGTGTGTTATGTTTGTTAACTAAATGAGCTTCTTATATTTTGACACAAGTTTTATGCATTTAGAGTACAGTACTGTAACAAATTGGCCAGTAATGTCAATACCTTAATTCATGATACAAATATCAGATATTTTATTTAAGCTAACAAAACATCTAAAATGCATTCCTATATGTAATACAATAAGCCACTTTGAAAGGCATGCTTCCAGATTTAACTTATGTTAATAAACAATTAAAAGTAATGCTGTTAAATATATTCAAGATGGCTAATTGTTTTTAAAGTGCCTGACTGACTTAAGTATAATGTATGAAAAGCATAAACATGAATTAGCATAAATTATTTCATCACTGTGGTGACAGTATACTGTATAATAACAGAGGATCAAGCTTTTGTGACTATTTTAATTTTAGATGAGTTATGGTCATGAGATTAGGAATTAAGTAAAATTGTCATTCTTGAAATTAATTTTCAAGCGACTCTAATTGTGCACCAAAGGTAAGAAGGGGGCAGCTGAGCACATACTCCTCATTTCTCCAGGGGAATGAGTGAGAGAAGAATGATACAGTATGTGATGTAAGGGGCAAAATGAAAGGAATATACATTAGTATGAGAGTTAAGAGAGGACTGAGATAATATGCTTCTCCCAGCCCTTAGATAAGGAAGTGAAACTTGGGAATGGAAAAGGGCAGGATACTAATGCAGTCAGTTTTTTTTTATTAAAATAGTTGTGTAGGTATGTAGTATTTGTATTGTAAAGAAATGCACAGAAGGTAAGAAATGTGGTATGAGTGAAAGGGGTAAAGGAATGAAATTTGGAATTGTGGCATGTGCTAAGTGCAATACAGTTAAGGGGTAAGGACATCTCAATTGTATGCCAAGATTTGTTGATGGTAATGGTGTACAAGGGTGAAATGATGGCAGACGACTCTAATCCTAAGAGGAGAAAGTGTGGAACTAAATATTTAAGAAAGGGTGAGAGGAGAAGTAGAGTGCATTAAAGGGAAAAGTTTATGCATTGATAAAACCTCCAGGAGAAACATCTGTTGTGGTGTCTTTCTGATAAGAAATCGTCTGGGAAGGAACAAGGCATCAGTGCTGTAGATAAAACACCTTAGAAGATGTGAAAGTATGAGCGGTTTTATGGTGCCCATCTCTCAAGATGCATATCACAGAACTATAAAAGGTGCAGACATATAACTAAATGGCTTCCGGAACAAGAGCTAGAAGATACAAGAGAGAGAGATGATATGATCACAACATACAGAATAATAACAGGAATTGACAAAATTGAGAAAGAATAATTTTTTAAAACTGCAACTTAAAGAACAAGAGGACATAGGTTCAAACTAGGGAAACAAACCTGCTAATAAAACATTAGAAAGTTTACTTGTGCAAGCAAGAATGGTAAACAGTTGGAACAAATTAAGTGAGAAGGTGGTGGAGGCCAACACTGTCAGTATTTTCAAAGCATTATAACAAAAAGTTCTGGGAAGACAGGACACTATGAGCAACTACACAAAGGTAATTACACTTCAATAATTATATCTTGAGGTCCTCGACCAGGCCTCCACCCCCAGGAAGCAGCCCGTGACAGCTGACTAACACCCAAGTACCTATTTACTGCTAGGTAACAGGGGCATTCAGGGTGAAAGAAACTTTGCCCATTTGTTTCTGCCTCGTGCGGGAATCGAACCCTCGCCACAGAATTACGAGTCCTGCGCGCTATCCACCAGGCTACACACCTTTAACCACCCCCACCTCAACAGTCCCAATATACAAAACAAGTGACAGGTAAAGAGGCACTGAATCACAGGTCAGTATCCCTAACTTGTATACCATGCAAGGTGATGGAGATTGTGAGAAAATCTAGTAGCACAACTGGAGAGAAAGAACTTTGTAACCACTAACGTGGGTTCAGAGATGGCAAATGATGCCTCACAAATTTAGTAGAATTCTATCACCAGGTGACAAAAATTAAGCAAGAAAGAGAAGGGTGGACAGACTTGTATTTTCTTAACTGACATCTTAATGATAGGGTACTGTGTTACAGCCTTTGACACAATACCCCATAAGAGGCTGGTGCTTAAGTTGGAGAAACAGGTAAGGTGCTCCACTGGTTAAGGGAGTAGCTAAACAACAGAAAACAGGGTTACTGTGAGGGGGCGAGATCTCAGAATGGCGAGATAGTATCAGCAGAGTCCCACAGAGTCGAGGGGCCTGACAGCAGAGTGGACAGCTCTTCAAATTCATATTCCTGAGGTTCCGGGTTTGATCCCTGGTGGAGGCAGAAACAAGTGGGCAGAGTTTCTTTCACCCTGATGCCCCTGTTTTGTAGCAGTAAATAGGTCCCTGAGAGTTAGACAGCTGCTACAGGCTGCTTCCTGGGAGTATGTAACAAAAAGGAGGCCTGGTCGAGGACCGGACTACAGGGACGCTAAGCCTCGAAATCATCTCAAGTATCCTCAAGAAGGAGGGTTTTGTATTGAGACCTTTCCTGTTTCTGATATACTGTACTTAAATGATCTTCCAGAGGGTATAGATTCATTCTTCTCATTTTGCTGATGATTCTAAAATTATGAGAAGGATTAAAACAGAAGGACAGCAAGAGACTACAAGAGGACCTTTACAAACTGAATGGATGATCCAGCAAATGGCTATCAGAATTTAACTTAAGTGAAAGTACTGAAAATAGATGTAAGGAGCAGGAGGCTGTATAAAAGGTACCATTTGAGAGATGAAATTGTTCAAAAATTAGGAAGAGAGAAAGATCTGGGGATTCATATCATGCTGGACCTGTCCCCTGAAGCCCACATCAAAAGGATAGCAGCAGCAGCAGCATGTGCTGGGTTGGTCAACATATGCACTACTTTCAGAAATTTGTGTAAGGAATCATTCAGAACTTTGTTCACATATGTCAGACCAATCCTGGAGTATGGAGCTCTGTATGCTGCACACAGATATGAGCTATAAGAAAAAACTACTGGAATTAAACATCAAATCACTAGAAGACAGAAGAGGGGAGACATGATTATCATGTCTCATGGGAATTGACAGGGTAGATAAAGACAAACTATTTAGCATGGGGTGGTACACAAACAAGGGGACATGGGTAGAAAATTAGTACCCAGATGAGCCACAGAGATGTTTGAAAGAATTTTTTTCAGTGTCGGTAATTAGCAAATGGAATGCACAAGAAAATGATGTGGAGGCAGACGTCATACACAGTTTTGCGTGAAGATATGATGGAGTCAATAGACTCGGGGATAATTTTAATTTATAAATAGATCATTTTAATTTATTTTAAATTAGTAATTCACATTTTAATTTATATTGTTATGACTGACAATAGTCAGTAGATCTTTGGCTTAGGTATAACCTTTAGGTGTTAATATAACTTATTAATTAATATAACATTTTCCTTACTGCAGGTCAGCCACCATCTGTGGGATGTGGGAACGTTGGCTTACGAGGCAACTCCCTTCGTCCTCCATTGCTATCTACTCTTATGCGTCATCAATCTTCTGGTGAAAGTGCCACAGATACATCCACCACTATTAATCCTCAGTCATCCAGTGATAGTGATAAACATCCATCCAGCCTTGACCCACAGTCATCTTATGATAGTGTCAGTGATTACCCAACATCTGAAGCAGATGATGTACCGTGTAATGTCTACAACTTTTACCCAAGAGGATGGGCCGTTTCAGGGACTCAGATAATATCAGGTCAACCATTATCAGTAAGAGGAGTGCTGACCCAGTTGGAAGGAAAACAGCAAAGAAAACCTTGTTCAATTGTTACCAATCCAATGGAAGATTTGTGGCAGGAAGCTGAGGATGCCCAGAAAGCTCTAGATGATAGTTGCACCAATGAACAAAGTATTCTTTGTACCAATGGACCTTCTCAGAGCCTTGAAGGAAGAAGCACTTTACCAAGGGCCAAGAAAATTGGGAGAGGCTGTACATACCCATACAGATGTCTTCAAGGAAGTGTACTTTGTAAAAGATTAGAACAAGCAGAACCTGGTAGAAAGGAAAGAGAAATTGTTAAAGAAGCGGCTGAATATTATCAAAGAGCATTGAACAGTGCTCAAGAGCGAAAAGAATGGGCTAAGAAAAGTATGAGTTCGGCAAGTGATGAAGATACTCCTCTGAATGAATATTCTTTTTCAGGCATTCAAAATGAGGCAGTTGTCACTCATGAGCCCAAAAAATATCCAGTCAGAATCAAAAGTGATGCAGACCTGAGTAGAGCCACTAGTATCATCAAAGACAATCTTGCTAATATTGTTCAGAGATATCTTGTTAAATCTAAAAACACTCCAGGTTGTCAATATTTCCATCCCAAAGTTTCTTCAGAAAATCCAACTCTCAAGCTGTTGTCTGTTGGTGATGAACCACAGCACTTTGTAGATGAGCCTAGTTGGATGCAAGACCCAGATAGCTACTCTGCCTCAGCGCAAGCAATACGGGATGGTCGCCGTGTTGGTATAACTGTGGTGAAGACTGAGGTAACTGGAGCTGAACTCCTGAGAAACATTGAGCAATATGACCCAACCATTGCAATGGATAATACATACCAGGTTGATGATCATAAATATGTAAGTAGCAGAAATGAAGACAAAATTTTTGTAGGTAAACAAAATATAAATAAAACTGAACTACGTGTTGAAAGCCATGATGACCTAATGTCAAGTGATAAGTTAAAACTCAAAGTCTTGCCTGCTTTAACTAATCAGTGCCCCACAAAAAGAATTGAATCGAATCCAAAGATATGGATAAGCAGTGATAAAAAATTAAAAAATATATGTGCAGCAAACTGTAAGCAGCCAGTCAGATCATCAGGAAGGAGTGAGAAGAAGTTGGTAAAGAGTGATGAAATTGTTGCCCCGACAATAAAGCGAGAAAGTCGTATAGATATTCCTTTCACCACTGAGGATGAATCAAAGAGTATTACCCTCTGTGATCAGGAAAAAGTTAAGGCTACTACAATAAGACAAGCTACGAATTTACACACCAATAAAACACCTGATAAAGTTTTTGCTTCTCATAGGATGCAGGTCATTAACACTGATCTGAAAAAAGCTGATGAAACACCCACTGAAATACCTATAAACGTACCAACAGTTGAAGGTGACAAATGTTTTAATAAAGATTGTGAGAAGAGTGATGACAAATTTAGAGAAAATATGAATCAAATTCCAGACAAATTTGCAGGAGAAATTGCAGACATAACAGGGACATGTGAGAGGATTCCAAGTGAAATTATTATTCATTCACCAGATACAATAAGTGAAGAGAAATCTAATTCACTCATTATAAAGACTGAGAGAACACTTGAAATGGTTCAGGAAAAGCAAGAGAATAATGCTAGCAAAGTTGTCATGACTGCAGAAATGTTTTTGGGCACAGAGAGAGAGGTGCAAATTGAGGAAAAAGTTAAGGATTTCGATCAATCTCTTAAAGTGAAGGAAACTTCTATTGGTGAGCCAGCAATGGAAAGTATCAGCTATGTGGACAAAACATCTGATAAAATTGACAGTCATGCTGATTCAGTGATGCTCCAGAAGGAAATTTATTCTTTATCAGGAGCAACCATTGAACCTAATCCTATTACAACCATTGATGATAATTATGTTGTGGCTTCACAGAGTGCTGACTTGTGCATTGAGTCTTCCATGGGTGTAGATCAGACGTTTACCGATATTCCTATTATTTTGGGTGTGATGCTTAGCAGTAATCACTTACAAGAGAGTGAAATATGTGATAAATCAAATCACTTGATTACTCTGGAAAATGAGGATGTAGCTATGCTTGAAAGTTCTGAAGTGGGTGAGGAAGCATCAGATACAGATAATGATACATCAACAATGAAATTAACACAGAGACCAAAATGCTTAAAGGACATTCACAAACTCAATACGAAGTCAAGCACAGCCAGTGAGAGCTCATTTGAATCTTTGCCATACAGAATGCTCACTTCCCAGCCAGACAGTCTTTCAGAAGACATAGCAATAGAACTAACTCGAGCCCCCCCCGACTCGGAGAAACTGAAAGCTGCTAGACTAGAATTAATCAGGCAGGAGCGTATCAATGCCATCTCCCTTCATAGTATGTCCCTCATAGAGTTAAAAGATGATTATAGATGCAAATCTGTCTCACCTGAGGAGGAGTTCAAGGCTGACAGTTCAGACATTTTTGGAGATATTTCAAAATCAAAGAGCACATTAGTAGATCCAAAGTTAGAAGCATCCCCTATGTACAATGAAGGACAACAAGAAATGGATTGTAGCTCAATGTTTGATTCAGGTGTGGAAGTGTTGATGCATGAACAAATGAGCAGTGTTGCATCATCTCTTATAAAGTCATTTCCCAGTCCTGTTGAGTCTGTTCCTGAATCAGGTTTCTCTAGTCTTAAAGAACCTTTGGCCTATGAAGGCACAACTGAAGATGGTGGATTTGAAAATCATAGAGGAGTCTCTTTCAGCAAATCAAAAGACAGTCTTGATCTTACTGACACTGATCGTTTCCCTGGAACTGACACACTCTCAGATGATATGGAAACTTTTTCTCTGAGTGCTGGAGATGCAACCCTTGTGGAAAGTGGACCCGTTTCTACAGAAGGATCAGCAAGGGGAAGTATCTCGGATTCATTACATCAGGATAATAGCCTGCTGAAAGTTTATCCAAATGAACCCTCTACTTTGTATCTCGACTCTGTGGGTATTCCCATTACCTTTATAGAGGATTCTTCTCATTATAATTTCTGTGAAATACATAATAAGCATTTATTTACCCCTAAATTATCTTGCTCTTTAGATTCTACGTCTTCAAAGAGTCTGCTTGAACAATTTTGTGAAGAGTGTGAATCACAAGAAGTTGAATACAGTTGCAAAGAAGTACTGGAGGTGTTGCCAGATATTCCAGAATCAAATCATATAGTGAGGCTGGCTGAGAAAGCTGTCAAGTGTGTGCCTGAGGATGGGAATGGATTGAACATTAAAACCAGTGAATCTCTCTCCTCGGAAGATACAGTTGTATCAAGGATGTCATTTGAAGATCGTGGTGCAAAATTTCTTTCTCAAGAGTCACTGGAAGAGCCAATAGAGGTTTCAGAACCTCTTAAAATCTCACCTAATGATGTGAAAGATGAGAAAATTAAAGACTTAATTGATGTTACAGTTAATGTAGTAAATGAAAATGTTAGAGAGAGTGTTGATTCTGTTGCTGAAATTTCAATAAATACTTTAGATGGAGTTAATAAAGTGCCAGATTCTCACGGTTTAACAACAATAATCCCAAAAGGTCAACATACAGAAAGTCTTCCAGAAGTATTAAGTGTATGTAAAAGTGAGAAATATTTAAAACAAGTTGATGCCAAACTGGGTGTAGTTAAGGAACAAGTCACTAACTCAAAAGGAGATCAAGTGTCTGAATTAAATGTGCCTTTTATTGTTAAGGAAACTAACTTAGATGAGGACAGTAAAAGTCTAACTGTCATAGAACAGAATGAAATTAAGGCAACATGCGAAGTAGCAAATGAATTCCCTAATGTTGGAGAATATAGTGAAACTGGATCTTTGCAAAATAATATAGAACTCCATTTATCTATTGCAGATAAACTAAAATTGCTAAATGATTCTGAGCTTGTTGATCCATCAATAAAAGAAGACTCATATGCTGCACTTGATACCAAGTATCCAGATCAAGTAATTGAAAACATTTCCCATCAGTCAGAAAAATCTAACGAGATGGAGCTGAACTCTATTGCAAGCTCTGTAGTTATAACACAAAGCAAAGAAATAAAGAAAGAGGATAAGGCAATTTGTAACAGCGATGTAATTGTTTCGGTGACTTCAGACACCTCCAGGAAGAGTGATGTTAGTGAAAAATCAAGTCCAAATGCTAATGAGACTTGCAGTACTGGCACTTCAGACAGACCAAGCAGACACTCCAGCAAAAGTGGAATTTCAGACCTTGAGGACGAAGTCTTCTTACCACCAAAAGAAAACTATATATTTGATGGTAGACCTGTGATTTATTGCCCAAAAATTGATATGGCAAATCAGATTGGAATTTCCCCTCCAAAAGTAGCTATGAGTGTATTTGCAGTTGTTCCTTCCAAGCATGTAAGTGTTCATAAAGGAGCGGAATGGATTGCAGCTAACAAGGATGACTTTCCTAAGTTTCCTAGTTATCCAGTGCTTCCAGAACCAGCGAGAAATCTAAACATGGAAGAGAAGGAAATTACTGACAAGTCAGTAACACAGTCATTGGATATTATTTCTTTAGCAACATCTGAACCAGCTCCTAAGGATTACTCTACTAATATTAGCAGTGAAGTGCATTTTGTAAAAGAGGACATGGAACCATGCACAACATCAGTTAATGTGCTGAACATAATCAATGGAACATACAAACAAGGCTTACATGGATGCACAAAACAAGCAGTTGGTGATAAAGTGGCCATTATAAATGACAGCTCTGAAGAGTATATCTTGAAAATAAAAAATGAAGATACCATTGCATGCACAGAAATTTTGAATGATAATAAAAATTTGGCTGCTGCAGAACTGCAGCAGCCCAACAACATGGTTAAGGGATGTCCTGAAAACATTGTACAAAAGGAGTTTCAGAACACTAATGCTAAGTTGACAAGACATACGTCCATCTCTTCACCTACTGTAACAAAGGAATCAATGAGAAAGGGAGGGCATCAATCCCATTCCTTGGATAAAGTAATTGATGCTGAGTGTATTCCAAGAAGGGACATAAAATTCATAGTTGATGAAGAGAAAAATTACAAATATTTACATGAGAATAAATCTGAATTTAAAAGAGAAGAAATTTCCTCCACAGGGAGTTTATTAGTGGATGATAGCTCTTCGAGTTCTCGTGATCAAATTAACAAATTTAATATTTGCCAGTTATCTGAGGATAGAGCACTTGGTGCCGAACATGAAGTTGGATATCCAGGTACTCTCCCGCTTAAGGAAATGGGCGAACATGTTAAACCTAAGCTGCTGCGCATGTCCAATCTGGAGAGAACGGACACCACTGCATCACCTACTCATTGTATGTCTCGTAAAGTGTCTGAAAATTCAGACAGTACACCCCAAGAATCTCCTGTGCTATCACCTGTTGTGACTCATGATAAAATGAAAGTTCCATTTTCATTTACATGTTTACCTGTGGATGCATATTCTTCATCAAGCCCTGTGTCTAGGGAGGCAACTGATGAAGAAAATTCAGTGATTGAAAATAAAATAGACATAGATTTAAAATTAAGTACAAAGAAATTTGATGAGGAAACAAACTCTAATGCAAAGATGTCAGAAAATTCAGTTGAAAACATTTTGTCCAAGACTGATGAATTTGCACCTCAAGACAGTTTGTCTTCAGAGGAAAATGGAATAGTGCGAAGGGAAAGTCAAGATGAAGAAATAACAAAGGAAGTCTTTATGGGCTCTGAACCAGAGTTAAAGAAATATGGTAGTGAAGAGTCTTCATTACTAACACTTGATAGTCATGGGTCATCAACTTCAAAGGGCTACCTTGAGCCAGATCTAAGGTCTGTTAGCTCCAGCTGGGGTGCAAGTGGGTCATTAGAGTGCCTTGATAGGGACAAAAGTGAGAAAGGGTCTCAGTCTCGCAGGCATGGATCAATAACCACTGCAAAGTCAGAAGAGCTTGGTATGAAATGTGATCAAGTAAGTTTAAAGTCACAGGGGTCTTTAGACAAATTTCCTCACTTTGATCAAGTCACCTCCCAACAAAAAGCAAGGGGAGCACGTAAGAAAATTTTGTCTGTTGATATTGAAAAGAAAGAAAAGAAAGATTTGAATAAAGAGATGCATAGGAGTGTCACTCTTCCTGCAGGATCAATGGTTCCAAGTAAAAAAGATGATAAGAAGAAAGAAAAGGAAGAGAAAAGTAAGAAAAAGAAAAAAGATAAGGAAGGTTTAGGAAATGGTGAAAAGAAATCGGCAATGTTATCACTGAAGGGGTTGTTAAAGAGAAATAAATCTAAAGAAAAAGAGAAAGAAAGAGATAAGGATTCATCTCAGGAGAAGCTGTCTTCTCCTTCTTTATTCAGAAAGCTTGAGAGGAAGACCAAAAGCAATTTCCAGTCCCCACGTCTTGATGAGTGGCGACATGGGGCGAAAGGTAATGTTGGCAATGGTTCTAGTAGAGATGTAGAAAATGCCAAATACAGCCCTGTAGCAACCAATGGTAAAACACGCCCTGTAATTAGTGGTCCTGTTAGTATGCACCAAGTAGGTAATATGGCAGGCATGGGTGTAACAGATACTACCTGTAGAGGCAGTGGTGGTATGACAGCTTCTGGATCTGATAGTGACAGCCCAATTGGGAGCCGTCAAACTTCTCCTAAGCGTATCTTTAGCCATCCCCGTATGGCTAGTCTTGGCACCCAACCATCTCCAAGATTGTACAAACATGTGCTTACTCGACATCTTTCAAGCAGCCAAGAGTCTGTAGACAACCCTCTTTTGTCATCAACACACTCATCACCTCAAGCATCTCCTCATACATCTCCTAAAAGAATGGTCATCCCTGCATCTGCTTCCTCATACAGTCTTCCTGCCAGTAGAGATATGAGTCCTCCAGCCCCAGTCATGGGAACTCGAGCCCTCAGAGGATCCAGTAATAGCTTTTCAGTTACAATAGGATTCAAACCTAAAGTTGAGAAGCGCAATAGAACTATGAGTGAAGGAGCTGACCTTAATAATGTTTCACTTTCACCAGTATCTAAAAGGAAGGAGGGCTCACGTATATTGACACAACTCAATAAACGGTCATCTTCTATGGAAATTCTTGTGTGTGGTAAAATCAGGGAACATTGTTCACAAAGTGGAAAATCTTCAGGCGGAAGTCCATTCTCTCGAGAGGGAAGTTTCCGCTTGCACAGAGAGATTTCAGTAGAAACCTTGTTTGAACTTCCAGAAACAAGTCCCAGATCAAACAGGACACAGGAGGAGTATCAGGAGTATCTAAATGAAATTCAAGCAAGGAATGACTCACATCATGGGTCATCTTGGAGTTTAGTTGAGGAGTCAGATATGGAAAAGGTATACCCAGACATCACTATTAGGCGAAACTCTCACCATACTCCAATTGGGAAAAAACTCAGTCTACCACATAACATGCATCTTTCAGGATTACACAATGCAGCTTCGTCAAATCCAAATCTTCAACGAAATGGATCGCCATTTGTTCGAGGTGTTCCCCACAGCTCCAGTTTCACCTCCAGCCCCTTCAGGCGGCCTCATTCATCTGCAGCTGTATTTTCTCCAGCCAAACGTGTTATGTCTACCTCTGCAGGTCTGTACTTTTTGCATTAATGTCAAAGGCAAGTTTAAATTGTATTTCAGTTGTAATTAATAGTACATAAATTAAGATTTTTAATCTATGAGGAACAAACTAAAAAATAGCTTCCACTTCACATTTAATAAATTCCTAACACAGAATTACTATCTTTTGTAATTAATAAATAAAAAGTCAGAGATTTTGTTTATAGTTTTGCAGTGTTTTTTTTACTTCAATACCAGTGATACCATTAGATTGGTGTTTGGCTTAATTGACGATTGGTCTGAGGTGCGGTTGTTTCATGTTTATCAAGTACTTGTGTCTCCCAACACAGCACCATTAATGTTGAAATTATGATGCAAAGGCATATGTAAATAAAGTGTATGTAGTTTTGAATTGCTTACTTAGCTGATTTGACTAGATTGCATTTTGACTAATGGGAAATTATTGTGATGTCCCACTTTTTGTGTTTGTTATATAATTTTTTTCTTTTTTAATAAAAGTTTGTGTAAAAGTTTTTCTTTTCTGTGGAGAGCCCCTCTGGCTCCCCGGAGCTATACCGGGCTGATGTGTATATATTAAACCATGGCAACAGTCGGTCAATGGAGATCTTAGCTTACCGGGAATCACGAGCCAGAACCTGCCCCCTCAGATAGGTACGTGGAGCAATGGCCTATTGACACCCCTATGTAGTTGGAAGCAGCCTGTCTGCCATCTACTAGGTCAGGCACCCAGAAAGGTAGGAATCCCAAAAGAAACTACAGCTGGTTAAAAATTGCAAACCAAAAGCCGAACGAGCAAGCAGAACTCCCCAATAAGAAAACAAGCAAACAAGCATGACGTTACCACAGTCACTGTGCCGCTGTCTGTGCAGTTCCCCCCTCCCCAGGAGGGGGAAGGGGGGGGCCTCAGACCTCCCACGCCGGCTTCTCAACCCCAGTTCTGAGGCTAGCGAGGTTGGGTGGCAGTCGATCGACTCTGGCTCCAATTCTTGAGCAGTGCTGTGCCTTGTGATGCTGTGCTGCTGTGTGGTGGTGTGTAAACCAGGTGTAATTCCAGAAGTACTGGGGCTTGTGTACTTAGAATCACTAGGGGCCTGACTACTGAGTAGACAGCGCTTCGGATTCGTAGTCCTGAGGTTCCGGGTTCGATCCCCGGTGGAGGTGAAAACAAATGGGCAGAGTTTCTTTCACCCTGTTACCTAGCAGTAAATAGGTACCTGAGAGTTAGACAGCTGCTACGCTTCCTGGGGGGGGGGGGGGGGTGTAACAAAAAGGAGGCCTGGTCAAGGACCGGGCCATGGGTGCGCTAAGACCTGAAATCATCTCAAGATAACCTTCCCCTAGATGCCCTGTAAGTACTGCCCTTGCAGTTTGGGGTTACCTTCTACAAACTGTTCAGGGGACTGCCTCCACAGGGTTCTTTTGCTGCTTGATGATTGCCCATCCTTGGGGTCAGCTGGGTGTTTTTCCTACCCCTGTTTGTCCTTGGGTAGGAAGTAGTATCATTGCTGGCTGGGGCGCAAGGTACTGTGCAGCCATCTTAATACGTATAGCGGCCGGTTCTATTCCTCATAGAGACGTGCTTTTGCAGGGTGTTTCTTTTCTTTTTTGTTTTGTTTTGCCTGGTGAGGGTCTGTCTGGTGTGGTGGTAGGACCACTTGTATTGTTTTGGTTGCCCTCCGCTAAGTCCCCGTGATTGCACATGTCACAGGGGTTCAGCTTTTGTTTGTTCTCTTAGTGGTTCTGGGATAACTGGTTAGCTGTACCTTGCCTGGGCTTCCCTTAGCAGTTAGTCTAAGGGACCCTGCAAACCCCCATTGGGTCTCATTGGTCCGATGGATGCGTCTTCCGAGTCCCATCTCACTTCGTGCGAGTTTGAAGGTTTCTCTGTCCCCTTGTCTTAGGGTGACACTCACCGTTTTTGCCTCCGCAATGCTGTCTGTTGGGTCAGTGACACCTTTGACCTTGGATCCTGCGAATGGTGTTCCTTGCTTGTGCTCCAGTTTACCCAGTCCACTGCTATTGATATATTCAGGTGCAGGCAGCTTCGGAGTTGCATGTGAGGTTTAGATTGCTGCAATGCGCTAGGTTGGTTGCCTTTGCGGATGCCTCGAGGCTGCCCCGCTTTGATTATAGTGACCCGGACTTGGGGGCGTTAGTCGCCTTGACTTTGGTTTTATCCACACCCCCTTGCCCTTCTACTGCTGTGGTTCTTCCTGTCCCTCCACCATCCCCATTGCTCTGGTTCCCAAACATCTGAGGGTTTCAGAGTTGGGGAAGAGCTTTCTTGATGGTGAGACTGGAGGGCTTCGAGGACTGCCCCTTCTGGATCGGCGGCAGAAGCATTTGAGCCTGTTCCTCCTGCTGGGGCATTCGGGTCATGCAAGTGGGGCCCTGTTCTTCCCTGCTTTTCTGGTGGACTCTGCCATTTCTCTAGAGGCAGAAGGTTTGGAGGACGGCTTTGCCCTGGGTCAAGCGTGGCCTTGGTCTGGGCTTGGGGAGTAGAAGACCTCCCAGAACCCCATCAAGCAGATGAGGAAAGAGTGGGGATGAGGGAAGAGTGGGGGATGAGGGAAGTGTGGGGGTGAGGGAAGAGTGGGGTTGAGGGAAGAGTGATGTGAGGGAGGAGTGGCAGTGGGGGTAAGGGAAGAGTGGCGGCGAGGAATGGAGCGAGAGAGGTGTTTGGTTAATGTGGTTCACTTGTGTGATCCAACTTTTCATATGAAGGAATTACTAATTGTAACCTGTGATAGAATGGACACTAACACAGGAACTAACTTGGAATGCAATTACATAATGAACTTTATTTCATTTTAGTTGCATAAAATATATCATACCTGAATGTTCCTCGAAATATTACCGACACTTCAACTACTTCGAAAATACCGGAGCCCTGGAAATAACGACCTGGGTACATCCCCATATAGGCCATTAAATCGAGTGCATACTGTATGAAGTTTCCTAGCGGTCCTTTTGGCACTTCTTAACGCTTCATACGTTGTCTTCGATTTCTGATCAGGTTGTTTTGTCCTTTCTCTCTTGGTTGTTTCAGGACCGTCATCTTTTGCCGAATGCTGTTACCTTGTATCGTGCAGCGATGGCGGAGCCGCTTCAGCTTGCGTTTGGGGTGGATGTCACTTGCTCCGTTCTGCACGCTTTCTCAGGTGTTGTTTCACCTCTGGCCTGCTCATGTACCACCTGAGCCGTCCTGGTTGTTGTACTGGTTGCTCTCTTTTCTCTCTTCTTGGTTTGTGATGGTCCCTTCGGTTTAGGACTGTTTTTCTAAGGCTCTTTTTCTTGTTGGCATTGGCCTCTGGGAGTCAGGTCGGGAAGCTTCATGCCTTCCTCCGGCATAGGGATTTGTGCTCTTTCGGTCCTGGTGGTCATTTTGTTCATTTGCAGCCATCTCATTCTTTTCTGGCAAAGAATGAGACTGCTGTTCTCCGGAGGGGTCCTTGGGTTGTTGATGCTTGGTTGGTTCGGCTGGGGGTGCATCATGTTTTGTGTCCGGTTTCGGCTCTTTGCCATTACTTGTACTCCACGGCCTCTGTGACAGGGGACGTGCTTTGGATTGACCCAGTTTCCTTCTTCTTTATTCAGGGGCTCAAGTCTCCCAGGTCATCTGCAGGATTATTCGGTCCAGCCAGCCTGCAGCCTATCACTGTGCCCACAACCTTTGTAAGTTCGCAGCTTTGGCTGCTGTTTTTGGTAATAATATGCCCTGGGCTGACATTTGAGCATAGGGCTTTTGGAGATTGAACAGGGTCCTGGCCGCACGGTACCTCTTTAATATTCTAGGCCCTACCTACCTGGGCATGTGTAGCCTTGGGTCGCAGATGGCAGCCAGTTTTCTCGACTTCAAGTTGAGGAGCGAGTGGCGGCCGCCCCCCAGGTAAGTCTCTCGTTTCCTTTATCTTTGGTTAGGTAGCTCTGAGGAGCCGGAGAGGCTTTCCACAGAAAACCAGCATTGAATGTAGTAAAACGCCATTTTCGGGTGAGACCCGGAAGCTCCCCGGCTTCCCTCCCTCCCTCTGGTCTGTGTTTTTTTGGCATTTTGATATTCTGCCTCAGCTGGGGTTGAGTAGCTGTCACAGGAGGTCTAGGAGCCTCCCCTTCCCTTTGCTGGGGAGGGGGGAGCTGCACAGACAACGGCGCTGCGACTGTGGTGACGTTATGCTTGTTTTCTGCTTGGGGGGCTATGCTTGCTCGTTCGGCTTTCGGTTTGCAATTTTTAACCAGCTTTAGTGTGTTTTGAGATTTCTACCTTTCTGGGTGCCTGACCTGGTAGATGGCAGATATAGTCTGCTTCCAACTACATAGGGGTGTCTATAGGCCATTGCTACTCATGCCTCTCTGAAGGAGCCAGGTTCTGGCTCATGGTCCCCGGTAGGCTAAGAAATCCATCGATTGACTGTTGCCACGGTCTAATATATACACATCAGCCCAGTATAGCTCTGGGGAGTCTCCAGGGAGTCTCCAGGTCTCATCCTAAAAATGGCATTTCATTACATTCATTGCTGGTTTTTTAAATAAATGTTTGTTTAAAATGAGCATTTCCCTTTTACAGTGGTACCTTCGTTTATGATCGTAATCCATTCCCAGAGACATGTTGTCAACAAAATGAATTTTCCCATAAGAAATAATGTAAATTGAATTAATTCGTTCCACATCTCCAAAAATATTAACTTAAAAATACGTTTAACCCTTAAACTGAGCAACGCTCCTGCAGGCTAATGTCTGGTTTGCGCAATGCGCCTTCGGGTATTTGTATTTTTCACGTTCCATTCAAAACTCCCGTGGCTACATGGGGTTCACATCAGCTTCCTCAGGGCTCTTGTAAACAGACGCCATCTTTAAAAAATATCGTGGTCCACATTCCTGGGTGTGGGAGCCTCAGTAGTGTGTGAGCAACCAAGGCTGGCGCTCGCAGCATGAGCGCACAGCACTGCTGTTCAGCGTGTGACCACAGCATCGCCTAATAATGTCAAAATATATATATAACTTGTATTATTTAGCCATGATAGTGTTATAGAAGAGCCTGAGTGTGATAATGACTGGGTACAATGTTCAAATATCAGTGATTCAATGCTGTTCACGATGTTCACAGCGCTTGCCACAGCACCACAGCATTATTTCGTCCATCTAGGAATCTTCAAATGATTTCTTAGGTTCCTTTTCAAAATAAACATGTGGTCAATTATTTATTTAAAGGAATTAGTGACCAGGATTGTGATAATAGCAGGATTGTGGTTATAATTAGCATTGTGCGTAGTATTGTGGAAGGAGGAATTTTGGTGAGGGAGGGAGGGAGAGAATTGAGGTAGCCTCTGTGTGTGTATGTGGCAGCCACTCTTGTTTTGCTCGCCATACTAGCTTAGTGGTTCGCTATGGGCAACACATATGTACATGTTTATAAACAGTGTGTATATAGTGTAATAACAGCAACAGGAGAATGTTGAGATGAGCTATCTTGGTGAGGGAGGTTACGTAGTAATCGTAGCGTCATCTGCTGTGTGATATTTCATGCAGTGTATGGTGGCAACTGTACTGTTTGGACACAATACCAGCTTACTTGCATAATTCTGGTAAATAAAACATGTAGATAGGTATATATAACATGTGTAATTAGTGTAATAAGAACAATAACAGAGTGGTGGGAGGAGCAATGTTGGCGAGTAAGATGTTGGAGTGAGGGAGACTGGCTGGGTGTGGCTGCTCCTACTTGAGGTGTTCTGAGTGTGTTGATGGTGAATGTATATACTGTGTGACAGTGTATAGTGTGTAAATAGATTATATATACATAAATTAGCATGATACATGGTAAATATGTGCAACATATGTGTACACAAGTGTCATGCACATAACACAGTGTCTTCGGACAGTACTGATGTTTTACTGCCATAATATAGTGTACGTGTTCATTATACAGTGGTACCTTGGTTTAAGAGTTTAATCCGTTCCTAGAGAAGCTCGTATTCCGAAAACTCGTAATCCGAAGCTAATTTCCCCCATAAGAAATAATGGGAAATGAATTAACCCTTTACTGGCTACCCAAAAACCTCACTTCAAACTAAATTTTATACCTAATTCATATAAATAAACCTACAAACTATGTTCAAGTTATTACTTACCCTTGCTGATGACTGCTGTTGGCGTATGGAAGATGGTGAGGAGGAGGGAGGAGAGAGGTTTTATTGTTTGGAAGGTGAGTCCCCTTCCATTATAACATCAGGCATTGAGGACTTCTCTGGTGTGCACACTCTGGCACATTTTGCCTGCATACCACTAGGACTTGCTTGTCTTACTAAAAATCTGTCTAAAGACACTTGTTTTCCCTACATTTTAACACTTGTCTGTAGTAAGACATCACATTGTCATTTAAAAGGTCAATGCAACGGCCTGCTACAGCTTTATTTGGGTTAGATTTTCAACAAAACTTTGCAGTTCTTCCCATACTTCACACATTTTCTTAATCAAGAAGGGACATCCTCTACTGCCTCTATTCACAGCTATTTTCTTAGGTTGAACCTTACCAATGACTTTCTTGAGACCCATGGTGAGATATATAATAACAACTTTTATGCTCAAATGGCCAAAAAAACGACAAAAAACTGTAAATCCTTGTGAAAAATTCAGGCAGGGCGCGAGACACTGGTAAACTGAGGCGCGATTGCCGTGCCACCACGCGCTAGACGGCCTGTACGTGTATCAACAAACTTGTGTTCCGAGGCAACCCTCGCCTTCCGAGGCAAATTTTCCGAACAAATCCTGCTCGTATTCCGAAAAACTCGTATACAGGGACACTCGTTTTTCGTCGGAATTACTCGTATTCCAAGGTTCCACTGTACATAGGATTAGCACGTAAAAACAAATAAAAATGTATTTGGAACTGTGCGCAAAAAATGAACAAAAATATATTCGCGGCAGCTCACACACCCAGCCCCGGGCTCCCTACTGGCCCCGTGAGCGTACGTCACGGGCGAACAGGGAATGACGACATTACGCTCCAACTTACGGACCCCATAGCAGCCAAAGTACGTACAATGTCGAAATTTTTTTTGACATACCCATACTGAGGGAAGGGTTTTTGACACTTTAAAAAACAAAAGAATTTTTCCAGAGAATTTATTTCCTGCGCACTGAGGGGGTGTCATATTTGGAAGCCGAGCAGTTAAGGGGTTAAGGCTCTCCCCACCATCCATCCAGTCTCCTCCCCCCCCCCCTATCCATCCCTACATCCAGTTCCCCCACCATCTATTCATCCAGTCCCTCCATCCATCCATCTAGTTCCCCCCCACCATCCATTCATCCAGTCCCCCTTCACCATCCATCTATCCACCCCTTCCATCCACTCCATCTATCCACCCCTTCCATCCACTCCATCTATCCATCCATCCATCCATCCATCCATCCATCCATCCATCCATCCATCCACCCCCTATCCATCTATCAAGTTCCCCCATCCAGTTCCCCCACCACCCATGCACCCAGTCATCCATCCATCGAGTAACCCTTCACCATCTTTCCATCCAGTTCCCCTTCCATCCATCCAGTTCCCCCACCATCCATCCAGTCCCCCTTCACCATCCATGCACCCAGTCCCCCCCCCCCACCATCCATCCATCCAGTTCCCCCCACCATCCACCTAGTTCCCTCCTCCATCTATCCATCCAGTTCTCCCTCCATGTATCCAGTTGTCCCCTCCATCCATCCAGTTGCCTCCATCATCCGTCCATCCATCTAGTTCGCCCACCATCCAGTTTTCTCCATTAACCATCCGTCCAGTTTCCCCACCATCCATCCATGCTGTTCCCCCCACCATCCATCCAATTCCCCCACCATCCATCCAATTCCCCCACCATCCATCCATCCATCCATCCATCCTTCCACCCCCCTATCCATCCATGCATCCATCTTTCCACCCCCCTATCCATCCATCCATCCATCCATCCTTCCATCCCCCTATCCATCCATCCTTCCACCCCCCTATCCATCCATCCTTCCACCCCCCTATCCATCCATCCTTCCACCCCCCTATCCATCCATCCTTCCACCCCCCTATCCATCCATCCATCCTTCCTTCCACCCCCCTATCCATCCATCCATCCTTCCTTCCACCCCCCTATCCATCCATCCATCCTTCCTTCCACCCCCCTATCCATCCATCCATCCTTCCTTCCACCCCCCTATCCATCCATCCTTCCACCCCCTATCCATCCATTCAGTCCCCTCACTATCCATCCATCCTTCCACCCCCCTATCCATCCTTCCACCCCCCTATCCATCCTTCCACCCCCCTATCCATCCTTCCACCCCCCTATCCATCCATCCTTCCACCCCCTATCCATCCATTCAGTCCCCTCACCATCCATCCAGTCCTCTCACCATCCATCTTGGAACCCCATGGTGTGATATGTCATAAGAACTTTTGTTATAAAAAACTAGACAAACAATGAAATTCTTCACAAAGAATTAAAAGTGCGGCCATGGTCGTCACTATGTGTGATAGACTTGTAAACAAACTCAGAGCTCCTCGCCCCTCACCCCCAGCACCACGCGCTCATTCGACCCATACGTGTATGAACAGACGTCGTCTTCCAAGTAAACTGTCGTGTACCTTTTCAAATTTTACGATGAATTTGACGTCGTATTCCAAAAAATTCGTCTTTAAGGTAATCGCCAACTGAGGTTCCACTGTATTGGTAAAGGGCATTTGCTTAGGATTTGTTGGTATCTGTTTTCTTTTGGATTTTTTTTAGGCAAGATATTGATTTTCTTTAGAATTTGTTGGTATCAGTTTTTTTTTTAGGATTTCTTGGTATCGGTTTTCTTTAGGATTTCTTGGTGGTCGGTTGTCTTTAGGATTTTTTTAGGCAAGATATTCTTCATCTTAAGTTTGTAAGGCATTGTAATAAGTGTAGAATTTGGTAATGACAGGTGGATCTCCGTCAAGTGATGCCACTCCAGGAGCCCCACTCATGCGTGTGGAAGAGGAGGGACCGTGCCGAAAGAATCTTGACAATGTCACAGAAAAGCCTCCTAATGTTCTTGTTTATGCTGCAAACAAAACAGAATATTTTACAGCAGTTAAGGAGACCCTCCTGAATTGTCTCAATGTTGATAGGTAAGTAAATATGGCTTTAATAAACAGAACCAGTAAATATCTCATTTTAATAATTAAATAATAATAATTCATTGTGTCAGGAGACAGGCAGCCAAAGTGTATTCATATATGTTAGGCTCATACTGAGGTCTCTCTCCCCCCCCCCCCTTCCCCCAGGTCGAATTACTGACCCCGCCCAGGATGCAAACCCACAACAAGCTGACTAACTCCTGAGTACCTACTTACTGCTAAAGTGAACAGGTTTATTAAGTGATAGGAAATACATCCAACCATATCTGTGGGCATTTTAAAGAGGAAACTAGATTGTTTTCTAACAGAAGTGCCGGACCCACTGGACTGTGGTGGGTATGTGGGTCTGGGAGCTGCTCCAAGCAATAGCCTGGTGGACCAAGCTTTCACAAGTCAAACTTGGCCTTGGGCCGGGTTTGGGGAGTAGAAGAACTCCCAGAACCCCAGCAAGCAGGTATCAAGCAAGTATCAAGAAGGTGTGCCACTTGGGATTTGAACCCGGAATTCTAGGTGGTGAAGCCAAGAGCGAACCCGACTCTACGACCGAGACCCTTTATTATCAGCTCATTAAGTTTTGTATGAAATGTCTCAAAAAAAGTAGAACTGTATTCAACATGTCTTTTCATTTGAGTTTTCTGTAAAGTGCAAAATGGTCTGGAATAGATTAATTCAATTTACATTATTCCTTATGAGAAAAATTATTCGGTACTAGAACATACCAGATTGGCACTTGTCTTCTGGAACGAATTAAGTTAGAGTACTGAGGTATTACTGTACAGTACTTTAATTTTGCAAGTTGCATTCCCCTCTAATCATTTGGCTACTACTATATATGCATTTGCAGGCATCTGATCAAATCTGTTTCTATGATTTTTCTGGGCAGCTAACTTGGTAGCTGCCCAAGCAGTTCTTCGAAATCTTGAGGGCACTGGTCACATTATGCATGGGATGATTTCTTTTACTCACTGAGGGACAAGGACAATTTCAATGTCTTGTGTCTACTCAAAGGGGCAGGGAGCTTGTGAATGTAAGAGATAAAGTACAAAATCAAGACAGTGTTCTATAACACAAGCTCCTTTTGAAAAAGATTTGGTAACAATGTATCACCAAACAGCCTTCTGAAAACAAATGAAACAGCACTCCCAACTGTCTCAAACAGCACTACTTAGTGCCAGTACCAACTAGAGGGTTGGAGAATCTGGTAACGTCAATTTAAGTCTTATGTTCTGTGTGTCATCTTGATGATCAGAAACCACTATTCTTAACAGGTACTTACCTTAGGTTGTATTGCCTAAACATTTGGTGCCCATGCTTATGTTTACTTCATGTTGTGTTTGCCAGGTTCATAGTTACTCTGAAGTTATACTTTGCATCAAGTGTAATGACAAACGATCATCAATTATCTTCGACTGTTTTTATTATCTCAGTGTTAGCACTCCAGTTATGGGATGACTCATCTTTAGTCTTAATTATGTAGAGTAGTATTCTACGGAAAAATCTGGAGCTGGAGCACCTAAGGCAGTTCGTTGTTGCCTTCATCCTTGTTCTGGCAGCTCCTGCAATGGCATTGGAACCAAGCATATTAGCGTTTGCCTTTTCATTGAACAAGTTCAGCAATGTGGAGAGGGGGGGACCTGCTGCATGGGGTAATGGCTTCTCCTCTATACTGACCTACCCAGGCTTTGTGCCCTGGAGAGGACATTCCTACCTTGACAACCAGAATGCAACTCTTTAGTCTTCCGAGACTGCTGGATGCCTACTACTCTGCAACTTAATTGTTGAGTGAGGGTCTAGGACTCAGGTAGCTTATCATGCAATTATCCATAATGCTTCTTTACTCACCTTTCCACTTGGTAGCCATGGTCAGGGTTATCTTGCCTGGTACCAATGGTTCTGCTCAACTACCACCAGAGAATTGATGCCGAGATTGTTGGGTGCCGTTTTTGGAGGCCTGCGCACCTATGTTTTGTAAATGTTGTTCATGGTTATCTTCCATATTGACATCAGCACTGCTCAATGGTCACTCGAGGTATCACAGAGATTATTGGGCGTCTTCTAGTTATGTGCCATGTTGTATTTCAGGCATTTGCTTTTGTTCCCTATCAGCTTCATTACTTCCAGGTAATATGTCCTGGGCTGATATTTGGGCACAGGGGGTTTTGGAGGTCAAACAAGGTATTCAGGGTATAATCCAGGTACTGTATTTTGTTAATGTCCCTGGTCCTCTGTGACCATGTATTTTTTGGGTCGTATGTCATGTATGTTGGTCTCTCGTTCTACTTGATACCTGCAGTTCTGCTATCTTCCTGGTGAGTGCCTGTTTTTGTTAACTACTCTGCGAGTAGTTAACTTTAAGAAGCCAACGGGGCTCCTCTCAGAAAACCAGCACTGAATGTAATAAAATGCCAGTTTCTGGGTGAGTCCAGTAGGCTCCCTGACACCCTCCCTTCCCCAGGTCGTCGGCAAGTTTTATCATTATAGAACTGGCCGGTGGGGGCCTGGCTGATCCAGACCAGCACCCTCCTTTTCCCAGGGTAGGGAAGAGTTGGGGGCAAACTAGGGGGGTGGCTCTTTTCACAAAATTGTTATTGTTTGTTTTCACTGAGGGAAGTTCTTTTGGTAGTTTTGGGGCTGCAGTCTCATTTTAACCATGCAGTGGTCTGTTTTCATTCAACTATCTTTCTGTGTGCCTTAAATGGATGGTGGCAAATATGATAAACTTTAAATGTAAACAAATCCACAAGGGTCGTGACGAGCGTTCAAACCTACGTCTGAGAGGATCCCACGCTGCCTTCATCGACTGAGCTACGACATGGTTAAAATAATTGCAACTGGGAAATCATCCCGATTTACCATGGTTCCTGCAGTCTCTCTGAGACACAAACCAGGGTTTTACGCAATTTTCCCATGCAACCGAGCTATGTCAATAGGCTGTTCTACGTCTTCGCCTTTACTTCATTACATGCTTACTGTGTGTAATGAGTGTTTAAATGTAAGGTGTTCAATGGCCATCTTTCCCTGCACCTCTCTGGTGCAGGAAAAGATGGCCTGATCTAGGCTATCTTTCATCTGGAAAGATGATCCAGGCCATCTGGAAAAATTGGATGGTCCAGGGTCTGACTCGAGGTTCCTGGTAGGCCAATAGAACTCTGTGACTGATGACACCTAGTAGTATACACTTAATCAGTGTAATTTCCTTAGTGTAATTACCTAAGTGTAGTTACAGGATGAGAGCTACACTCATGGTGTCCCGTCTCCCCAGCACTCTGTTACATAACATAGTGTGATAGTTTCATGGGGCCTCCAAGGCTCACCCAGAAACTGGCATTTCATTACAGTCACCACTGGTTTTATTTATGTCCTGATGTGATTATGCTTCATTTATTGCATGATAATTTATGCTTTGATGTGACGATATCTCGCACATTGATTTGAGGGATTACAGTGCTCTGATATAATGTGTCATATGGAGTAAGGTCCATAGATTCCCCATTTCAGTGTCACTGCACATTAATGAAGTCACCAAAGTGAAGTGTGGGAACCCATTGATATAAGATTATTTATGTTTATGTTTCTTTCTGTAAATATATTTTTAATAATAATACACAATCTAGGTGTTTCTGTACTCCTCTGAGGATTTCCCTTAGGCATTCAACAGCAGGCTTATCAAATAAATCCCTAGGAGTACAATTAAGTGAAACTACCCATAGGGAAAAGTCCTAGCCTAGATCAAGGTTGGCAGAAAACCATAACAGATTCCATACACCGTTTCAAATGTAGATATAGATCCCAATAGAATTAGGACCCTGTACATCAGTTGATTAATAGTTGAGAGGCAGAACCAAAGTGCCAAAGCTCAAGCCCTGCAAGCACAACTAGGTGAGTGCACTTTGGTACCTCCCACCCCCCCCCACCTCCATTACAACCACCTCAAGCCTGTGCACATTACACCCACATGTGCACATTACACCCCACATGTGCACATTACACCCCACATGTGCACATTACACCCCACATGTGCACATTACACCCACATGTGCACATTACACCCCACATGTGCACATTACACCCCACATGTGCACATTACACCCACATGTGCACATTACACCTACATGTGCACATTACACCCACATGTGCACATTACACCCCACATGTGCACATTACACCCCACATGTGCACATTACAAAGAGAATTAATTCTCTTATCCTAGCCTGTCATCATTGTACACCCCTAATTGACTGCTTGCACAACCCTCTTCTTATCATGAGGTGTGCTGTCCCAGGGATTTCTTCCTCGATTACCCTCATGCAATCAAAACATTTCCAGTCCTATTATTTGTATTGCATAAACTTCTTAGGCTCACATACAAATGTTTTATGAATTAAAATTTATTCCAAAACATCATGTACTATTTTGACATGCTTATTTTGTATTGATACTTACAGGTACACAATATACCAGCTGACTGATGAGATGGCTTTTAAATCTCCTTGGGCTGGAAGTACTACCTTGTTAGTGGTGTGTGGTGATGTCCCAGCGCATGTATCAACAGTCTTCATAAGGTAATGTGAACTAATCATAGAAGCTTTAAATCTTTGGAAATGTTGTTGATTATAAAGTTAGTCCATATATACTTTGTGATTTATTTGAAAATTCAGATATTAATTATTTATTTATTTTTTCGTTTTGTATATTTAACTCATAAAGGGAATTCAAAAGTACAGTGGTACTTTGCTTTTCGAATTTAATCCGTTCCCAGAGACGGCTCATAAACCGATAATTTGCAAACCGAAATGAATTTTCCAATAAGAAATAATATAAATTGAAACCCTCCATTCCACACTCACAAAAATATTAACTTCAAAATACATTTCATACATAATACTCACAAATATTTTGTACCATAGTATGTACAAGTTATAGCTTACCTTTATTGATGACTCCTGTTGACAGTGAGGAGGAGGGGAGAAGGAGAGGTGTTAGTGTTTGGAAGGGGAGTTCCCTTCCATTATAACATCAGGCAGTGATGACTTTCTGGGGTACTCACTCTTCTACGTTTTGCCTGAATACCACTAGGACCTGGTTGTGGCTCACTGAATTTTTTTCTCACCAAGAACCTTTTCATAGAGATTTCTTTTTCCCTACATCTTAACACCTGGCGGCTGAGTGCACAGCACTCGGAGTTCATAGTCCTAAGTGTCCAGGTTCGATCCCCGGCGGAGGCAGAAACAAATGGGCAGAGTTTCGTTCACCCCTGATGTTCTGTTCATTTAGCAGTAAATAGGTACATGGGAGTTAGACAGCTGCTACAGGCTGCTTCCTGGGGATGTGTGTTGTGAAAATTTGGGTTAAGGACTTGCCCAAAATGCTATGGGTGCTAGTGGCTGTACAAGAGTGTAAGAACTCTTGTACAGTGGCACCTCGACATACAATTGCCCCTACTTATGATAATTTCGAGTTATGATGTAAATTTCATTGAAAAATGCAACTAGACATCAGATGGTGTCGTTGACTTCCGATATTTGTTGGTACGCGTTCGGGTAGACCGAGCACGTGGTTCCTGGTCATGCGGCCGACCTGCCTCAGTTTACTACAGCTGCCCGCTTAGTGACGATCGCGCTTATAATAAATTCCGCTTTTGTGGTGATTTTTTGCATTTTGAACATTAAAGTAATTATTATATATCACACCATGAGTCCCAGGAAAGTCAGTGGTAAGGCTCAACATATGAAAACCCATGTGAGGATGACCATAGAGCAGAAACAAGAGTACAGAATGTCTCTTCCTCAACAATTAAGAAAATGTGTGCAGCATGGGAAGAATTGCAAACCTTTGCTGAAACGACTCGTCCAAATCAAGCTGCAGTAGGTCGTTGCCTTAACCTATTCAATGACACTGATGCATCATTACAGACAAATATTAAAATGAAGGGAACAACAAATGTCTCTCGACAAATTTGTAGTGAGACAAATATGCACTGAACCACAACCAGGTCCTAGTGGTATTCAGGCAAAACGTAGGAGAGAGAGTACCCCAGAGAAAACATCACTGCCTGATGTGATAATGGAAGGGGGACTCCCCTTCCAAAGAGTAACAACTCTCCTCCTCCCCCCTCATCACCATCTTCCATACACCATCAAGAGCCCTCTATAAAGGTAAGAGTAACTTTGGTACTGTATTGTAGTTAGAAAAAACATTGTATTCAGTATAAAATGTATTTGTATGTTAATATTTTGGAGGGTGGGGAATGGATTAATTCAATTCCTTTTATTTCTTATGGGAAAAATCGCTTCAACTTACGATCCGTCTCTGGAAATTGATTAGCATCGTAAGTCAAGGCCCCATTGTATATATAAATAAGTAATTAAATAAAAAACACTTGTCTGTAGTGAAGCATCAATGTTATTAAAAAGGTTAAGGCAAGGGCCTACTGCAGCTTGATTTAGGCGAGTCGTTTCAACAAAACTTTGCATTTCTTCCCATACTGCACACCACTTCTTAATTGTTGAGGAAGGGAACATTCTGTACTGCCTCCTCCACTGAAGAAATTTCCTCAGCTGTCTCTTGTTGCTGCTCCTTGTGAAGAGCTAGGAGTTCTTCGGTGGTCAGTTCTTCGCTGTGTTCCTCCACCAACTCCAAGCCCAATTGCTGGCCCAGAGAAACAATTTCCTCAACAAGAAGCATTGCAGATTCAGGTTGAAACCACTCAAAGTCTTGTTCTGCAACACATTCAGGCCACAATTTTCTCCAGCCAGAGATCATGGTTCTTAGAGTCACTTCTTGCCAGGCTTTGTCCATGAGTTTTAAAGCATTACAAATGTTAAAATGGTTTTTCCAGAACTCTTTGAGAGTGAGGTTTGTGGCATCAGTCACTTCAAAACATCTCCAGAAAGTGCCCTTTCATAAAGTTTCTTAAAATTGGAAATGATTTTCTGATCCATAGGCTGAAGTAGAGGATTGGTGTTGGGAGGAAAGAACTTTACCGTAACAAAACTAAATTCCTCGAACAATGAATCCTCCAAGCCTGGAGGATGAGCAGGAGCATTGTCGAGGAGAAGCAGGGCTTAAGTGGCAAACTATTCTCCTGCAGATATTTTTTGATGGAAGGGCAAACCACTTCATTCACTCACTCGGTAAAAAATTGCCTTGTCACCCATGCCTTACTGTTAGCTCTCCACATCACACACATTTGGCTTTTCTGCACATTATATTTTTTGAAAACCCTTGGATTTTCGGAATGATACACAAGTATGGGTTAAATTTTCAAATCTCCACTTGCATTACCACACTGCTCAAGAGTTAGCCTATCTTTCATTGGCTTGTGTCTAGGTAATGACTTTCCTGGGTAATGTATGTCCTCTTCGTCAATCTTTTCCAGAATTGCCCTGTCTCGTCATAATTAAACACTCGTTGTGGTTGGTATCCCTCACTCTACAAAATCTTTAAATTTGCTAACAAATCTTTCAGCCGCTTATTTGTCTGAGCTGGCAGCCTCCCCATGCCTCACAACACTATGAATGCTACTTCCTTTTACAAAATTTCTCAAACCATCCCCTGCTCACCTTAAAATCTTTTGTATCTGCATCACTCGTTCCAGGGGTTTTCTTTATGAGATCTTTGTGGAATAGTCTTGCTTTTTCACAAATGATGGCCTCTGAAATGCTATCACCCGCTAACTGCTTGTTGTTTATCTAAATTAATAATAACTTTTCAACATCAAGTGTTTGTGTTCTTTGTTTCGTGATTGTTGTTACAACTTTTGCCACTTTAGCTCTTGAAATGTCCATTTTCTTAGCAAGTACGGGGCATATTGTTGACAGATTTGATGTACTGCCTAGCTAGTTCAACAACCCGTATACCATTTTCATGTTTACTAATGATCTCTTGTTTTTCCTCTGGTCATCCTCACATGTGTTTACTTAGGTTGTATCTTACCACTGAATTTCTTGGGATACATGGCATGGTATATAACTACTACTTTTATGTTTAGAAACCAAAAAAGCTGAAAAAAATGAAATTCTTTACAAAGAATTCAAATGCTATCATCACTACGTAGGAGGCACTGGCAAACTGAAGCGAGGGCGCCTGTGCGACCAGGAACCACGTGCTCGGTCAACCCATACGTGTATCAACAAACTTGCAGAGCGAGGCAAAGCTCGTAAACTGATTTGAATTTTACAAAGAAATTGAGCTTGTAACCCAAAAAATTTGTAAAGCGGGACGTTCGGCAACCGAGGTTCCACTGTACCTAAATTATAACAGGACTTCAAATGGACTGTGTTTTCATGGATCCAGTTTGGACCAGACCATATATGAGCTGGTTGGAAACTACAGTAGAATGGAAAAACAAAACAAAACAAAATTACAAAAAGCAAAGTTTGTAAATACTATCACATCACACATTTGTACTCACAGGTCTGCACAAAATTAAGCATTACCTTGTCTTATAGCCAGCTTGTCACAAAGAGGACCCAGTGTTTGTACATTTACAACCACAGTAATTAGTTCTGTATATTATGTACAGTACGTACTTGATAAATACTGGTAGTCCAGGAGCCAGATTCATGAAGTAGTTACGCTTTGAAATGTAATTACCTAAGTGTAGTTACAAGATGAGAGCTACGCTCGTGGTGTCCCGTCTCCCCAGCACTCTTTGTCATATAATGCTTTGAAATTACTGACGGTTTTGGCCTCCACCACCTTCTCACTTAACCTGTTCCAACCGTCTACCACACTATTTACAAAAGTGAATTTTCGTATATTTCTCTGGCAGCTTTGTTTCGTTAGTTTAAATCTATGACCTCTTGTTCTTGAAGTTCCGGGTCTCAGGAATTCTTCCCTATCAATTTTATCGATTCCTGTTACTATTTTGAACGTAGTGATCATATCGCCTCTTTTTCTTCTATCTTCTAGTTTTTGCATATTTAATGCCTCTAACCTCTCCTCATAGCTCTTGTCCTTCAGTTCTGGGAGCCACTTAGTGGCATGTCGTTACATCTTTTCCAGTTTGTTGGAAAACTGGTGAACTGAAAAACGCAAGTACTTTCGAATGTGTACATCTTTCCTCAATCTTTGATGGCTTTGGTTACATTTATTAAACAGTTTACAAATGTGGAAACTTCTCAATCAACTGTTGTTATTGTTATAAACAGCCTTCTGGTGCTTTGGAGCTCATTGACTGTTTAATAATTGTAAACAAAGCCGCCAAAGATTGAGAAAAGGTGTACAGGTTTGTAAGTGCTTGTGTAACTGCTTCGTGAATCCAGGTTCAGGTCTCTAATATCTAAACTATAAATGAGAGAGAATTTCTGTTTGTCTGTCCGAAGTTTGCGGCCAGATGCTTGGGGTTAGCCTCACCCAAAAAGGCATGGGAAATGGTCTGGGGAAGGAAAAAGATATAGCTAGATAGAGAGATATCTAGGTAGAGATAGAGGAAATTACAAAGGGGAGAGGGGGAACAGATAGACAGACCCAGCCAATGCCAGGTACCTCCCTAGTACACAATAAAATAATAACTTACTAGAGCAAAAGATATGGTTGAAAATGCAGAATAGACCAACCAAAGAGTAGGGTTTTCATTGCTACAATAAAAAAAGACAGTATGACCATGACTCTTCCATCTTTTCCCACCAAATATAAGAAATATTACCAGAACATAAGTGGAGGTATTCAGTAGGCAATTGGGCAAGTTCCTGCAAGAAGTGCCAAGCCAGCCAGGCTATAATTAATATATATTCCACTATAAACATTAATCTTAAGGTCAAGTAATCGTAATGCCTGGCCCTAGACCAGGCTTTTGGGATTAGAATAACTCTTGAAACTGATTGCAAATAAACTACAGACTGGATAGTAAGATTGATGCTTGGTTATTGAATTAACTTTTTCCATGTTCCACTTCCAATAATACTGTTTTTGACACCACCTGAATCACCTGTGATTGAATACTCAATAATTCACCATTTACTGCTGCAGCTCTCGAACCCTGTCTATGTAGGAAATATGAAAATGGATATCTGTTGGTTACCATTATATAAATGATTGACCGTGCCTGTGGTAGAAAATAAACTAAAAAATAAAATAAGTACTTCTCGATAGGACACATGCCTCCTCAGTCGTCTACAGACAACATTGGCTAGCACTGCCCATGTTGTTAGCTAGAGGAGTTGACTCCAGTATCTGCTGTAGTGCATATTACAGATACAGTACTAACAATCTGCCTACTGTTATTGTTAACTTGCATTTTAACATCTCCTCATCTGGTAATTTTCTTAAACGACATACTATTGAATAATACTGTAAAAAATCTAGAGAAAACAAATCAGACATTGAAATAAGTATTGTATGAAATATCTTCATGGTAACTCCAGTCTCATGCCTGGCCTGGGGCAACCTCCATGAGGTGATTGTTCCATGAATGCTCGTGAATCATGATGTCATTACAAAATTTCCTCACTTAACCACAACCAAAGTAAGTCTCATAATTTTGTTCAATTTTCATGTGATCATAAAAATATTTTAACAATATTAAAAGGAATTTTTTTTACAGTTATACTGTGTTTTTATTTTCTGTGGGGAGCCCCTACGGCTCCCTGGATCTAATCGGGCTAATGTATGTTACATTAGACCGGGACATTAGCTAAGGAGTTCAGACCTACCAGGGACCAGTGCCAGAACCTGGCCCCTTCAGAGAGGTTTCAGGGAGCAATGGCCCTGGAAAACCTGCTTGTGGTTGGGGTTTTCCTCATTTGCCATCGACCGGAGTCAGGCACCCAGAAAGATAGGGATAACAAAACAAACCCCAAATGGTAAAAAACTGAAACAAAAAACCGAACAAAGAGGTAGAATCTCCCTACAATCCCAAGGAAACAAGCAAACAAGGAAACATCACACTTTACTGCCGCACCGATCGTCCGCGCAGCCCTCCCTGCCCCGAGAGGGGAAAGGGGGACCCCCGGACCTACCGCGCCGGCTGCCTAACTTCAGTTCGTAAGCTAATGTCAGCTGGGATAGACGCTTCTCTGGCCTCAGTTTCCTAGGCGGTGTTTGCCTTGTGTGGCGTTCACTGCCGTGTGTTGTGTTGTGCGGTGGCCAGGAGTACCTCATCAGTGCCGGGTCTACATGCACTTAGGGGCTTCCTTCCCCAAGCGCCCTGTGAGTACTGCCCCTGCGTAACAGGGTTATCTTCCCTGGGGCGTTCAGGAACCATTCCCGTAGAGGTTCTTGCTGCTCGGCATTTGCCTCGCCCTTGGGGCCAGCTGGGGCTTCGGGCCCTTGTTTAGCCCTGGGTAGGGACTGGTATTGTGCTGGTTAGGGCGTCAAGGTGTTGCGCAGCCTGCCACCTAAGCGGCGACCGGTTCCTGTTGCCGCTGGAGATGGTGTACTTTTGCGGGGGTTGTCTTTTGTTTTTATTTTCATTTGCCTGGTGGGGGTCTGCCTAGTGTGGGTCTGCCTAGTGTGGCTATAGTTTCACTGGTAGTGTTTGGTGGCCCTCTGCTAGACCCCCGTGATTGTACACGTCGCAGGGGTTTTCAGTGTTATCCTCTACTACCCCTTGTTATTTTTGGGTGTTTAACCGGTTAGCAACACCTTGCCCGGGCTTCCTGTAGTTGTTACCCCTACGGGCCCTGGAAACCCCTGTCGGTGCTCGGTGGACCATTGTATGTGTCTTCCGGGTCCCAACCCATCTTGTACGGGATCGTTGGTTGCTGTGCCCTTGTCTCCGGGTGACAGTCCCCACTTTTACCTCCGTCATGTTGCCTGTTGGGTCACTGCCACCTTGACCCGGAGTCTTGCGAGAGAGATTCTCTGCTTGTTCTCCAGTACTCTCCTGATGTTATTACTGTTCAGAGTACAGGCGGCATCCGTGTTGCAAGCTAGGTTAGGTTACTGCAACACCCTAGGTTGGTTTCCCACTCGGATGCCCCGAGGCCGCCCCGTTTTGGTTAGGTGCTGTTCGCCCCTTTCCCTCCCTGTTCCCGGCTCCGGACAGTCTGCGGGTTTCGGGGTCGGGGCGGGGTTTAGTTGGGGCCGAGACTCGGGCGGTTTTCGGGGGAAGCCCCATTCGGGATGGGGGACGGAGGTTTTCGAGCCTGTTCATCCTGCCAAGGCAACTGGGTCTTACCAGCGGCCCTTTCTTGTTGCCTTTCCCATGGACTCTTCCTTTTCTTTAAGGGCGGAGGGCTTGGAGGACGGCTCTGCCCCGGGGCCTCTGTTGCTGGTTCCCGGGGCTGTGGGGAATGCCTGCTATCAGTTCTAGGGCAGTTTGCCCCTGCCTGGGTTTTCTGCTTTTGAGCGGAGTTTTTTGCCCATCCAGTTTGCTTGCTTCCCACTTTTGCTGGCGTGTTTTCGAATCTTTAGTGTCGGTCACAGCCCTCTGTTCTGGTGGCCATTTCCCTCTCCATGGGTAGTTAGCTTCAGGAAATGACAAGGGTCTCTCTCTCCAGAAAATCAGCATTGAATGTAATGAAGTATAGTACTGATTTCTGGGTGAGACCCGGTGGCTCCTTGATCTCCCCCCCCCCCCTCCCCATGCTTCCAGGTCGTCGGGTGGGTGCTTATATCTGCTCCAGAACTGACAGCTCAGACCCCAGCAGGTGGTGAGCCACTTTAACCCCCTTCCCCCAGATAAGTGGGGAAGGTAGGGCAAACACACTCATGCTAGTTTTGAGAGAATTCAATCATTTATTTACATAGTTTCTGGAGTTCAATAGGTGGGTTTTGATGATTCGGTCTCTTTTGAACTCAGCAGTGGTTTGTCTTGACTCTTGACTTTTTGGTTGCTTTTCCAGTGAAGTGGCAAACGGTCACTGCTCCTTACACCTCTGAGGAAGGGCCACGTTCAGGCACTGGTCCTCGGTAGGTCTAAAGCTCTCCATGGCTGATGCAGCATAGCAGATGTGAATCATCTCAGTGTATTACTTCAGGGAGGCACTGAAGCTCACCCAGAAATTGGTGTTTCATTACATTCAATACTGTTATTTTATTTTTTTCCATGCACCAGGGCATTGTCTCATATAAACAGGGGTGCAGCCCAATTGTAAAGCTCTGGGGAGCCACTGAGGAGCTTCTAGAAAGGGCATTTCATTACATTCGTCACACAATTTTTATTAAGTACTGAAGACTTCATAACCACATTTGTTGATTAATTGAAATATTTGCCACAGGTATCTTTTGCAAGGAGGTCGAGTATTTTCAGTATGCTCAGATTTCCTCAACATGGCCGTCCCTCTCTTTGGTAAGTTTCTTCTTCCTGGACCCATTTTGTGAATTATCCCCTATGTATACAAACTTGCTTTATCATATTTATAACTTACTTATTACTTTATTTACAATTTGCACTCAAGATCTTCCCTAATGTGTCTCGAGATAATAATTCTTTCTTATTGTGATCTGTGTATTGAGGTATTTTATTTAAAAGTTTACTCCTTATAAATTTAGTGCTTATGTATTGCAGTGCTAAGAAAAGTTTTAACCTTCAATAACAGTGTTTGTTTTTAAACTAAGATTATCTAGTGAATTTCTTCATCTGATTTGTTGTCACATATAAAAATCCAGTGGTAGGACAGGTGGCATGATCGTGAATGGTTGTCATAACTGTTTTTGTGCTTCATCTCAACATACCTGCATTTAAGAAAGCTTTAGTGATTTTTCAGTGCTTGCAACTCCAGTCAGTCCATTATTTCTCCAACCTCCGTCAAGTTCTTTATTATATTTTGTATCCACAATACCTCTGATTTCTATTTATTAAGCTCAAATCTTTTGGATGAGTAATAGACAGCATATGATTACATGATAATTCAAAGCACATTATTATTTTTTTGCTGCTGCTTGAAATTAATATTGATTTGCAGTTTGTTGGTGTTCATTGGTAATTTCAGCAGTGTTTGCATTAATGAAGCAATATGCATTTTTATAGAAACTGGAGTACATTTTATGATATATAGTATGTAGTTATTTGTTTCTAAATTTACTTTCGATGACGTTGATGAGGTTGAATAGTTTTTGTAATTGTTTTTGTGGTAGGTATTTTATTATTGTGGTTCTAGGTTAATATTTTTATATATATGTATTTTTTAAATTTGTAGATTCTTTATAGAAGATAAAACTGGAGAATACTGTATAGTGAAATCATATTTTAGGTAGTGACCCAGATATCACCAACATAATACTTGTTTAAAATGGTAATAACAGAATCTTCTTCCCTTTCGGTGTTATGGGTTTTAGCTTTCGAGCTGCCCTGGACCTCTAGCCTTGTAGCCTCAGGTATTTCTCCCAGATATGTCATTGTCCTAACACCCACACCTGTGTAGGACCCCACTTGTGTACTCAGCAAGAGCTTTGGGCTATACTGTTGTGTGTGATCCTTGTCACTTCTTACACATTTGACTGTCTTGCCTTCACATGTTAGTTTCTTCAGCAAAATAGATAAATAATAGCAGTAAGAGTTTACTTTTCAAAGGAAGGTTGTACTAAAATTAAAACATGGCTGCAAGTCACCAACCCTGCACAAGAATAATGTTCATACATGACAGTGTTGCTCCAAGCCATCATGTTTAGAAAGGCATTTGTGACTGACTGTATTTGGCCACCTCACTCTACTTTTGTATATTTGATCATCAAATCCATTGCTTCTGTTAAGTAATGAATGGCTTTTTAGTGATTTTAGTAATGGCAAGGGTGTTATCTTTCCTAAATAATGAGCATGTTTAATGTTTATTTTGTCTATATCATTTTGTGTAATAGTATACCGTAAATAGACAAAGTAGAGAAATAATTCTTTAGTTTGTATGTATAGCATGTAATTACTCATTGGTGATTACCTATTTGTAGTTACAGGAAGAAATCTATGCTTGTGTTGTTCCATCCTTTTTATATATAATATCGTAAGTAATTCAAAACTTCCAGCGGTTTGAGTACACACACTACTTCCTGCTGGAATTTATTCAAATTATCTGCCAATTACATTAGTGAAGAGATGTTTTATCTTTTCTACATTCTATTCTATCTTTTTCCATTTATTAAAGTAGTGCTGCTTGCTTCTGGCTCATAGTTCCCGGTAGGCATAAGAACTCCTGTAACTGATGACCCCAATCTAATAAAGCACATATCAGTTTGGATAACTTCAGGGAGCTTCCGGGGCTCACCACAAAAACTAGTCTGTTTTCTTTCTAATACTTTTTACCAAAATGTACTGTAGTTACCACATCCACTCTTTCTGTGCTCTCATCATTACTACTTTTGGCTTTACATACATTTATAGAACAATAGTGAAAATGCTAGGCTCTTGGTGACAAACTTGGTATGCTGGACACAAGTGTCGTTTTGGCATAACCATCATCATGACCCCTCTCATCATGACTAGAAAGTTCGTGGAAATTTGAGATCAACTTGCTACTGTGATCAACCACTGGGAAAGAAATACAGTGGTACCTTCGTTTATGATTCTAATCCATTCCCAGGGATGCGTCATACACCAATAAATCGTAACCCAAAACAAATTTTCCCATAAGAAATAATGTAAATTGCGTTAATCCGTTCCCCAACACCCAAAAATATTAACTTAAAAATACATTCTATACCAAATACCACACATATTTTATACTACAGTACAGTACCCCTCTGTAGTACTGTAGTATTACAGAAGGGTACTGTAACTAAACCTCCCCTCCTCTTTACAGTACAGTATATCTACTTTTATTAAGGACTCTTGTTGGCATATAGAAGACAATGAGGAAGAGGAGAGGTGTTAGTATTTATAGGGGGAGTCCCCTTCCATTTATAACATCAGGCAGTGATAACTCTTTTGGGGTACTCTCTCTCCTACGATTTGCAGGTACAGTATACCACTAGGACCTGGTTGTGGCTGACTGCTTGCTTGTTTCACTAAGAATCTGTTTAAAGACACTTATTTTTCTCTGTTTTAACACTTGTCTGTAGTGAGACGTCACATTCATTCACTTTGAATATCTTATTTTTCCTCTGTCGTCATTCTCACAACTATTTTCTTAGGTTGAAATTTACCACTGACTTTTTTGGAACCCATGGCATGATATATAATAAAAACTTTCATGTTCAGAAACCAAAAAAGCAGAAAACAATGAAATTCTTTACAAAGAATTCAAGTGCGGTCGCGGTCGTCACCCTACAGGATACACTGGTAAACAACTGAGTGTGCCTCGCCCCGCACCCTCAGCACAACATGCTCGTCTGACCCATACACATATCAACAGGCGTCGTATTCCAAGTTAAACGTCGTACACCAATTTAAATTTTATGATGAATGTGACGTCATATACCAAAAAAATCGTACTCTAGGGCAGTCGTACACCAGGGTACAACTGTACCTATAAAACTCTACTTCCCTACCAGAATATTATTGAAAAATTGCCAAACACCAAACAACTCTCTGAAAAAGCTAATCTACACTAAGGCAACTGCATACCCAGAATGTCACCAGTTGGTGCCCTGAGCTACCTGAGGGTTAAGAAAAGCCAGCCCTCTCTCACTCATTTGATGATGTAGTGTAAAGTTGCTACAAGCTTTTCTGATTTAAGACTTCTCACTTTCATCGAAGTAAATTGATTCTTTTCTTGGATGGTAGCCCAATGTAGGAGCATTCTTTGGTATATACATTTGTATCATGGATACCAGTTCCCTTGAGCCTCTTGCTTTATTCTGCCTAGACTTTATTTCAGGTCTCCTTCCTTGAAGTAGCCACAAAGATTGGCTTCCACTAGAATTTCTTCCCGAGAGCCTCCCTCTACAGGAAGATAGACTCACAGGGATGGTTACTAAACCTACCAGGAAAGATAATTCTGTCAGGCCAGGGGCAATACTAATGAGCTAGGGAAACCAGCATTAGGCATGTAGAACTGGAGGTCCATTTCTCAGGGTCCACACAACTAGGGAGGCATAGAAGTATACATATATGAAGCAAATACTAAAAGAAGGAATGAGTACACCAAAGGATGGCCATTACTTATCTGAGAAACCAGGACCCTCAGGAGTGGAAGACACATCAACACAGCCACACCAAACCTAATGACTGATGATTTGCCTGAGTTGAGCCAGTAGCTAGGGGTGCTGCCTTACTACTATATGGATTGTCTTCTGGTGGCTTTTTCTTGGTCTGAGCTTCCTGCACCTTTATATAAGGGGCCAGGTATTAGCTTCTGGTCCCTAGTGGATATACAATAACTTGCAAGGGTGTGATATGATTTGGGTGCAGGTACACAGGTTTCTAGCAGCAAGAAGCTATCATAGGGGCCTTCACAGAAAAAATATTTGAGTAAAAATGAATAGCCCCTTTCAGATCAAAATCAAGCAATTGCACTTAGGTCTCCCCTTCTGCCTCAACTTTCCTATGCACAATTTAGGTCCTTTAGGTCCAGTTTAGTTGGCGTATGACTGCCTCTGTTGGCAGTCATTTGTGATGTCTTGAGAGGTCTTGGATAGGCTTAGTATTTATGAATGCCCTTCTGGCAGTCACTTAGGGTGATCTTTAGTGATCCGTTAACACTTTTATAAACCTCTTAGGATGCTTTAACATTCCATGTGGTGACATATTTTCACCCTGTCTGATTGTTTCATTATTCTGGTTAATAGGTATAGCTCAGATAGGTGCTTTTTTCATTTATAAGAACTATATTTTATCTTTAGATCACATGTATTAACAATTTATCTTAATAAGTAGTGATAATGTCTTCTCACAGACATAACAACATAGGATAAAAACCCACACATATGTCTTTGTGTATTTTATGTAAAGATTTACACCGTCATTCGCACATTCCTGAGTGCTTTATCAAGGTCTGAGTGTATGGTTAAGATGAGACTTACATCTCAATGGTATTAGCTGCTGAGATGTAAGAAAGAAGAAATACCTGAAACAATATCCACTGGGAAGGGAAGAGCCAAAAAAGGGAGACAGACAATAGAGCTAAGGACCAAGGCAAATCGAATGACTGTCAACACAAACTGCTGACATGCAAAATGGGCATAGTAGAATGTAGCAATTGCTTCTTGGAGCATGGGTGTACAGCTTGGGCTAAGCCACTGAAGCTGCCATGGCAAGCAAACAAGGCACTCATTCGTGACCCCAAGCCAAGCAAATCAACATCGTCACAAAGCTAGTCTGAAGAAAGCTTCATGAGGGCCAGGAAATGGACGACTGTATCCAAGTGCAAGCGAACCCATAAGTCATCTGCCATGAGGGCTGTAGACAGCAATGGCAACTGGGCATGGAGCTGCATCAACCCTCATGTTCCAAGAAAGAGCGAGAGGAAACATGCAGTCATTAAGTGACTTAAAAGTAGTCTCTCATATACAGTGTGTGTACTCACCTATTTGTGCTTGCGGGGTTGAGCTTTGGCTCTTTGGTCCCACCTCTCAACTGTCAATCAACTGGTGTACAGATTCCTGAGCCTACTGGCTCTATCATATCTACATTTGAAACTGTGTATGGAGTCAGCCTCCACCACATCAGTGCCTAATGCATTCCATCTGTTAACTACTCTGACACTGAAAAAGTTCCTTCTAACGTCTCTGTGGCTCATGTGGGTACTCAGTTTCCACCTTTGTCCCCTTGTTCGCGTCCTACCAGTGTTGAATAGTTTATCCTTGTTTACCCAGTCGATTCCTCTGAGGATTTTGTAGGTTGTGATCATGTCTCCCCTTACTCTTCTGTCTTCCGGTGTCGTTAGGTGCATTGTGTGTGTGTGTGTGTGTGTGTGTGTGTGTATATATATATGTATGTATGTATGTAGATCATCCGAAGTGTTCTAAAATCTAGCCAGCCTGCCGTCTACCCTCATGCCTATGATGTGCGTGAGTGTGCCACTTTTTCGGTAATCTAATATGTCTTTGGCTGATATTCATGTGTGATGGTTTTGGTGGTTGAACAGAGTTTTGGCAGCCAGTTATCTTGTGAACACTTCCAGTCTTCACCCGCCTTGTGTGGCCGTAGACTGCGTGCCACGGCTTGAACAGGTCTCTTCTTCGTCTTCTTACCTATGGTGCTTCCTCCTCTCTAGTAAGTGCCCTTTCTTCTTTCTCCATGGGTAATTAGCTTCTGGGAGCCATAAGGGGCTTCCCCAGAGTACCAGCATTGAGCGTAATGAAGTGCCAATATCTGGGTGATCCTTGGTAATTCCCTGACAATGTCACTCTCCCCCACTGGGGGGGGGGTTCCATTATAAGAACTCATGATGAAGCAGCCAGCTGATGAGACTGCTCCCTTCTTCCTCTCCCCAAATAAGTGGGGAAGGTAGTGCGAACTAGTTCGTACTAGTTTCATAAATTTTTTATTGTTTATATTGTTGAGGGGATTTTTTTTTTTTTTCGGGGGGGGGGGGGGGGGGGCGTTTTGAAGCTGCGGTCTCGTTTCTAGCCAAGCAACGGTCTGTTTTGTTTTGCTGACTTTCTGGGTGCTTTTTCTTGGTGGAGAAAGACATGAATAAATTTACTTAAAATTTTTCACACTTAACACTGCTTCCTGCGGCCTCTCTGAGAGGGGCCAGGTTCTGGCTCATGCTCCCTAGTAGGCCAAGTAAGATCTTCGCGACTGATGGCAACTTGTAGTTTGGCACTATATCGGTATAGTAGCTTCATGGAGTCGCTGGGGCTCACCCAGAAATTGGCATTTCATTGCATTCTTTGCTGGCTTTTTGAAACTTTGAAGGTACTGAGTCATATAGTCATATATGCTTGTCCAGTGGCCACTGACCTGAAAGACAAATTCATCAATTTTAGTTTACCGAGTAATGAAAAAATTCTCAAATATAAATTACTATTACTGTATTATATATATTATATTTTTGTCTATAGTTAGGTTTATGTTAGAATAGGTATCATGGTACTGTTAGCAATTTTTTGCATTTGCAATTTTTGGGTGAAGCCTTTACAAAGGTGCATTTAAAATGCATTCATAAACAAGGAGGTAGGTGCTGGATTAATAAGTATTTGACCAGTCTTTATGAGGATGGGCTGAGGTAAAAGACCCATTTGCTTTAACCACTTATCTGTGCCAACCGAGTATTCTCGGTCGGTGGGAAACTGTGCCAACCGAGAAAACTCTTTTTGATTTTTTCGTACCCATTCTAAATGTGTGCAAAGTTGATTGTATACAAAATGGATTCTTAGGACCTCCAGTGAGAGGCAGCCATCTTGGAAAAAATTCCTAGAATGCCCTAGGGCTACTGGCTGGGTTAGTACTGAGTGAGCAACCAACCATGGGTGGCACATGCGCCTCTGGCTCCCAAACACCTGTCCGACACAGTGTTGAAAGATCGCGCTTTGTCGGTGAAATTCAAACCTTATTGTTTGAAGAACATAAGGGTCATAATATTGGTGAAGCTAGGTGCAATAAGGACCTAACACAAAGGCCGGATGCAAGTATTACAGCACCTATGAGGAGGATACAATGAGCGTATCCAGTTGTAGCTCTGAACGCCACCTTTGCCCACGTATGCTATCTCCAATTTATTTAGATGATATATAGATGAATTGTTTTCTGCGTTCAGTGATGATGCATCTGATACAAGTAGCATAGATGAACAGTGTTAGTGGCTTCCATGGTGGTGTTTTCCATAGATATTTTCAAGAATAGCTGAATATCTTCCAGACTAATGGACACTCTTTGAGGCTGGCTGAATCTCTTCCTGTGTGGGACCTTAGAAAGCGATCTTTTCACGCCTACCTTACAAATTGATCTTTTCCTGTAATCTCTTCAAGACTCAGTAAGGTTTTACAAGCTTGGCTACATACCACCTACAGGTACTAATGCCAAGGGTGTATGTGAGTGTGTTATTTGCAAGCACACAGAACAAAGAAACAGGAAGCATAAATCTATCTGTACCTAGTGCAACAAGAGCGAAGTCGCGCTGTGTACCATGGACTACTTCGTTGATTATTACTCACTTCCGAAGTATTGAGTGTGTAATACAGTGTGTAACTATAAATAGTGTGTGAAACTACATATTGTAATTTTAGTAAATTTTTAACAAGTAATATTGCAACAATAAACATTTATTGTGGACACATGTATCACAGTTCCATGGAACATTATGAACGTTCTACTGTATGCATATTGTAAAGGACACAAATATGCATCATATACAATAAAAAAAAAACTGCATTGGAAATACATAGAACAAATAATTGAAAATATATTTGTGGCTACACCTGGTGCTTAAATGACCCGCGCGACTGTGTATGGGCGAGTCACGCACGGGCGACCAGCCCCTGATGATGTCACAGCGCACCTTGTCCACGTCCCCACAGCCAAAGTAAGTGGAATTTGGTATTTATTTTTACATAGACATGTTCAGGAAAGGGAATTTATCATTTTACGAAGGAAAAGAATTTTTGGGAACACTTTATTTCATGCGCACGGGGAATTTCACAATAAACTTGGCGCAGCATGGTGGTTAAAGATATAACCTGAATCTATCAAATGGGTTGAATCTAACACATGAACAAGAAAATGAGCTGCCATATCTTGTGTGACAATTCCTTAAGAATCAGCAGCCCAGCCTCGTAGACAATAATCAATAATCTTTATTAATTATAAAGAATCTCCTTATATAAATACAGTACATCTTGAATAATGAGTCAGAAGCATTATATTAGCATACCTGTCATCTTGTTTTATATTACATGTCGGGCATTTTCAGACAAAGCACGGGAATAGGGGTCTTGAAAGGAATGTGATATTGTTTTAGATCATGGGGAACTAAAAAATGTTTGAAAAACACTGCTATAAAGTACCTGTACTGTCTTTACTTTATATTTGCAAATATACTATAGTATATGTTCTAAGGTAATTTACTTGTGCTAAATATTTATACAGTATTTGTAAATGTGATTATGTAAAAATTGATATGAGCACCTTACAAATCAAGATATTCACTTGTATTCATAATGAAAGTTAAAAATTTCTTGTTATATAATATGGTTGTAGGCCGATAGTGAGAAGCCATTTTGATCCAGAATACTTTATCGGTCTTCTAATGTGCTTGATGATGGAAATTAGTTACCTTCTGACGGTCAGCATTATGAGCTGCTCTTGAAATTTGCAAGTTAAAACAAACCACAAATAATATTCCATATTCAATTATTGTGGTGATAGTAATTATGAGGAAGTTTGAGTACTGTACTATAGGGAGATGTGCACTATAGGGAGATGTGTTGGCAGTTGCATGTAGACCTAGTGGTGGCTAGAGCTTGCAGAGTTATTTTAATTTATTTTCTGCTGTATGAACTAGCATTTAATGGAATTTATGATGGATATTTTTTAACACTAACGTTGAAAAATATTCTCTGATATTTATCAAATCAATATTTAGCAGAATGTTTGGCACTGTAGTATCTCGTTGATACTAGTATGGAGTTTATTATAGCTTGGCATTATCAATGCTTATTGTCTTGTAGATATTTACTCCATTCATATCAGTATAAAGCCAAAATTTGTATGCTCTGAATATTGTCGATTTTGAATTAAGACTTTGGAAATTGGCTTCAATTTTGGCAAATGAGTTGTTTTGTTTTGCACTGGATGAAAATGGAAACCCCAGCTTCACTGTTGTTAGCTAATAAAGGTCCTCAGCTTTCTCATTTTAAGGAGCATATTCCTGTTTGAATGTATATTTTTACTAATAATCAGCAGTTTTATTCTTGGCTTTAAGCTCAATTTAAATTATTTTATTGATTTTAATTTTAATGAATTAGTAGTGTATAAAACTCATTTTCACATTTCTCATACTTTACTGGAAATGTACCTGTTATTGCAAAGTCCTGCACCCAGATTACTAAATGAATAAAAATTTTTACTTTTGCAGGAACTGTAGAAGTTCAAGAGCAAGCAGTTGTTTCCATCAGCTACCGCCGCTGGTCCAGTGTTCACCTGCTCCACCATCAACACTGCTTTCATTCTTCACCTCAACACAAGCGCTTCTCTCAAGACATGGAAAACATTAAAGGCAAAGATATGAGGTAAAAACTCAAATGATTGGACTTGCAGGAAAAAAATGTGAAGACAAAATTTAATGATAATGTATTTTATGATTAGAATTAGTGTGTGAAGATATCTGTTATGATGCTGTTATGATCTGGGTGTACTCATGTCGGAAGACCTTACCTTTAAAGAACACAATAAAGTAGCCGTCACAACTGCAAGAAAAATGACAGGTTGGATAACAAGAACTTTTCACACTAGAGATGCTGTACCGATGATGATACTTTTCAAAACGCTTGTGCTCTCTAGAGTGGAGTACTGCTGCACAATGACAGCCCCTTTCAAAGCTGGAGAAATATCTGCCCTGGAGAGCGTGCAGAGATCCTTTACTGCTAGAATCCACTCAGTAAAACATCTAAATTACTGGGACCGACTAAAGAGCCTAAATCTGTACTCCCTTGAGCGCAGGCAGGAGAGATACATAATAATTTACACGTGGAAAATAATTGAGGGGCTGGTCCCAAACCTGCACACAGAAATAACATCACATGAGACCAGAAGACATGGCAGGATGTGCAGAATACCCCCATTGAAAAGCAGAGGTGCAACAGGTACTCTGAGAGAGAACTCTATCAACATCAGAGGCCCGAGACTGTTCAACACGATTCCACTACACATAAGGGGCATAACTGGCAGACCCCTCACAGTGTTCAAGAGAGAACTGGATAAGCACCTCCAAAGGATACCTGATCAACCAGGCTGTGACTCATACATCAGGCTGCGAGCAGCCGCGTCTAACAGCCTGGCTGATCAGTCCAGCAACCAGGAGGCCTGGTCGACGACCAGGCCGCGGGGACACTAAGCCCCGGAAGCACCTCAAGGCAAGGTAACCACATACATACAATGTGAATAGCTATGGCAGAAGTTAGAGAACCAAAATTTCATATTAACAATCTGGATCATATTCCAGCCCTGATCTAGGTTTTGGCATACTTAGACCCATAAATGATATATAAGCAATAAATTTTGGTCAAATAAATATTAAATAGCCTGTGAAAAAGCATTTTTGTGGTTCTGACCTCCCCACTGGACTTTGACACAGTCATAAACAGCATATCCATGCAATCTGCACCAGACCTGGAATCCTGAGATTCTATATTCATGAAGAATTGCAAAAAATCAATATCACAGGCCCTAAAAAATTTTTGGAGATACAGCCTAGATACTGGTGTTTTCCCTGACTTACTTAAACAGTAGAGATCACACCACTTCACAAAGTAGGTAGTAAAGCAGCTACACAAATTATAGACTAGTAGCTTTAACATCACATAACATAGAAATCTTTGAAAGAGTGCTAAAAAACAAAAATAAAATACTTGGAATTAGTGTCTACATAACCCTGGGCAACATAGATTCAAAACCGGGTACTCGTGCCTCTCACAATTGTTAGACCACAATGACATGGTCTTAGATGCCTTGGAATACATGTAAAATGTAATATATGCACAAGATTTCACAAAAGTTTTAGACAAATGGGACGATGGTGTTATTGTACACAAAATGCGTACAACAACACCAACATTTCTTTTAACAGGCTCCCCGGCATCCCTCCCACCCCCCGGTCGGCGTTGTCTTTCGTGTATTTTGACATCCAGCCTAAGAACTGCAGGTTGGGTCGCCGGCACGAGGGTCTGGGGCTTCCCCTTCCCCCTCCCAGGGAGGGGTGGGTTGCGCAGACTGTGGCGCAGCAACATGATGACATCATGCTCGTTTGCTAATTTTCGTTTAGAGAGTTCTATCCACTCGTTTGGCTTTCGGTAGCAATAATCTCACTCGAATAGGGGGTTTGTTTTGGGGCGTTTACCTTTCTGGGTTTGCCCCACAAAACCCAATTTTGTGGGGCAATCAGGTATCAAAATTGGTTCATTATATAGAGGGACCTGTTAAAAGGAAAACCAGATTTTGAAAGTTGCACTGTATATGTTTTATCCTTATTTTATTTTACAGGTCAGCCGTAAGTGTCGAGCCGACTCATGTAGAAATTATTGATGAATACGGAGGTCAGCACCGTCTAGACCTGAAGATACTAGCTACAGATGATACCTGGGGAGCACCATCCCTGCTTTCTGCTAAGGTTCATGATGGCAAGGGCTCGGCAGTCTTCTCGCAGGTGACATAATGAATTAATACCTATTAAACAAATTAGCTTGTCTTTGATTTAATAATACACTAATATATATATTTTTATTCTGTTGCCTTTTTAATTTGCATGTACAGTATTTACAACTTGGTGCAAGATGTGCAATGCTAGGCTGATCTTGGATCAATGGTTACGAGATTATCACTCACCAGAACTGCTTAGTGTATAAACATGTAGATTGTAATATATAACATATCTGTCCAGCATAATAATAGCATGAACAGTACAGTATGTTTTAGTGCCTAAAGAATATATTATTATGCACATATTAACGACACAAATTTGTTGTGTGTATAAATGTTCTATACAATTTATTATAGATAGTTCTCAAATTACACACTATTGCATAATAAAACTGCAAAAAAAGCAGTGAGAAAACAATGAAATGAATCGGTATAAATATATTCGTGGCAACTCCCACTGACCGCCTGACCCAGACGACCTCCCTCAGGGTGCCACATCCCAACCCGTCCTTTTTAAAATTTTGTTGCTTTTTGCTTGTATGTACGCTTTGGCCAAAAATGAACATACAGGGGTACCTCGGATTATGAGCGTCCTTGTTTACGAGTTTTTCAGATTAAGAGCAGGATTTGCTCGGAAAATTTACTTAGGAATACGAGCGTTGCCTTGAAATACGAGGGTGTTGATACGCGTACAAGCCGACCTAGCGCGTGGTGGCACGGCGATCGCCTCTCAGTTTACCAGTGCCTTGCGCCCAGTGACTATCCCGCCTGAATTCTTCACCAGGATTTACAGTGCTTTGTTGGATTTTTAGCCATTTGAGCATAAAAGTTATTATATATCTCACAATAGGTCCCAAGAAAGCCAGTGGTAAGGTTCAACCTAAGAAAATAGTTGTGAGTAGAGGCAGTAGAGGATGTTCCTTCCTCATTAAGAAAATGTGTGAAATACAGTATGGGAAGAACTGCAAAGTTTTGCTGAAAAAACTCACCCAGATAAAGCTATAGCAGGCCTTTGCATTGACCTTTTAATTGACAATGTGATGTCTTACTACAGACAAGTGTTAAAATGCAGGGAAAAACAAATGTCTTTAGACAGTTTCTTAGTAAGACAAGCAAGCAGTGAGCCACAAGCACGTCCTATTGGTATGCAGGCAAAACGTGCCAGAGAATGCACTCCAGAGAGGTCCTTACTGTCTGATGTTATAATGTGAGGGGACTCCCCTTCCAAACAGTAACACCTCTCCTCCTTCCCCCTCCTCACCATCTTCCATACGCCAACAGGAGTCATCAGCAAGGGAAAGTAATAACTTGAACATACTTTTGTAGTGTAGATTTCGATGAATTGTTATAAAATTTAATCTGAAGTGAGGTTTTTGGGTAGTCAGGAACTGATTAATTCATTTCCCATTATTTCTTATGGGGAAATTAGCTTCGGTTTACAAGTTTTTGGATTACGAGTTGTCTCCAGGAACGGATTAAACTCTTAAACTGAGGTACCCCTGTACAGTAATTTGAAATGAAATTGGCTCACGAAAGTGATGTACTGTCCTGTTTTCTGTTTTGAGTCCTCCAGCTTACTCGGTTAGGGCAGGAGAGGAAACATTCAATTAACGGTTTTCATGACTTTTGTAACCTTAGGAGAACTTCTAGCCCTCCTAACCTACCAGTGAACTGTGCGGGAGCCTGAACTTTGCGATGATGGTCTACTCGCCGGGTCGAGTTTGGCTTCGTCTTCGGGACGTCCCTTCCACCTCTGTCGGGATCGCTGGGTTCGACCCCAAGGGGACTTGCGTTGGCTGCTGCGTCACCAGCTTCCTCTTCGGGTTTTTCGGGGTTCAGTGCCTTTGCTCCTGCCCAAGCCCTCACTCGATGTGTTCACGGATGTGTCGTCTCTCGGCTGGGGGTTTGTGACCAGTGCCCACCAGGCTGGCCAGGGGCAGTGAGGTCCGTCCTTCAGTCGGGCCCACATCCCGGTGCGGGAGTTCGTGGCGGTGTGGTTTGCTGTTCAAAGGCTTCGGGTCACCCGCGGATCAACGATCCGGCTCCATTCGGACTGCTCCCCAGTGGTTCATTGCCTGAACTGAGGTGGTTCGTTGCGGTCCTTGGCTCTTTGGGGTTGGTCGCTTTGAGTGACTCGTCTGCTGAGTTCTCGGGGTTTGGCTCTCCTGGCAGTTCACGTTCGGGTTGTGTCCAACATCTTGGCAGATGGCCTGTCTCATTTCATTCAACCTGTTCACAGAATGGATGGTCAACGCCGACTCCTCCTGGCTCTGCCAGACGTTTGGGCGCCCGGAGCTGGACCTCTTCTCGTCGGCATGGTTGCGGCACCTTCCGCTGTATGTGATGCCCTTCCCCGTCTGCGAGGCTGTCGGGGTCGATGCCTTTCGGCAGGACTGGTCGAGGTGGGGGTTCCTGTACCTCTTTCCCCCGGTTCAGCTGGTGCTCCAGGTTCGACTCGCTTCGAGACTTACCATGGGAGAGTTGTCCTCTTGGCCCATTGGTGGTCGGCCCAGCTGTGGTTTCAGGGGCTGCTTGCTCGGTGTCCAAACCTGGAGGTTTTCTCGCTGCTCCGCCTCATTCAGTAGATCAGGCCGGTGCATCACGTGGCTGGTTCAATCTTCTCCTCGAGTCTTCGCGTATGGAGGGAGCCGGTCGGCCGAGCGGACAGCACACTGGACTTGTGATCCTGGGTTCGATCCTAGGCGCCGGCGAGAAACAACGGGCAGAGTTTCTTTCACCCTATGCCCCTGTTACCTAGCAGTAAAATAGGTACCTGGGTGTTAGTCAGCTGTCACGGGCTGCTTCCTGGGGGTGGAGGCCTGGTCGAAGACCGGGCCGCGGGGACACTAAAAGCCCCGAAATCATCTCAAGATAACCTCAAGGTATGGTATTTTTTACTTGAGTTTATCGACATCTCTACGGTGATCAGTTGGCTTCCTTGTTAGTGTCCTACCTGTGTGTTTTGTCTCGGCGGCAGTATGAAGTTTCCTGGTGGTCCTTTCGTTTCTTTTTGACTCTTTGTTGTTGTACTTCGTTTTCGGTTTGGGTGGTGTTGTCCTTTTCTCTCTCTTGGTTGTTTCAGGACCATCATCTTATGCCAAATACTGTCACCTCGTATCGTGCGGCACTGGCGGAGCCGCTTCAGCTTGCTTTCTTTATAGATGTTACTTTTGTGCCGTTTCGCAAGCTTTTTCTTGCATTGGTTCACCTTCGGCCTGCTCATCTGCCACCTGAGCCATCCTGGTCATTGGACAGAGTGCTCTCTTATCTCTCTTCTCCTCGGTTTGTTGTGGTCCCCTTCGGTTCAGGATTGTTTCTCGAAGTCTCTTCCTGTTGGCATTGGCCTCTGGGGTCAGGTAGGGGAGCTTCATGCTTTCCTTCGACGCAGGGGTTTCTGCTCTTTCGGTCGTGGAGATTGGTTTGTTCGCCTGCAGCCATCTCCTCCTTTTCTGGCGAAGAATGAGACGGCTGCTTTCTGCAGGGGTCTTTGGGTCATTGATGCTTGGTTGGTCAGGCCGGGGGGTGCATCATGTTTTGTGTCCGGTTGCGCCCCTCCGCCGTTATTTGTGCGCTATGGCTTTTGTGTCCGGGGACGTGCTTTGGATTGATCCAGTTTCTGTTCTTCCCTATTCGCGGGTACGGGTCTCCCAGGTTGTCCGCAAGGTTATTAAGTTTAGCCAGCCTGCGGTCTATCCTCATGATTTTTGTAAGTTCGCTGCTCTTGCTGCCGTCTTTGGCAACATGTCCTGAGCTGACATTCGGGTGTGGGGATTTTGGCAGTTGAACAGGGTCTTACCTGCGCGCTACCTTGTGAACGTTCCTTGGCCTAGTCGGGCCTGTGTCGCTTTGGGTCGGCGGTTGCAGCCAGTTGTCTCGACTTTGGGTTGAGGAGTGAGCAGCAACCACCTCCGGGTAAGTCCCTCTGTTTTTTCTCTGTGGGTAGTTACCAGTGTTGAATGTAATGAAACGCCATTTTTTGGGTGAGACCCGGAGGCTTCCCGGCAACCCTTCCTTTCCCCCGGTCAGCTTTTTTTTTTTTTCTTATTTTGATGTCCAGCCTAAGAACTGAGCCCTCAATATTGAGGGATCTATTAATTCTTTGTAGATTGCTGGCATGGGAGCCGGTCGGCCGAGCGGACAGCACGTTGGACTTGTGATCCTGTGGTCCTGGGTTCGATCCCAGGCGCCGGCGAGAAACAATGGGCAGAGTTTCTTTCACCCTATGCCCCTGTTACCTAGCAGTAAAATAGGTACCTGGGTGTTAGTCAGCTGTCACGGGCTGCTTCCTGGGGGTGGAGGCCTGGTCGAGGACCGGGCCACGGGGACACTAAAGCCCCGAAATCATCTCAAGATAACCTCAAGATGGGGGTCTGGGTCTCCCCCCTTCCCCCTCCCAGGGAGGGGGGAGCTGTGCAGACAGCGGTGCAGCGACGTGTGACGTCATACTTATTAGCTCGTTTTTGTTTGGGGAGTTCTATTCACTTCTTTGGCTTTTCGTAGAAATTTTCACCAGAATATTGGTTTGTTTTGGGATGCTTACCTTTCTGGGTGCCTGACCCGGTCAATGGCAGACATAGAATGCTTTCAACCACACGGGGGGTTTCTATAGGCCATTGCTCCCTCCTTATTTCTGAGGGAGCCAGGTTCTGGCTCATGGTCCCCAGTAAGCCCACAGAACTCCATACACATGACTGATACCAAAGTCTGACATTAGCATATTAGCCTGGATAGCTCCGGGGAGCCTCCGAGTCTCACCCAGAAAATGGGGTTTCATTACATACAACACTAGTTTTTTGGCCATATGGGCAAACGGCCAAATTCACACATAATTTGAAAGAGACGAAATTTGTAAGAGGACAGGTTTGCTCATCCATCAGTGATCCTGAATCAGTGACGTCATTGTGATTTTCTTCTCTCCACCACAGCCAAAGTAAGCTATGCAATTTTTTTTAATTTCTTGTGAGCAGGGAATCATTTTAACAATACTGTATCTGATGAAAAAAATTGCATCATTTGACAGAGTGGTAGGAAGACAGAACTCTGCAAGCATAGCTCTCATCCTGTAATTATATTTAGGTAATTATACAGGAAGTATATTATTACACTGAACTGTATAATGTGTTGATCATTTTGTAAGCTGTCTGATAACACTTCTTCCATTAGTATTTGGGGGCTCAAATCCATCTTATTTAAATTCTCGATATACCCATGGTATATACATCATACCTTTGCAATTTAACATGTATTTCTCGAGGGTCATCCCTCGAGAAACAAGAAATGTAACAAGAAATTATGTATAGAATATATTCAGATAATAGATCCTTTAACTCACTCTTTTAGAATCTTTACATGAATGTAGCAAACTTCACTTATATAGTATGTGTGTGTAATACATTTTAGACAGTGATGTTATATCAAAGGTTTGCACTATCTTTCACAGGTGCATTTGGAGCGTGATCCAAGAGAATGTTTTGCTACTTCCGGAGTCATTAGTAAGCTTGCCATTAGCAATGAAGCCCGACTGGAGATATTGAGGGATCTATTGTCCACTGAACTCTCTCTCGATACCACAATGTCCTCCACAGTTACTACCTATAGTCCAGCATATTTCTTGGGAAGGCATGAGGTTTGTGTTCTCAAGAAACTAGAAATACCAGATCCTTTATATATCAAATTTATTTTTTATTACACTTGTTCTCTGTTTGGAACCTGTGACACTGAAGCATGATTTATATTACAAATTATTTAATAAGAATGCAAAAATTTTTGTTGATAGAGCTGTTAATAGATCTACATGTTAAGTAGATCTTTTGATTCTTATGGTTATTTACCCATGTTCTTTATTTTTCAAAAAATTCTCTTGTTCCAGCTGAAGCAAACTCTCCTAAATACATTGAAACCACACATGGAGGGCCAGGAACTGAAGAGGCCTCAGCTGACTATCCAGTTTGTGACCTCAGGGATGGCAGCCAGACAAGCAGATGAGACTGTGTTACCACTTCTCATGAGTGCTTGCCCTTTGACTTTTTCTACTGTTAAGTATTTTGAGGTACATTACTTTGCATAATTTATTTTGGCATGTTTAAATTGGCTACTGAATGGTTCAGTTTGATTAGCCAAGTTACATAATCAAGGCTTTCATACCAATATCATTATCATCCTTTTAACCTGCATGGGGTTGAGAGGCATTTACCCAGATAAGATTGAGAGATATTGTATTAAAAGTTAATTAAAGATTTTAATTGTGGCACCTGTCCTTTTCACACTTCGTCTAGAGACAAAGTGGAAAAAATGCTCAAGGAGCTAAATAAGAACAAAGCAGTTGGTCCAGATGGAGTTTCACCATGGGTTCTGAGAGAATGTGCACCTGAGCTCAGCATTCCACTTCAACTGATTTTTTAGGCATCCCTGTTTACAAGAGTTGTAGCTGATGTGTGGAAAAAGGCTAACATAGTTTCAATCTACAAAAGTGGAAGCAGGGAAGACCCCCTTAATTATAGACCTGTATCATTGACAAGTGTAATAGTCAAAATATTGGAAAAAATAATTAAAACTAAATGGGTAGAACACTTGGAGAGAAATGATATAATATCAGACAGACAGTATGGTTTTCGATCTGGAAGATCCTGTGTATCGAAGTTACTCAGTTTCTATGATCGAGCAACAGAGATATTACAGGAAAGAGATGGTTGGGTTGACTGCATCTATCTGAACCTAAAAAAGGCTTTCGACAGAGTTCCACATAAGAGGTTGTTCTGGAAACTGGAAAATATTGGAGGGGTGACAGGTAAGCTTCTAACATGGACGAAAAATTTTCTGAATGATAGAAAAATGAGGGCAGTGATCAGAGGCAATGTATCGGACTGGAGAAATGTCACAAGTGGAGTACCACAGGGTTCAGTTCTTGCACCAGTGATATTTATTGTCTACATAAATGATCTATCAGTTGGTATACAGAATTATATGAACATGCTTGCTGATGATGCTAAGATAATAGGAAGGATAAGAAACTTAGATGATTGTCATGCCCTTCAAGATGACCTGGACAAAATAAGTATATGGAGCACCACTTGGCAAATGGAATTTAATTTTAATAAATGCCATGTTATGGAATGTGGAATAGGAGAACATAGACCCCACACAACCTATATATTATGTGAGAAATCTTTAAAGAATTCTGATAAAGAAAGAGATCTACGGGTGGTTCTAGATAGAAAACTATCACCTGAGGACCACATAAAGAATATTGTACGAGGAGCCTATGCCACGCTTTCTAACTTCAGAATTGCTTTTAAATACATGGATGGCGATATACTAAAGAAATTGTTCACTACTTTTGTTAGGCCAAAGCTAGAATATGCAGCGGTTGTGTGGTGCCCATATCTTAAGAAGCACATCAACAAACTGGAAAAGGTGCAAAGACACCCTACTAAGTGGCTCCCAGAACTGAAGGGCAAGAGCTATGATGAGAGGTTAGAGGCATTAAATATGCCAAAACTAGAAGACAGAAGAAAAAGAGGTGATATGATCACTACATACAAAATAGTAACAGGAATTGATAAAATCGATAGGGAAGATTTCCTGAGACCTGGAACTTTAAGAACAAGAGGTCATAGATTTAAACTGGCTAAACACAGATGCCGAAGAAATATAAGAAAACTTTCGCAAAGAGAGTGGTAGACGGTTGGAACAAGTTAGGTGAGAAGGTGGTGGAGGCCAAGACCGTCAGTAGTTTCAAAGCGTTATATGACAAAGAGTGCTGGGAAGACGGGACACCACGAGCGTAGCTCTCATCCTGTAACTACACTTAGGTAATTACTGCTTTAGTCAGTAGCATCTCTGAAAAATAGCACCACTAAACTCAGGCAAATTATCCACTGCAGGTACCTCAATCTCTTCATAGATTGGGTGTAAGGTACTTCCTGTGAGTTGTCGTAGGCAAAATACTAGTCATTAATTCTTTAGCAAAGTGGTTCCACTCAGGCTGTTCAGGTGCCATTCAGTCATATTTGAACTGAACATTTGCAAGGTTTCCAAGATTGTTTCCTTTATTTAACCAAAGATGTCAGTGCATCCTTGTGGATGGGCATATCATAGCTACTACTCTCTGAGATGAAGACCTGTATCTGTAGCTGGATGCTAAGTCTGAGCTTGAATTTATATTTATATTTTAAATTGGGCTGTGTTGAAAAGGTGGCCATGAAAAATTTGCCCTTTGTCAAAATTTACTTCAATTTAATCAATAACAACAGAAACACTACCTTATCTATCACTGGTAATTTACATTATACAGTATAGAGAGGTGAAACATTTAACACTTTCACTCGCCGACTCTACCCTGTGTAAATTTCCCCTTGTGCGTCGTTCGTTTTGCGCGACCGCGCAGCGACACTTAAATGTTTATACTCCTTTTGGTCTGCTCACCTTAAATTTCCATGTATGTATTTAAGTTTGGCATCATTTTGTTCGCAAGAGAATGCTCTAGAGAAATATATCTATGAAATTTCTCCAAAGCTGACGTGAGACCCACAACAAATAAAAAACTGTGGCGATCATTAGCCGTGAGCGCCAAACTGCGATGAAATGTTCATGCTCTTTTCAGGTCTGTCAGCCCCAGAATTGGTCCATGTCGTTAATTTTGGTAACACTGTGATTGCAATAAAATTCCCTACACGGACATATGAATACAAAATACAAATCATGGGCTTCCCACCCGCAAGACCGGGGAAGTTGCCCAAGGGTTACCCGTTACCGCACACCCAACTGCACATCGGCTACACAACTACTGAAAAGTTTATACTCTTTTCGTGTTTCTGACCTTCATTTTCGATGTACGAGTTTTATTTTGGTATCAATGTGTTGCCATTGAAATGTTCTAGAGGAACATATGTATAACATGTCACCAAAGCTAACGTGATGCCAGCACCAAATAAAAAGTTAAGTCATTTGTTAGCCGTTCACGCCAAACAGCGCGAACATGTTGCTACTCTTTTTAGGTTTATCAGGTCCAAACGTGTTCGACATCGTTCTTTTTTTGTATCACTGTGATCGCAATAAAATTTCCTACAGACATATGCATATAAATTAGACAACATGGGCGCGCCTCATCCGCAACAACCCCTAAAGTCATCGAAGCCTTACCCGCTACACCCAATACAATACACCAGACAAACACATACAGTTTGCTAACAGAAGTTTTTGTGCAAAATTGTTCATTGTGGTGTCAAATTATTCACAATAAAATGCTCTAAATAGAAAGACAAATATAAGCAATAACAACCACAATATATATAAGCAATACCAATAATAAAGTACTGTATAAAGACTAAAATCGGCAAAGTTACCCGTGAGCGTGCAAAATCTGTCAAATGTATATACTCGTTTCAGTTTTCTCACCTTATTTCTCGTGCTACATGGTTCATTTTGGTATCATCGTGTTCGCAATAGAATTCTCTTTAGGGGTATATGCATATAATGTCTAAAAGCCCGGATTGACTCCCCACAGCAAAGCCTAAAGTCGGCCAAGTTACTTATGAATGAGCACCAATTGGCACACCTGCAGACTAATGTATATACTCATTCAGTTTGATAACATAAATTTTCGTGCTACGTCCTTCAGTTTGGTATCAAATTGTTTGCAATAAAAAGGCATGTGTTTTAAAGCTAGTCCCATAATAATAGAACAATGAATAGAATTTTAATAAATATTTTAACTTTTTGGACACTTTTTGACACTCATCACCACAAAATTATTTATATCTTTCCAGTGTTCTGACATCAATTTTCATGTTACGTCTTTCATTTTGGTATCAAATTGTGCACAGTCTAAAGGCGCTCATTTTGAAACCACTCCCAGATTGATCGGATAAAATTAAAATTTTTAACAAATATTTTAATGAGTGACGATGGACCTTGTCACCCGAGACGAATCAGGAGAAAAATGAGTGACGACGTTTGATGTCATCGGAGTGCGAAAGTGTTAATCACAGACACACTGTCACCTCCAGTTTGGTGAGATTGTAAGTCTGCCCCAAGGGTGTAGCAGTGTAAGAGCACTTGTCAATGGCGCTTAATTAAAATTCAAGATAAAATAATGACTAGTATTGCCAGGAGTGTATGAACCATGTGGAAAATCCATTTTGAAGTTGGACATGTTATATATGCGGCCTTTGGAAAAAACTAAAATTACAACTCAGATTGATAGTACCTTTCTTATTGAAGTTTCTTCTCTGGAAGAAAATGCTAAGATCTGCAGAATAATACAAGTTTCAGGTGCTACCTTTTAATGTGATCCACATGCCACTTGAAGCCTAAGCTGGTGTGTGGTGTTCTTTCATGAACTACTATTGCAATACTCTGAGGAAAGACTTGAGGGGAAGTTTCAGAGCAAACTGGTTTGAGCAAACTGGTTTCATTTCTTTTAGGGGAGTTACCTGCGTACTGTGTCTGGGGATGCGCTTTGGGTTGATCCGGTTCCCCTCGTTCCCTGTTTCAGGGCTGTTTCAGGGGTCTCCCAGATCATTCGTACAGTTTTTAAGTCTTCCAGCCTGCGGTCTGTCCTTGCGCCTGTGCTGTTCGGACATTTGCAGCTTTTGCTGCTGTGTTGGTGATGTCTAGGGCTCATTTCGGGCGCAGGGATTTGAGGGTCGCACAGGTTCTTGGCCGCCCATTCTTTATGCGCATCTGCTCCTGTGCATTCTTGTTGCCTTGGGTCGCAGGTTGCAGCCTGTTATCTTGGTTTCGCATTGCGGAGTTTATGGCGGCTGCCTCCCGGGTCAGCCCTTTCTTTTCCTTCTCTTTGGGTACGAAGCTCCAGGGAGCCGTAGGGGCTTCCCACAGAAAACCAGAGTTGAATGTAATGAAACGCCATTTTCTGGGTGAGCCCCGGAGGCTTCCTGGCAACCCTCCCTCCCTCCCTCCTACCAGTCGGGTTTTTTTTCGCTTTGGTTGAAGCTTAGCTTTCGAACTGATGCTAGGCAGCCGGCGCGGTAGGTCTGGGGCTGTCCCCCTCCCCCTCTCGGGGCGGGGAGGGCTGCGCGGACGATCGGCGCGGCAGTGAAGTGTGATGTTTTCTTGTTTCCTTGGGATTGTAGGGAGTTTCTACCTCTGTTCGGTCTTTTGTTTTAGTTTTTTACCACGTGGGGTTTGTTTTGTTATGCCTACCTTTCTAGGTGCAAACCCCGGTTGATGGCAGATAAGGAAAACCCCAACCACAAGGGGGTATTCCAGGGCCATTGCTCCTTGAAACCTCTCTGAAGGGGCCAGGTTCTGGCACTGGTCCTTGGTAGGTCTGAACTCCATATCTAATGTCCCGGTCTAATATAACATACATTAGCCCGATAAGCTCCAGAGAGCCTCCGGGGCTCACCCAGAAAATAGCGTTTCATTACATTCAACGCTGGTTTTTTCCTGTTGGCATTTGCCTCTCGGGACCGGGTCGCTGAGCTTCTTGCTCTCCTGCGGCGCAGGCGTTTTCTGCTCCTTCAGTCATGGCGATTGGTTTGTTCGGTTGAAGCCGTCTCGCTGTTTTCTGGCACGGGATGAGGCTGCTGCTTTCCAGACGGATCCTTGGTTTGTTGGTGCTTGTTTGGTCGGGCAGGGGGTGCATCGTGTTTTGTGTCCGATTGCGGCCCTCCGCTTTTATTTGTGCTCAATGGCTTCTGTGTCTAGGACACTCTTTGGGTTGATCCGGTTCCGTTCTTCCCTGTTCGTGGGTGAAGGTCTCCTAGGTCGTCCGCCGTGTTATTGTGGCTGGCCTTCCTGTGTTCTATCCCCGTGGCCATGGCATTCGTAGATTCGCTGCTCTTGCTGCTGTCTTGGCGGTATGTCCTAGCTGACATTCGGGCATGGGGCTTTTGGCGATCGTACAGGGGCCTGGCTGCTTGATATCTCATGTTGTTCCCATGCCCATTCGGGCCTGTGTCGCCTTGGGTTGATGGTTGCAGCCAGTTGTCTCGACTTTGAGTTGGGGAGTGTGTGGTGACCACCTCCTGGGTACGTCCCTCTTCTTTCCTCTTTGGGTAGTTAGCTCCGGTTTGGCTCCTCCCAGAAAACCAGCGTTGAATGTAATGAAACACCATTTTCTGGGTGAGACCCGGAGGCTCCCCGGCATCCCTCCCTCCCTCCGGTTGGCATTTTTTTGCATTTTTTAACATCCAGCGTCAGAACAGATTGGGGGGGGGGAGCTGCGCAGACAGCAGTGCTGTGATGTGTGACGTGATGATCGTTTGCTCATTTCTTTTAGGGGAGTTCTATCCACTTGTTCGGCTTGTGGTAGCAATTTTCACCAGAATAGGAGTTTGTTTTGGGACGCTTACCTTTTTGGGTGTCTGACCTGGTCGATGGCAGACATAGAATGCTTCCAACCACACGGGGGTTTCTATAGGCCATTGCTCCTCTTGCCTCTCTGAGGGGGGCCAGGTTCTGGCTCGTGGTCCCCGGTAGGCCCATAGAACTCCATACACATGACTGATGCCAAAGTCTGACATTAGCATATCAGCCTGGATAAGCTCTGGGGAGCATCCGGGTCTCACCCAGAAAATGGCGTTTCATTACATTCAACGCTGGTTTTTTGTTGTTTGAAGTAACCAATTTTAAGCCATGGATTATTTAGCGCATTTGAATTGTAGTCCATTAGATTTGATCTATACAGTAATAGACATACACTTTCATTAATAATTTGCATTCTACCAAATTTCATTTCCCTGTACTGTATATATTTTTAACTCCTTCAGTGAAGGTTGTTTGATGAAGCTTATATATAGTCTGTATAGTCTGAAATTAAATTTTGGCATAAGATTAGGTACAGCATTATTTTCTTCCTTTTGTAATTTGATAAACAATAAATGAAATAAAATTTAATATTTAATTCTGTTATGTAGTTGTATTTTATCATCACTTGCTCTCTCTCAAGTACAGGTATTTAAATCACATAGTTAATGTGATTTTCTTTATTGATACTTTTCATCAGGCTCTAAAAACCTCGGCTATTGGACGCCTTGTGATCTACTGCGATGTGATGACTTCCAGCATGAAAGTAACGGCGGGACACCCACCTCTTATTCATGGCATAGTGGTGCTACCAACACAACAGACCCATGGAAAGGGTAAGAAGCCAGAGATAACATCTGACTAGTAGTTAACATTGCTATTGCTGTTTATATGTGCAGAGATATAGTCTACTGTATATATCTGGGCGAATGCTCTAGGCTGATAGTTACTGGATTGGCTGCCTAGAGGCATACGTGAGATGGTATTATTTTCATTGGCAAAGTCACAATTCATTGACTCCCATCCATACCCTGAGTATATCACACAATCTCATCAACATCCTTCTACAGTGTTTTCTCAAAACACTAGGAATGTCTCGAGAAAGCCTTCAACTAACTGAATACTGAAGAAATATATTGTCTTATCAGTTGTGAAGAAATATGAGTTAATAAGAAATTTTTGAAAGTGGTGACAGATCTTTGCTGAATACATATCGGCTACAACTTTGAGTGATATTACGAGGAAAATAGATTGTGCAATATTATAATCAAAGGAGAATCATAAATGCTTGGCAAAGAAGAAATTAGTAAGCTATCTTAAAGTGAAGTGTTGATTACAAAGTGAGATAATGTTAAAAACCAATACCAAAATAACTTCTTATGGAAAAAGCAAGGTTTTCAATGATAAAAGTACATATATATATAACCACATCATGTTTAGATAGGACTGGGTGGTTAATATCATTTAAGAGCCATCATGGAATCAGATGTCAAGGTTGTAGGCTAGAGGCAGCCTGTTGACAGTGCTGGTGCCCTTGTGTATAAAACCAGCTATTGAATGTAATGAAACGCCAATTTCTGGGTGAACCCCGGTGCTTCCTTGAGCAGTCTTGCTGAGATGGCTCCCAACTACTAGGTCACATCAGCCATGGAGTTCTTAGGCATACCGAGGACCAGAACCAGAACCTGGCCCCATTAAGAAGCTTCAGGAAGAAGATTACAGTCCATCATCTCACCAGGAAAGCCTTCCAGCAAGTCGGTGAACAAAATCTGATAACTACAGGGTTCAAAAGAGACTGAAGTCTTGTAACCCGACTAATAAACTCCTCCAACTATTTAACCAAATGAGTGAATATCTCGAAACTAGTGTGTGCGTGTTCACCCTACTTCCTCCACTTATTTTGGGGAGGCAGGGAGAAGCCCACACCCTCCAAAGGCTTGAGCACTCAATTCTGGAGCAGATGCATACATAAACCCCAACCCGACAATCTGGAAGAAAGGAAGGGAATCAGGGAGCCACCAGGGCTCACCCAGAAATTAGCATTTGATTACATTCATTGTTTGTTTTTTAGGGGGGAGCCCCATGTGACTCCCAGAAACCCATGTAGAAGGAGAAAATACAGGGCCTTACCAGGCAGGCGGTAGAACCACAGGCAGTCAGGACAAGGATGAGAACCAAGGCCAGGAGATCCGACCCAAGGCCACACAAGGAAGCAGAGGCCTGGGAATATTAAATGTCTGAACACCAGAACCTTGTTAGACTGCCAAAACCCCCCACACTCAAATCTCAACCCAGAACATATTAGTAAACACAGCCTCCAGAATGGTGTACTTCTGAACATCAGGAGTATGAGGGCAGAATGCAGGATGGCTAGATTTAATAACATGACAGATGATCTTAGAAACATAAGCCATATAACAGGTAACCAAGGACAGGAGATCAACCTACAAATTAACCACTAGTTCAGAATCGGTGGCACCCAAGGTAATAGCAGAGAGCTGCCAGTGGACACAGTACATGACACATCCCTGGTCGTGCCAACCAATCATCAATAACCAAAGGACCCATCAAGAAGCCAGCCAACTCATTCTTTGCCAGAAAAGGAGAAGACAGCTACAAATGAACAAAATGCCCACCAGGGCTAAAAGAACAAAAACCCTCTCCTCTGGAGGAGAGCATGACCCTCCCCAACCCCAACAACTGGAGGCAAGAGTCATCAAAAAGAGAGCCTTAGTAAAAGAATCCTTAGAAAAGAGTGTGTTGGATGCCATTCTGTTGGCCTGTTGTCCTCATTTCCCAGCTTCCTAAACTGTATATTCTATGGTATGCATCCTTGGGTTAAGTACTTATGTTCATGTCATGTGTACAGTTAATATATTTTCACCATGAAAAAAAATGCGGGTGCCTTATTGAGAAATAGTGGCGAATGGATTGAAATGCCCCTTTCTGAGAAGCACTTTGGTACCTACATGATCTTGTCCTTCAATTCTCTTATCTTGACGTTATCTTGAGATGATTTCGGGGCTTTTTAGTGTCCCCGTGGCCCGGTCCTCGACCAGGCTTCAACCCTCAGGAAGCAGCCCGTGACAGCTGACTAACAGCCAGGTACCTATTTTACTGCTAGGTAACAGGGGCATAGGGTGAAAGAAACTCTGCCCATTGTTTTTCGCCGGCGCCTGGGATCGAATCCAGGACCACAGGATCACAGGATGTTCTCTTCTTGACTGAGCTAGCTTGGATGGGATGAGATTAAAGTAGGGTTACTCTTTCCCAATATATTTGCACAGTTGTACTGCCATTTAAGAGGTAGTACTAGGTTGATAGGTGTTTGGTTGCTTCAGAGTAATCTGTGGCAATTTTTAAGTTGCCAGGGATCATTTGGAGGGAGCTTTTAGTGATCAAGAGGGTTTCAGTGTATCATAGTGAGCAATTACCTCAGGGTAGATGAAGGGATGCTTTCCATTGAGCTCCTTTCCATTGTTTATGGTGAATACCAACTTGAAAATGTTCTTTCTTGGTGACATGAGGCTCCTGAGCCAATTATGTAACCTTTTCCACAACCACCCACAGGATGGGTATGAGGTGCATAATAAATGAACTAAAGACTTCTGGGAAGGAAAGTTGCTCAGACTCTGGCACACTGTCAGTGTCACAAGGAACAGGATGGAGAGGCAGTTAAGGCATATTGAGATACAGTACTGGGGTGCTGCTCAGAAAAGGGCATCTTGTTACTGTTAACTCTATTTTTATTAAAAAAAATCCTAATTTTAAAGGTTACCTTGCAATTGAGGGTGGGGCAAGTTTTTTCTAATTCAGAACTTAAAAGGGTTTGTATGTAAATGTGTTGATAATGTATGAAGAGTAATTAAATATATCATAGATTTGCATTAATATTTTCTCTCATAACTGCCCATCACTGCAGGTCGTAGTGGGAACAGCTGGTTGTCACCGCTAGGCTGTGTCATGTTTACATCTCAGCTCCACATAGCATTGTCCTCCAATCTAGGCCAACACCTGACATTCCTGCAACACCTTGCAGCTATGGCAATAGTGCAGGCTGTCAGAGAGCACCCAGGATATGCTGATATACCAATTCATCTTAAATGGCCAAATGATATCTATATTGGCACAAATATCAAAATAGGAGGAGTGATTGTTGAGGCAACAACAGTTGGAAGTGAAATTATAGCAAATGTTGGTAAGTATTTTTTGTTTTTGTTTTTTTTACTTTTTCATATCTGAAGTAATCTTAATGGCATTGATTTCATCTGATTTTATGTTTAAATATTGAATTTTGTTCTGTGCTGCATGGAGACTTGCTTGTTTTATATTTTTGGCATGATCTGAACATTGGCAAAGCCCAATCATACATTAGGGGCTAAGAAAGAGCCAGAAGTATTTCACGATTCAATCTTTCAAATTACAATGACTGCTCGCTAATTCAGATTATGTGAGGCATACCTGCATCCAAGTTTTATGGAAATCCATGTTAAGAACATAAGAATTATGGAAACTGCAGAAGGCCTATTGGCCCATAAGAGGTAGTTTTAGTTTTATCCACCCAAATGCATTCATATAAATGTCTAACCAATGTTTGAAATAATTCATCTATTCTGTATCTATTATGTTATCCTATAATTTGTTCTATTACCCTAATTCTTTAAATTTATTTGATCTGTTTTAGGTTGTGGAGTAAATCTGTCAAACAGCAATCCGACCTATTGCATTAATGATGCTATACGCCAGCACAACAAGGAACATAACACTTCTCTCTCTGAACTGGATAGAGAAACATTTTTGGCTAGGATCTTCAATTATTTTGAAGATCTTATTGAAACTTTCCAAGTTAAAGGTCCTGGAGCAGCTCAACATATTTATTACAAGTACTGGCTACATAGGTAAGAAATAGGCTGGTTCTAATTTGTCCATTTGAACCAGGAATGGAAAATAAACAAACTGTTTTCTGGGGGAAGCCCCTTTGGCTTCCCGGAGCTATCTAGGATGATATGTATATCCCTTACCTTTGGCATCAGTCAGTGTGGATGGAGTTCAAGGCCTACTGGGGACCACGAGCCAGAACCTGGCCCCCTTCAAAGAGGCACAAAGAACAATGGCCTATAGAAATGCACATGTGATTTGGGGCATTCTATATTTGAAATCGACCAGGACAGGCACCCAGAAAGGTAAGTGCCTCAAAACAAACCCCTATTCTCATTAAAACAACGAAAATAGCCAAACGAGTAGACAGAACTCCCCAAATGTAAACGAGCAATCAAGCACGACATCACATGAGGCGCCGCTTGTCTGCGCAGCTTCCCCCTCCCCGGGAGGGGGAAGGGGGAGCCAGACCCACTGCTCCAGCGATCTAACCACTAGTTCTTAGGGTGATGTGATTAGGCACGGTCGAGTGGCTCAAGCTCGGTAACACCTTCGACCCTGTGTCCTGCGAGCACTGTTACTTCTTTGTGACTCAATTCACCCAATCTTATGATGACTTTATTCGGGTGCAGGCGGCTCAGGCGTTGCATGCTAGGTTTCGGTTGCTGAAACGCTCTCGGTTGGTTGCTTCCCCGGATGCCCCGAGGCTGCCCCGCTTTGCTTAAAGGGACCCGGACTTGGGGGTGTTGGTCGCTTCGACCTTGGTTTAGTCCGAACCCCCTCATTCTTCCCCTGCCCCCCCCCCCCCCCCCACCTCCCCCTTGCTTCCGACTCTGAAATGTCTGAGGGTTTTGGAGTCGGGGTGGGATCTAGAGGTTTCTGAGACTCGAGCAGTTTTGGGGCTACCCCTTCTGGGGAGGCGACGGATGCATTTGAGCCCCTTCCTCCATCCCTAGCGTTGGGGTCTGACCTGTGGGTCTCTTCTCTTCCTGCTTTTCCAGCTGCCCCGGTTTTTTCTTGAGACCGGGGCTTTGGAGGAGAGCTCGCCCCTGGGGCCTGACATGGAGGCTCCTGGGGTTTAGGAGGAGCTGACTTGGGGGCCTTGGGGCCCCATTGAATCCCCGCCTGGGTTTTCAAACTCTCGGAGTGAGGCTTTCTGTTACACGGAGTGGGGTTTTCCTTTTCCCCTCTGCGTACGAGTTGGATTTGGGTTCGGTTCCATGTCCCTGTGGGTCTTTCAGTTCCATCCTTCCGGAGGTTTTCGGCCTCCCGCGTCTCGCATGCTGAGGTGCGGGCGGCCATTGCGGCTTACCTCCTGTGCGACTCGGCCTATGCTTCGATAATGGATCCATCTACCTTCAGGTTTATATCTTCGTCTCTTATACTGGGTCCGTTATGAGGTTCCAGAGTCGTCCTGGCTTGCGGACTGCCCATTGCTATCATTGGATGCTTTGTGTGCTTTCTGTCGTACCCGCACACTTGAGTGGCGCAAGGCGTTGACAGTGGTCCAGGTTTTCCTGGGGGCTACTTTGAGCACCTTAATGGGTGCATGTTCGCTCCTGTCCCTCTGCGGGATGTGGGCACGGTTCAGCTTCATGTGCAGATTCACACCCTTTTGGCTGTGCTTGTGGCTGAGGACTTGCGCGCTCGTGGCTTGTTGGCTTCGGTCCTGCATTTCTTTTCCCTCCTGGAGCTGTCCTCGGACTGGCTTTCGGAGGATGTTGAGGCCCTTCATGCCGTTCCTGGGTCTGGTGCTTTGATCTCGGCTGCTCGTGCGTCGTCTTCGCTTCATAAGCTGTTTGCGCTGATCCTGCTGGATGGGGTGTCACGGTTTTTCACTGCACATCTTGTGTGTTAGCAGGTTGTGCTCGCTTCCTCCTTTGAGTTTGTTAGGTGGGTTAGGTAGACTGGTGATGTTGTATAGACGTCTGGAAGTAGTTGTTGTTATTGTTCTTGGCTGCAGTTCTTGATTAAATAGATGTGAATGAGTAGAATAGGTGATAATGGAGTAGGCCAAATCTCTTCCTAGAGATTTTACCGTGACAATATAAACCGCCAGGTACAACGGTTGAGGAATTCACAGAGCAGATGCACAAAATAGAGAACATCCTTGATAATCTAGCAAATCCAGCACCAGATATTATCTGCCTTGGAGATTTCAATTTACCAAGTCTAAGATGGAGAATGGTAAACACATATATCATGGCAGGGAATGACCCGGGAAATAACTAATCACAGCCCAGAGAACTTTTGAGATTCTGTGACAAATTCTCGCTCAATCAACAGATCACAGATCCAACTAGGAACGAAAACACACTAGACTTGCTATTCATAAACAATGATGAATTAATCAGATATTACAATCTCTGATACTACATACTCAGACCATAAGCTCATTGAAGTGCGAACTAGCATAAATAACGGAAGTAGGTCTAAGAGACCTAACAAGCGAGAAGGAATATTCAATCAATTCAATTTCAACAATAAGAGGATCAACTGGGAAAAAATAAATGTAGACCTTGCAACCATTCAATGGGAGACGGTCTTAAGCGACAAAACTCCCACACAGGGAATAGATCAACTGACAGCTGAAGCATACAAGGTCTGCCTGAACCAGGACAACATGGATTTAGAGCAGGAAGATCCTGTCTGTCACAGTTACTCAACCACTATGACACAGAATCACAGAAGCTCTAGAAGAAAAGCAAAATGCAGATGTAGTATACACAGACTTTGCAAAGGCATTCAACAAATGTGATCATGGAGTGATTGCACACAAAATGAGGTCAATGGGAATAACTGGTGAAGTAGGACGCTGGATACTCAAGTTCCTGTTGAACAGAACACAAAGAGTAACAGTCAATCAAATAAAATAAAATCCAAGCGCAGTTAAAAGCTCTGTACCTCAAGGTACAGTCCTTGCACCACTGCTGTGCCTTATTCTCATATCAGATATAGATAAAAATACAAGTCACAGCTTTGTGTCATCCTTTCCAGATGAGACAAAAATGAGCATGAAAATTACCTCTGCTGAAGACATGGAAAAATTACAAGCAGATATCAACAAAGTTTTTGATTGGGTCAGCAGAAAATAACATGATGTTTAACAGCGATAAATTCCAGGTACTCAGGTACGGCAAAAATGAGGACCTGAAACATAATACCGGGTACAAAACACAATCGAATCTGCCCATAATAGGTAAACAGCATGTCAAGGTTTTGGGAATAATAATGTCCGATGATCTAACGTTTAGGGAGCATAACCATGCAAATATTGCGTTAGCCAAAAAAATGATAGGATGGAGTATGAGAACTTTCAAATCCAGGGATCCCATAACGATGGTTGTACTCTTCAAGTCACTGGTGTTGTCCCGTCTTGAGTACTGCTCAGTACTCACTTCCCCCTTCAGAGTAGGAGAGATTGCTGAAATAGAGGGAATACAGAGAACATATACGGCACGCATAGACGAGATAAATTATTGAGATCGTCTCAAAGCTCTCCAAATGTACTCTCTAGAAAGGAGACGAGAGAGATACCAAATAATATACACAGGGAAAATACTGGAGGGCCAGGTCCCAAATCTACACAGTAAAATAACAATGTACTGGAGTGAACGATATGGAAGAAAATGCAAGATTGAACCAGTGAAGAGCAGAGGTGCCACAGGCACAATCAGAGAACACTCTGAACATCAGAGGTCTGCGGCTGTTCAACGTCCTCCCAACGACTATAAGAAATATTGCCGGAACAACCATGGACATCTTCAAGAGAAAACTAGACTGTTTTCTAAAAGACGTTCTGGACCAACTGGGCTGTGGTGGGTATGTGGGCCTGCGGGCCACTCCAAGCAACAGCCTGGTGGACCAAACTCTCACAAGTCAAGCCTAGCCTCGGGCCAGGCTTGGGGAGTAGAAGAACTCCCGGAACCCCATCAACCAGGTAACCAACCAGGTATCAACTAGGTTCATTGCCTAAACCGAGGGGGTTCGATGCAGTCCTTGTCTCTTTGGGGCTGGTTGCTTCAGGTGACTCGTCTGCTGAGTTCTCGGGGTTTGGCTCTCCTGGCAGTTCATGTCCGAGGGGTTGTCCAACGTCCTGGTGGATGGCCTGTCCCGGTTTGTTCCCCTGTCCACGGAATGGACGATCGATGCCGACTCATTCTGTTGGCTCTGCCAGACGTTCAGGCACTCGGAGGTGAACCTCTTCATGTTGGTGGGGTCAAGGTGTCTTTCGGTATATGTGGTGCCCTTCCCCAACTGCGAGGTTGGTGAAGGCAGGATTGGTCGAGGTGGGGGTTTCTGTACCTCTTCCCCCTGGTTCAGCTGTTGCTCGAGTAGTCCTCATGGCCCTGTCGCGCCCAGCCCAGTTGTGGTTTCAGGCACTGCTTGCCAGGTGTCCAAACCCGGAGATTTTTCCGTGGCTCCGCCTCTTTCAACAGATTGGCCCGGTCCGTTACGATACTAGTTCACTCTTCTCCTCGAGTCTTCGCGTTTAGTATTTTTTACTCGAGTTTATCACCATCCGTATGATGGTCAGGTGGCTTCATTGATGGTGTCCCACCTGCGGGCTTCATTTCGGCAGCAGTATGAAGTTTCTTGGCGGTCCTTCCGTTTCTTTTTGACTCTTCGTCGTTGTACTTCGCTTTCAGTTCGGGTGGTGTTGTCCTTTCTCTCTTGGTTGTTCCAGGACCGTCATCTTATGCCGAATACTGTCGCCTCGTATCGTGCGTTTTGCTGGCAGAGTCGCTGCAGCTTGCTTTCGGTATAGATGTCACTTCTGCGCCATTTTGCAAGCTGTTTTGTGCATTGTTTCACCTCCGGCCTGCTCATGCGCCGCCTGAGCCGTCGTGGTCTTTGGACAGAGTGCTCTCCTACCTCTCTTCTCCTCGGTTTGTTGTGCTCCCTTCGGTTCAGGATTGTTTGTCCAAAGCTCTTTTTCCTGTTGGCATTGGCCTCTGGGGGGTCGGGTTGCAGAGCTTCATGCTCCTCTCCGGCACAGGGGGTTTCTGCTCTTTTGGTCGAGGTGATAGGTTTGTTAGATTTGCAGCCTTTTCCTTCTTTTCTGGAGAAGAATGAGACTGCTGCTTTCCGAAGGGATCCTTGGGTTGTTGATGCTTGGTCGTTGATGCTTGAATGTGTTGTGTCCGGTAGCAGCCCTCCACCGTTATTTGCACGCCACGGCTTTTTTGTCCAGGGACGCGCTTTGGGTTGATCCAGTTTCCCTTCTTTCCTGTTCGCGGGTACGGGTCTCTCAGGTCGTCTGCAGGGTTATGAAGTCTAGCCAGCCTGCGGTCTATCCCTGTGCCCATGATGTTCGTAAGTTTGCTGCTCTTGCTGCCGTCTTTGGTAACATGTCCTGGGCTGTCATTCGGGTGCGGGGAGTTTGGCGGTCGAACAGGGTCCTGGCTGCACGCTACCTCGTTAACGTTCCTGGGGCCTAGTCGGGCCTGTGTCGCTTTGGGTCAGCGGCTGCATCCTGTCTCGACTTTGAGTTGAGATGTGGAGTACCGACTGCCTCCCGGGTAAGTTCCCTTTTTTCTTTTTAGTCTTTGGTGAAGTAGCTCTGGGGGAGCCGTAGGGACTTCCCCAGAAAATCAGCGTTGAATGTAATGAAACATCAATTTCTGGGCGAGTCCCAGAGGCCCCCCGACAACCCTTCCTTCCCTCCCTCCCTCCCTCCGGTCGGCAGTTTTTGCGTATTTTGATATCCAGCCTCAGAACTGCAGGGTGGATCACAGGCGCTGGGATCTGGGGCTCCCCCTTCCCCCTCCCTGGGAGGAAGGAGCTGCGCAGACATGCGGCGCGGCTCATGTGACATCATGTTCGTTTTCATTTGGGGAGTTCTGTCCACTTATATGTCTATTTCATAGTTTTTAACCAGAATAGAGGTTTGTTTTAGGGTGCTTACCTTTCTGGGTGCCTGTCCCGGTCAATGTCAGATATAGAATGCTCCTAAATCACATGTGCATTTCAATAGGCCATTGCTCCTCATGCTTATCTGGGGGGGGGGGGGCAGGTTCTGGCTCAAGGTCCCCGGTAGGCCTAGAACTCCATCCACATCGACCGATGCCAAAAGTTAGGTTATCCATATCATCCTGGATAGCTCCGGGAAGCCTCCGGGACTCGCCCAGAAAATGGCATTTCATTACATTCAATGTTGGTTTTTTGTCAGTCAACCACAATATAGGACTAATAATTAGCAAAGCTGTTTAAGGGTTAAACTGGTTAAATTATATCACAGGATGATTTGCCTGGAAAATGGTTGTCATGGCAGGAGTGTGGTTGCATATTCCATTATTTGATGGCTCAGACAATTATCCACCATATTCGAAAAAACACTCAACTGCTCAAGTTTCCATTCTGAGCATTAATAAATAGATGTGTCTCATGTCTAGCCAGTAATTTATTGTCTACAATTAATTTTTTTTTTTTTTTACTAATTTTCAGTAATGCAACAGTAACAGTTCAAAATGAGCATCGCCGAACAGAGTCTGCAGTCATTGTTGGGGTGGATAACTATGGGTTCTTAGAAGCACAACTTGTGTCAGGCACAACCATCACTCTTCAGCCAGATGGAAACTCATTTAATATGATGGATGGACTCATCTATTCTAAACTTCATTAAAAACTTCTCATGGAAATTGAAGGAAGGAAAATATATGGACATTGATTTTGTAATAAATTGTGATGGGCAGCAAAGTATTCCACTGAACATGATACTAGTTAAACAAGCAAAGGCAAAAAGGTAAGTAAATATTTACATATAAATGTTATAATTTAAATAAAATTTAAATACAGTATTTTAGAAATTAATAGTGTTAATATGGATGTGGGCATACATAATATTGACTAACAAATTGGGGTAGCAAAATAACGCTCAAAGTTCTGACAACAGTGTAGAGAAACACAAAGATGGTAACTGACATATGAACACCACAAGAATCATATTAAACCCAGGAGAGGCAGAGAGACCAAAAGACCGCCAGCAAACTAGAGTGGAATCCAAAATATTTTTTCTCCTATAGAAAATCTAAAACAAAAACACCTAGCATTGGACCACCTTGTGCAGGGAAGATGAAATTTTCTCAGTTGACAACAAAGAAAAATACGGTGGATACAGCATAATTCTGTTTTCAGTGAATACCTGAACACACTGAATTTGTTTGGATTGATAACCCAAACAAATTCATGAATGTGATACTAACGTCAAATCATATACAGTATTGTACTGTATCAGATGTCCTTGTGTATCGGCTGTCCTCGTGGCGTAATGGTAAAGCACTCATCTGGTGCTTCGCAAGCGCTTTGGCCTGGGTTTGTATCCTGGCCGAGAAGGATTGACGGGGTGCCAGTCCTTAACTGTAGCCTCTTTTCACCCTTTCAGTAAATGAGCACCTGGTTGTAAACAATTTGGCGGGTCGTATTCCGGGAAAAAAATTAGGATTAAGGATTTGTCCAAAATGCTATGCGTGCTAGTTGCTTTACAAGAATGTAAAAGCTCTTGTATGTATGTATGTATGTATAAAATGTTACCCTAATCCCACTGAACTTTGAAGCAGCCATGGACAGCATTCTCATGCACTCTGCACCAGACCCAGAATCCGAGAATTCTATATACTGTACATCAAGAATTGCAAAAAAAAACACTATCACAGGCCCTAAATAGTATCTGGAGATGGAGCCTAGATACTGGTGTTATCCCTGACAAATAGCTGATTATGCCAATCTACAAAGCTGGTAATATAGCAGACAAAAATGTTATAGACTGATATTACTAATATCATTAAAATCTTTGAATAAGTGCTAAGAAGTAAGATTACAAAACACATGGACTCAAAGCATCAACATAACCCTAAACAACATGGGTTCAGAAGAGGGTGTTCCTGCCTCTCATAATTGCTAGACAATTATGACATGGATTTAGATACCATTGAAATCATCAATAAAAAATTGAGAAAAGTATCAATATCACACACAGATTTAGCAAAAGCTTTTGACAAGTGTTATCATGTTATTGCATGCAAAAGGAACTACTGGAAAAGTAAGAAAATGTATCTTTAATTCCCTAATGTACAGAACCCAGAATGTAATAGTCAGCAAAGTAAAATCCAGATCATTCTCTGCGAAAAGCTCAGTCCCCCATGGTACTGTCCTTACACCAGTACTTTTTCTCATCCTCATATCAGATATACACAGGGAGGACACAAACTCTAGTGCCATATAACCTTTGCAGATAACACTAGGATTTCCATGAGAGCAGACAACATAAAGGATGCAGTAGACCTCCAAACTGATGTAAATTAGGTCTTCCAGTAGGCCACAAAAAGAACATGTTATTTAACCACTATACTGTGCTGCTGTTAAATATGACAAACCCCCAGTTTGCAGTAAAAAATTATTTCCAACATTTTTGTCTTTATATACATATTGTTAAAATCCCTTCTCTGAGCACATTAAATGAAAAACAATAAAAACAAGCACTTTGACTGCAGAAAGTGCAGATGATGACTGATGACATCACTGCTGTGTGTGTTCACCCATGCAGGAGACTATCAGAGCTGGTTGCTGGTGGGCGATTCAACACTTACAAGTGGCCACAAATATATTTGCATCCTTTTTCTGGGGGAGCCCCATCGGCTTCCCGGAGCTATCCAGGCTGAATGGATATGTATATCTGTCTGGCATCAGTCAATGCACGGAGTTCTTACCTACCGGGAACCACGAGCCAGAACTTGGCCCCCTAAAGAGAGGCACGAGGAGCAATGGTCTATACAGACACCCCTGTGATTGGGAGCATTCTGTGTCTGCCATCGACCAGGAAAGGCACCCAGAAAGGTAGGCTCCCCAAAACAAACCCCTATTCTGGTAAAACTATTGCGACCGAAAGCCAAACAAGTAGACAGAACTCCCCAAACGAAAATTAGCAAACTAGCATGACGTCATCATGTCGCCGCGCCCCTGTCTGTGCAACCTCCCCTTGTTCCTGAGAGGGGGAAGGGGGAGCCCCAGACCCATCTGCCGGCGACCCAACCTTCAGTTCTTGGCTGATGGAAGTCTGGTGCGGTCGTGCCTCTGGCTCCGGTTTTTGTTTCAGTTCTGTGCCTTGTGGTGTGGGCTGTCTCTACAGGTGGTGCGTGAGCCAGGAAACATATTCCACGGTACTCAGGCTGCATGCGCCTAGGGTTCCCCTTCTCTAGGTGCCTAGAGCTTGGGGCCTCCTTCCACAAGTCTCCTCAGGATCTACCTCCGATGTGCCATTTACTGCTCGGTACTTGGCCGCCCTTGGGGTCAGCTGAGGTTTTCTTACCCTTGTTTGTCTCTGGGTAGGGGGTAGTTTTTGTCACTGATAGGGGTGTGGGGTACTGCACAGGTAGTTTTCACCTATAACAGTGGCCGGCTCTGTTCCGCCTGGGTACGTTGTCCTCTTGCGGGATTTTTCTTTTGTTTTTGTTTTTTGCCTGGTTGGGGGGGGGTCTGCCTTTGTGGTCCCCTGTCGCTGTTCTTTGGGTATATATATCCGTATTTTTGTGTTTGGTGGTCCTTCCCGCTTGGCCCCCATGAGTGGACATGTCCCGGGGGTTCAGCTTTAGAAGTTTGTTTGGTAGACTTGGGCGCTGGTTCACGGTACCCTGCCTGGGCTTCCCTTAGCATGTACCCATGGCTAAGGGCCCTGGAAAACCCCACAGGGGCTCCGTGGTGCAATGGATGTGACCTCTGCATCCCCCCTCACGTCTTGCAAGTTGGAAGGTTGCTCTGTCCCCTTGTCTCTGGGTCACACTTGCCTGTTTTGCCTCCGCCATGCTGCCTCTTGGGTCGATGATTGTTTTGACCCAGAGTCGTGCAATGTGTGTTGTCTATATGTGCTCCCATTCACCCAAGCCCCTGATAATGATGTGTGGGTGCAGGCAGCTGCGGCATTGCATGCTAGGTTTAGGTTGCTGCAACGCTCTAGGTTGCTTGCGACCTCGGATGCCTCGAGACTGCCCCGTTTTGGTTTAGGGGTCCGGACTTGTAGGGGGGAGTCGCTTCGGCACCGGCTCCGTCCGCTCCTCCTCGTCTTTTCCCTTCTGTTGTGCATATTTCCTTCCCCTTGCTTCTGGCTCTGAACCGTAGGCGGGCTTTGGGGTTGGAGCAGGGTATGGTTGGGTTGAGACTTGGGGATTTTCCTCTTCTGGGGTGGCGGCGGAGGCATTTGAGCCTGTTCCTCCAGCCATGCCGTATGGGTCTGACCAATGGGCTCCCTTCCTTAGTAATTACCCAAGTGTAGTTACAGGATGAGAGCTACGCTCGTGGTGTCCCGTCTTCCCAGCACTCTTTGTCATATAACGCTTTGAAACTACTGACGGTCTTGGCCTCCACCACCTTTTCCCCTAACTTGTTCCAACTGTCTACCACTCTGTTTCCGAAAGGGAATTTTCTTATATTTCTTCGGCATCTGTGTTTAGCTAGTTTATATCTATGACCTCTTGTTCTTAAAGTTCCAGGTCTCAGGAAATCTTCCCCATCGATTTTATCAATTCCTGTTACTATTTTGTATGTAGTGATCATATCACCTCTTTTTTCTTCTGTCTTCTAGTTTTGGCATATTTAATGCCTATAACCTCTCCTCGTAGCTCTTGCCCTTCAGTTCTGGGAGCCACTTAGTAGCATGTCTTTGCACCTTTTCCAGTTTGTTGATGTGCTTCTTAAGATATGGGCACCACACAACTGCTGCATATTCTAGCTTTGGCCTAACAAAAGTCGTGAACAATTTCTTTAGTATATTGCCATCCATGTATTTAAAAGCAATTCTGAAGTTAGAAAGCGTGGCATAGGCTCCTCGCACAATATTCTTTATGTGGTCCTCAGGTGATAGTTTTCTATCTAGAACCACCCCTGGATCTCTTTCTTTAAAGATTTCTCACATAATATATAGGTTGTGTGGGGTCTATGTTCTCCTATTCCACATTCCATAACATGGCATTTATTAACATTAAATTCCATTTGCCAAGTGGCGCTCCATGTACTTATTTTGTCCAGGTCTTCTTGAAGGGCATGACAATCATCTAAGTTTCTTATCCTTCCTATTATCTTAGCATCATCAGCAAACATGTTCATATAATTCTGTATACCAACTGGTAGATCATTTATGTAGACAATAAACATCACTGGTGCAAGAAGTGATGTCTCGGCAGCAGTGTGTAGTTTCCTGGTGGTCCTTCTTTTTTCTATCACTGCAAAGGGTTCTTTGGTCTCTGATGGGGTTGTCTTGTCATTCCCTTCGGGGTTGTTCCGGGACCGTCTTCTAGTGTTGTGTACTGTTGCCTCATCTTCGGTGGCGCTGGCAGAGCCTCTCCAGCTTGCGTTCGGTGTTGCCGTTTCTTCTGCTCTGTTCCACTTGCTGTCTTGGGCGTTGTTTCACCTCCGGCCTGCTCTTGCGCTTTAAGTGCCATCCTGGTCGTTTGGCCCGGGTGGTCTATTTTCTTCTCCTTGGTTTGTCATGATCCCTTTGGTTCTGGTGTGTTTTGGTTTTGTTTTGTTTTGTTTTTCAGGTCTCCTTTTTATGTTGGTGTTGACCTCCAGGGGTCGGGTCAGGGAGTTTCCGACTCTCCTCCGGCGCCCGTGTTTTTTCTGCCTTGTTGGTCCTCGTGGTAGGTTGTTCTTTTGTTGCAGTCTCCTTCTTCTCGGGTGATGTTTGGGTCTGCTGCTATCCGGAGGGGGTCCTTGGGTTGCTGCTTGGTTGGTCAGGCCGGGGGTGCTTCCTTTGTTGTTCAGTTGCGGCTCTTCGCTGTTCTCTGCACGTTTTGGCCTCTGGGGCTGTGGACGCGTTTTGGTTTGCCCGGGTTCCCTTACTTCCCTCCTTCCTGTTCTGGGGTTCAGGTCTCCCAGGTCGTCTGCAGGGTTCTTCTTTTCGTCTGTGGTCTTTTTTTATGTTAGGGTGTGTGGCGTCCGCCTCCCAGATCCTTCCCTCTTTTCCTTATCTGTGGTGTGGTAGCTCTGGGGAGCCGATGGGGCTTCCCCCAGAAAACCAGCGTTGAATGTAATGAAACACCATTTTCTGGGAGGGAGGGAGGCTCTGAGTCTGGGAGGCTCCCCGGCATCCCGCCCTCCCTCCGGTCGGCGGTGTCTTTCGCTCTTTTTGACATCCAGCCTAAGAACTGAAGGTTGGGTTGCCGGTGGGTGGGTCTGGGGCTCCCCCCTTCCCTCTCCCGGGGAGGGTGGGGGTTGCGCAGACAGCGGCGCGGCGACATGACGACGTCATGCTAGTTTGCTAATTTTCGTTCGGGGAGTTCTGACCATTTGGTTTGGCCCTTGGTCGCAATAGTTTTACCAGAATATGGGTTTGTTTTGGGGTGCCTACCTTTCTGGGTGCTTACCTTTCTGGGGGCTTGTCCCGGTCGATGGCAGACGTAGAATGCTCCCAACCACAGGGGGGGGTCTATAAGCCATTGTTCCTCGTGCCTCTGTGGAGGGGTCCAGGTTCTGGCTCGTGGTCCCTGGTAGGCAAGAACTTCATGCATTGACTGATGCCAGAAAGATATACATATCCATTCAGCCTGGATAGCTCCGGGGAGCCTCCAGGACTTACCCAGAAAATGGCGTTTCATTACATTCAACGTTGGGTTTTTTCAATGAATTTTCATTGCTTCCTAATTGTGTTTTTAATCTTATGTCTATATAAGTAAGTGACAGTATTTACAGAGTTGAACATTCAAGAAGAATAAAAGGACCGTGGTGTCAGAATCCATCATTCACTAATAGTTGCAAAACAAATGGGAGCGACAGTAAAAAAGAGCAAACCAAACCCTGGGAATAATCAAGCGTATCTTTACTTTCAAGGAAAAGAAAGTAGTCGTTCAATTGTATAAGTCTCTGGTGCATCCCCACCTGGATTATTGCATCCAGGCATTTAGACCTGATCTTCAGAAAGACACAGCTGCTCAGGAGAAGCAGCAACATTGGGCAACAAAAATCATACCGAAGCTCAGTCATCTCGCATATCAGGAACAGTTGAGGGCCACTGGACTAACAGCACTGCAAACCAGACATGACAGGGTGGATCTCATTGAAACCTTCAAAATACTAAACAGCTTGGAAGGTTGTCGATTCGGACAGTTTCTTCAAAAGGTCAAATGTAACACGAACAAGGAGCAATGGGTTCAAGCTCAACAAACCAAAATGTGGGACAGAAAACGAGATGCTTTTTTACCCATAGGGTTGTAAACTCATGGAACCACCTTCCTGCCAATGCCATAAATGCCAAAACTCTGCTGGGTTTTAAAATACAACTAGAAAAGATTATCAGGGCAAATGGATGAGGGGGGGGGGGGACCTTTGATAAGCCACCGGCTTCCTGTCCTCGTCAAGGCCACTAGTATTGGTGGCTCTCGGGTAAATTCAGGTAAATAATTTCTCATCTTTTTGGTCTAACCTTTCAAAATGGCTAGCCTTGTGTATCACGGTTAGATTTAATACTGTTCATTTAGTTTCATACTCTTGTAACATGTACCTAAACAGAACAAATGTATTGTATATCCAAATCATTTTTTTTGTTTTTTTTCAGTGTTTGTGAAAGATGCATAGCTGCTGTTTCCACCAAATTTTTTTAAGTGAAAAAGTGCTTATTATTCAAGTTTCTACATAAAAGCAAACCATTGTTAATGGTCACAGGTTTATTTAGCCTAAAGTATAATTTTCTATATCTACCAATAATGAACAAATTTGACTAGGATTACCTGTTTTTAAGCAAGTAAAGATTATTTTTGTTTGGCAATGTTAATCTAACAGTTTTTGAGGAGACTCAACTTGACAAGAGGACATTTTGATAGAATAACCATACGAGCCTAAAATTAAAACATTATTTAGAAGTATAGAATAGAGGCATCTCTTGGTATGTTTTGAATTTACAGGTAAAGTATATATTGCAATAAAATGAATGGAATGAATATTGCACATTTTCAGCTGTGAATGATGAAGTTTGTTTTTTGTACACGTTGCAAGGTGATGTTAGGACCACAAGTAGCTGGAAGTATTTTGCTGATTTTTAACCCTAGTTAATGTATTTGTTTTGAAAGTATGATTAGAGTTGTAATGTGTTAATTATGACTCCCATCAATAATAAGGAATAGGGAATAATGAAAGAAAGCTGTTGATAAAAGTATTCTTGCCCTAAATTGGTTTACTTAAGAGATTAAATCTTTGTACAAATTACTCCATTATCAGCTCATCTCTTCCCTCTTGAAAGCTCCAAAATGTTTGTTGTAAATACTAGGACTAAAAGTTTCAGTGCTCTTGAATACATGTCTTTGATTGTTATTCCATGGTGGTGTGTATTATGCTTGGCACTCCCATTCATTCTCAAAATCCAAGGTTGTGTATCGAGGGGGAGACATTCATTTTCAGTTTCATGGGTGCATATGCTCAATGAAAGGTTATAAAATACAAGTTTTGCTTTGGGCATTTCCTCTTGAAGAAAGATTTTTTGTGACATTCACATATTGTTTTAAAGACTAAACCACACACCAGAAAATGAGATGACGACAACGTTACAGCCCATCCTGGACCATTATCAAGTCGATTGTCATATTGACTTGATAATGGTCCAGGATGGACCGAAACATTGTCATCATCTCATTTTCTAGTGTGTGGTTTAGTGTTCATATTTTGAGCCATGTTATTGTGACTCATCGTCTGTATATTGTTTTAACTTATTCTACTGACTTCCTGTAATTTGTTGATATTGACCGAGGTATATATTCTTCAGTGCCTTGAATTTGTTGTGGCATCTACTTGGTACTTGTTATCTTACACTCCTTCAGTGTAATAACTATACTTTGTGCCAGAATTTTTCCATATACTTGTGTTAAAGGCAGCCTTTTATTAAATGTTAGAATAAGCATTGTGCTTTATTGAATGAATGAATCCAAGCTTTGTATTTCTTTAAATTAATAGGTGATACTGTTGGGAGAAAAAACTAGAAAATAATTTTAATCTACAACAAAGAGGTAATATAGGTTTGGCTGATGGAAGAGCTGATGGCATGTGTGCATAAGAAAACAATTAGATGAATTTAAAGATGTATATTATGATGTAGATGCTTTGCCATCCTCTACCTATATCTGTACAATGAATCACTTTAATCTGAAATAAGCCCTTAACAGTGTAACACTGTCATCATAAGAATTTAAAATTTACCTGCAAGTGTTGAAGCTTAAAGAATTGTACAATTCAGGGATGCCAGTTTTGTGTGTTTTTCACCACTGGCATATTTGCTTTTTTTTTATGGTGGGGTTGAGGAGGGGGCAGCAAGTGTTCTGGTTACCGATTTCCTGATACTGTGACATTCCTCCAGTTGCATTTTCAATTGCATCTAACATCACAGATGCTAACTCATCTAACTCAACATCACAGCATTACAATAGTGCTTATGCAAATGTTCTTAATTTTTATTTGTCATGTGCTTTAGTACTAATGAATATTTTGTATTTAAATTTGAAATACAGTCTACTTGGAACATACTCAATTTTTATAATTACTGTTTTCTCTGTACTGTACTTTAGCAAAGTATAAATGATGGTAAATTGTCTTTAAGGTATTTGATATTACATGCTGGGCAAAATGGTAAAATTTCTACCATAAACAAATCACATGTATTTTTTAATACAAAAAAGTATTACTCTAATTGAATTGTCATATTCTAAAATTTCCCCAAATTATTATTTTGATTACTGGACTTGTCAAAGTTTCGGATACTTAGTTATTTGAATTTTATGGTATAAAATTTTCCAAATGTCATCCTTTGATTATGCAATATTGGACTGTTATAGTTAAATCTTTTTTTGATTAGTATTAACATAATTGTTGAAAATCTGCATTCATATATAGCATGTAAATTTTTTTAATTTCCTCAAATTTGAGTTATACATCCTTTGTGTATCAGAAGACCTGTAATTGTTTTTGTGTATCAGAAGACCTGTAATTGTTATTTATAATAGCATAAATATTTATTAATCTTTAAGAGTGCAATAAAGATTATATTTGTAGTTTCCCTGTTGTAGCCTGTGTGGTTAAAATATGCCTTGCTTACCTTATATTTTTTTACATTCCGAGCTATGGTATGTGATTATTATTATTTAAATAAAAACAAAGATAATTTTATATTAAAAAATTATCGAATAAATTAGTTTTCATAGAATGAGCTAATTCTGAAAAGTTACATATATGAGGAGTCTGTGGCAGCCTAATACAGTAGGAATACTATAATAAGGTAAGATCCTGCCTGCGTCTGATAGTGTTTAATGTTCTTTGATAGTTGGCAAAAAATAGAAGGTACATTTTCTCAAAAAGCTGCACTTAATAATAATAACTAATATGCTAATATTATTATTATTATTGAATTTTGGACTATATCCCTGCACTGGAATTTGTGGTGCATTCATAAATGCATTTTTTTTTACCCAAAATACTTTGCATGGTAATTAAAGCACTTGTGCATGCAAGATAAACTTACTTCTGGTATAATAAGTCTTCAAAGGAATTATTTTGAATAATTATTATCTTAAAATAATGTGGCATTTCTTCTACTTCTGGTCAGCTGCTGTGCATCAAATGTTATCTCCTCTTCCCTATATACCCCCCCAAAAAAAAAAATAATAATAATAATAATCAGCGGTATATGTACAGGTAGTTCCTAATAAATTGAACAAAAATATTTCACAAAATATTGCTCATTTTGCTAAATGAGTTTGCTCATTATTAAATGAGCAAACTGCTCATTTGTTTGTGTATGAAGTTAACAGTTTTTAGCTGCACTGTTGATGGGTTCGTGTCCCATTCAGAACAATCAAATCTTGAGCATTTTTTAAATTTAAAATAAGGTTTCGTCCAAAGTTCTCTGAACAGCATTAAAGCTGAATAAAATGAACCCAAAATAAAAATGTCCAGTATATTATCAGTACATAAAATTTGGTTAAAATTTGAAATGAAAGTTTCAAACTAAACAAATGTAGATTTAAGATGAAAAAGCAGTTTTTTTTTTTTTATCACATTTGCTTTTGAACTTATCTTGTTTTAACTTATATGTATATTATACACATACACACGCGTATATACTTACCATGGCTGGATCATTGGTGAGGTGCTAAGGACAGTATATTTTCCTGGTTTGAGAAGGTACAGGCTATAACCAATAAAAAATCTGATTTTTTTTTTTTTTTAGTATTTCCGTCATAAATATTCTAATGTTTCCCTGTCTATAAGGATATATTTTTTGAAAACTTAGGCAAATTATTAATGAAAAATCTCTCAAACTAAACCTATTCCTTACCTTTGCAACTCCTATAGCAAACTATTTCTCTACGAAAGCATTAATGGCATCTGTAAATTAGTGTACAGCAAATTGTTAATAGCTTATTTCTTTGCCAAGAAACAGATTTTAAGCATTGTCTTCTGTGTTTCTCTATAATAGCAAATGTAGAATATGAATATTTGCCTGTATATCATGTATAGTACTGACATTTGTAAAGAAATATGCTTGGAAAAGAAAAAAAAAGCTTTCAAAGGCTAATTATAATTGTTATTGGTACAGTATTTATTAGTCTTGTTATTACTTTATTGATTCTATATAAGTAAATTTCTTTCTTTTGTAGTATAAGGATAGACAAATTGAGATTTAAAGAAATACAAATTGAAGACTTATCTATTTTGAGAAATTTGTTATTTTAATTGGAATGTTAGCCAATTCCAAATTTAAATCTTTGAATGTAATAGTTCTGTTGTTAACTTATTTGATAAATGAATATATTTTCATATACATTAAATACCTCTCAATATGAGCATTTCCTATTTAAATGAAGTGCTTAAGTCAAAGTTAAACAAAATTAAGTTGTACAGTTTCCCAAACTTTATCAATTTAAAAAGCTTCTTGTTGCAGAATGAAAGCAATTTAAGCTATATCGTAACTTTGGCATTCATATGCTACTGTGTTGCTAAATGGTGCATTAGCTTAGTGGCAAGATTGTGAACACTGAAAAACCAGAACAAATATTCCATCTTTATCACCTGCTGAATAAATAAATGTTGGTAGTTTTGCAATATACAGTATATAAAATTAAATGCTATCTTAGTACGTGTAATAAAACCAGCAGTTGCTTCAATGAGGTATTTTATTTTGACTACATCTGAAAACTAAAATGCCTAAAAGAATAGTTAACCTGTCAGTGTAACTACAATTTTGTAAATGTATTTTTTTTTTTTTTTTTTTTTTTTTAATATTTATGGTCATAAGTTGGCAACAAAAGTGATTCACTTGAAAGCATTTTTGAAAATGGATATTAAATCTTACCATTATAGCCCGAGATTGACTTAACTATTACTGGCCTTAAGTCCATTATTCGTCGATATTCTTTACTTGTATTATAATGTTATTATAGTAGTTTTTTATTAAAAATTAGTATTGAATTCATGGGTTAATTTATAGAATAAAATGAAATATGTACAAAAGTTTGAAAATCAAATTCAATAAGAGAACTCTTCAATGGCAAGACTGTGGTAAAGCTTCTTCTGACTAATGCAGAATATGTACATACTGTTGACTATTATTAAGTGGTATAGAGGCAACAAAACACAAGCATGCACTGTGTATTCTGAACTTATATAAGCAAGGTTACTACAGTAGTAAAATTACATATAGTGCATTTTGCTACAATTTGAAACAAAATCTAAATAACCATGTTCAAAAGTTTTGTGCTTGTGTACCAATGTCCTGTATGAAATAAATTGTGAATACATTCCATTAATGAATAAATATATATAAATATTGTAATATTTTTCATTTATTAACCATTATACTTAGACAATGAAGTTGCATATTTAATATTCAAAGGTACTAAATATGGCATAGGATGTCAATACAAGAACAAAAGTACATTAGGTGAGTGATATCAAAGGTATCTGATTCACCCAGGGTTTTTGTCAAGGGACAAATGACCTTCAGAGGCATTGAGAAAGAAAGACAAAATCTTCCTGAAAATTTGGGACTTTGTATTACAATTGTCTGGATCAACATTCTCTAAATTGTTCAGTATTTTAAGTTTCAATGAGATCCACCCTGTCATGCCTGGTTTGCAATGTTAGCCCTGTGGCCCTCAACCATTCCCAATACATGAGTTGACTTAGCTCAGGAATGATTTTTGTTGCCCGTGTTGCACTTTCTCCAGAGCAGCTGTGTCCTCCTTAAGATGGGGACTCCATGCTTGGATACAGTAATTCAAATGGGACCACACCAGAGATTTATACAATAGAATCACTACCTTTTCCTTAAAGTCAATGGTATGCTTGATTATTCCAAGGGTTCGGTTAGATTTTGGGAACCTAGCAAAATGGCTTGGAACCCAGTTCCAAATAGATAGGAACCCAGCAAAACTTGACTTAAATCTACTAGAGATATGAAACAGCTAATGTTGAATTTCAACTACCACTGACCCTTTAGGTCGGCCCTCTGCACCACCCAATGGTCGGAACGATATGAAAAGTAATAAACACCATGCCTATTACAATGACCCCAAACTGCATACTTTGTACGCACTGCCAGACAAGTTGGACTTGCATAAAGTGAAACATGTACACCAGCAATGCTCAAGCTTTTTCAGAAAGCCCTAGCCGAGGCGAGGGAGCGCATGACAGAGCTCAGGCAAGATGACTGGGAAACTTTTGTTAAGTCTCAACTCTCGCACCCCCCTCAGCCAGGCATGAAAGGATATGGACACTGTTTGAAAGAAAAGTTCCTGTAAAACAATCTAATAGGAGGTACAGAATCAACAAACGATTTAACTAACAAAACACCTGTACCTCCAATTAGATTGTTTTATAGGAACTTTTCGATGGCTTATAAAACAGGGGAAAGTGTTCCGAAAAATATTATTGATAGGTACGTTATCCCCACACACACAAATCAGGAGATACAATTAACAATTTACTACAAAAACAAGAAGACGGCAAACCTACTTATGAAGAACTCTCCAGACACCAAACGGAACGCCTTAAAAGAGACTGTCATCTATGCCTTCACATGTCCACTTAGGGACTGTCAGCCCCAAAGATCTAAGTATATAGGCAAGCCCCAAAGATCTAAGTATATAGGCAATGTAATTATCAAAAGAAGGTACCAAGCCAGAAAGGCTATGTAGCACCATCAAATGTGCATAATAATCATAGGGCACTAAATATCACTAAGGATGCCAATATGAGAACAGAAACGCATAAGGTGAACGACATCAAAAGTATTCGTTTCACCAAGAATTCTATCGAGGGACAAGTGACCAAGAGGGACAGTCGGGAAGCAAGAGACATGCTCGTCCTGGAAGCCAGGACATTTAACAAGGATATGCACGACTGTAAGAGAAAATGCAGCAGTTTGGACAATAAGGAGCAGAGTGGCGCTCCATTAACCCTTAAACCGTGCAATACACACACACATATAATTTGACATAACATAATTTAACATAAGTTTTTAAAACTTGCACAAACACTTTCCAATTTTTGTATACATAATCAACTAGGCAAATGCTCCAACTCTGTCTAAATGATAAAAATGTAACTTGAAAAACAAGAGAATCAAAACTAATTTTAAAATTGAATATTGAAAACTTCAGATTTTCAATTCAGAATATAAAATATGAACCATCACCAATTGTTCTTTAAAGTTATTATTCTATCAGAATAGCATATGATCTTCATTTTCATCAAATCAGAATATAAGTTTTCTGTATAGTTTACCGTAAAAAAAATCGTCAATAAGGCCTTTGAAATATGCTGCAAATTTAGATAAAAAAAAAATTATAACTCCAAATGTATTATTACATTTGAAAACCTAGAAAGTTATGAAAAATCCATTCTCAAGGGATTATAGAACAGACAGCCGAGCACACAATATGTCAAAATAGTGAGAATCGGTCAAAAACTGGAATTTTAGGAGCCACTCAAAGTTGAAACTCTAGTTTCAGAGATAATTGAAGTTGAAATTATCAACAATGAATAGAGGTAGTTTTAAATCGTTTATTTAATTGAATGTTTTAATAAACATTGTTTGGCATTCGTACTCGAATGTGTGAAAGTTGTAGGTCAATGTGTGTTGAAATGAAGTCAAGAAAAAATAATCCCCAAAACATACAAAATATAGGGAAAATTATAATAATTATAATGATTTAGGGTATACTTTATACTGTATAAGTGAAAAAGCCCTAATATGGTTTCTAATCATCAAAACAACCTAAAATAGAAAAAAAATAGTTTGAAATCAGAGAAAAAAATCACCCAAAAAATTAAAAGTTGCAAGTTTTGCGAGTTGTGACCGATTTATTTGACTAATTTCATTCTATCTTCATATAGTTAGGGAAATATATGCTCTCTCCAGGATGTAAAGGTTATAACAAAATCAGATAATAAACAAAGGAGGAAAAAAAACTAAAAAATTTCCCCTACATTGGGACATTGATGAAAGTAACATACAGTATTAACATTGGACAATGTATTTATATGATATATAACAAAATAGAGCATAATAACATAGTTTCTTATTATTATTTGTGTTGTTATGAATTACTCAGCAATGATATAAAGGCACCAACTGCATATCCACTTTGTGGACACTTCTTACTACCACTATTCTTCTTTGAGCGTCGGACAAGTGCTTGCATCTCTTTATTGCTGCATTATCCTTCAATTCCAGTTAATAGGAGCTGTTCTCCTTATCAACAAAACGTTCTTATTTTTTAAAAATTTGTCTTAAAATCCATTTCTGATAATATTTTTATGAAAGTTTCATGACACTGAAGCCAATAAGTTGGAGATTTAACATTAAGTTATTTTTACATAATTTGAATATTTTTCACTTCCGGGCCCCCAATATGCGCGGTTTAAGGGTTAAGTGTCCGTGAGTTTTTGTGTATGGCCAATACGCAACCTCACCAGGGCCGTTTCCCACCGCCAGTTATGGTGTTAGGAGGAAGGCCGCGGGGGACACACTACTCGTAACAAACTGCATGCTCTTAACAATAACAGAAGACTAACAACCCTGCCAACGGGCTAGGATGGTAGAATGAATAACTGGGTAAAAGTCAGAATAAGGAATATTTTTGCAGGAAATGGGACAAGTGCGGATAACTTCCTTAGCGGCAGTGTTTGCACGTTCATTTAAAGACGCCAATATGGCTTTGAACCCAGCAAAACTCCACTGTCTTAAATCTAATGGAGATAAGAAACAGCCAATGTTGGATCTCCACTACCACCAGATGGACTGGATTAAAGGACTCCAGAACCATGAGGGCACTGCGAGGGTCAACTACAACCATAACGGAGGACTGACAGCAAGAAAGCTGTAGACGAAGAGCAGAGAATAGCATAAAGTTCTGCCGTGAAGATGCTAGTCTCTGGAGGCAGGCGACACATATAGGTGTGGTTAGGAAAAACTACTGAGTAGCCTACACCATCTGCAGACTTAAGACCCATCGGTGAAGATGGAAATGGAGGGGAAGTGGGAAGAAAAGTTTTCAAGGAAAAGGCATTTCAGAACTGTAGGAGGGGTAAAAGCTTTAGTCACATGGGTCAGGGTTTTGCAAAATTTAGGAAGGGGGGGACTCCACAGGGGAAAGGACGAAACAACACGAGAAATACTGGTAACGCTAACAAAAAGAAAATTTTGTAGGCGACACAACCGGACAGAAAGAGGTAGATGGTGTAGGGTAACAGGGACTACAGGAGGGATAAAAATCTAACAGTATCAGAACATGAAACAATAGATATAAATTGGATAAGTTTAGATTTAGGAAAAACTTGGGTAAATATTGGTTCGGTAACAGGGCTGTTGGTCTGTGGAACCAATTACTGCGTAACATGGTGGAGGTGGGGTCCCTCAATTGTTTCAAGCATGGGTTGGACATGTATATGAGTGGGATTGGGTGGTTATAGATAGGAGCTCCCTCGTATGGGCCAATAGGCCTTCTGCAGTTACCTTTGTTCTTATGTAGAGATCATGGCGGTCCTGGAGAGACAGGATGCCAGTTTCAACATACAGGCTTATGGTAGGAGTCGAACGAAAGGCATCAGAGCTGAGGCACAACCCAGGATGGGGCAGAGCCTCAAGACGGCAGAGGGTAGAAGGCGAAGCAGACGAGTAAGCAAGGCAACCACAATTGATTTTAGACAGAACGAGAGAGGAATGTAAAGAGAAGAACATGCACCTATCAGCTCCCAAAGAGGTATGGGACAAGATCTTAAGTAAGTTAAGGGCCTTAGAGCATTCAACATGGAGGCAAGAGATATGGGGAGACCAAGACAAACAAGTGTCAAAGATTAGTCCCAAAAACTTAGTAGAATCTTTGTACAAAATGGGATGACTATAAAGCGACAGGGGGTGGGGGAGGAACAAGGAATGACCTGCTTCCGAGTAAAAGTCATAGCACAAGTTTTAGTTGTTGAGAACTTGAAGCCATGATCGGTGGCCCAAGACAACACAGCATCAATCACAAGTTGAAGCTGCCATTGAAGGAAAGGTGAATCACCACCTCAACAGAAGAGGGTAAGATCGTCGACAGAGCGCAGAGAAGATGCCAGAAGGGAGGAAAGAAGACCATTGGGGGGCAACAAGGAAAAAAAAGAGTAGTGCTCAGAACACAACCTTGTGGGTACATCTTGTATTGCTGAAAAGAGGCAGTGTGTGTGGTACCAAGCCTCACTCTAAAGGAACGACGAGAGGAATCTTTGGAGGAAGAGAGGGAGATTAACACGAAGGCCAAAAGAATGAAGTTGGGACAAAATATTGTATCTCCAGGTGGTGTTATATGCCTTTTCCAGGTAAAAAATGACAGCAACAATGGAGGTCTTCATAGTAAAAGTAGTACGAACATAGACCTCCAAGTTCACCAGGACATCAGTCGTGTTGGGCACTTGCAAAAACCAAATTGAGAAGGGGGAGAGGTGGTGATAGTGTTCTAAGAACCACATCAGACGGACGTTGATCATGCATTCAAAAAGTTTGCAGACGCAACTCGTGTGGGCAATGGGGAGGAAGTTCTTAGGAAGATGTCCCTAGAGACCCCAGTTTCCAAATAGGGAGAACAACCGCATAGAGCCACCGAACCACCCCCAGATACGGTTATACAGATTCAGTAAATACTGAGATGCGCATGAAGGGAGATGGCAAAGCATCTCGTAATGAATGTCATCTGAGCCCGCTGCCTTAGAACTGCAGAGGGCCAGAGCAGACTGAAGTTCAGAGAGAGAAGGGATCATTATAGGGAAGTCAGAGACGAGTGCGGAAATCTAAGGAAAGAGATGCAAGAACAGGATTATGAAGGAAGTAAGTAATGAGGAAGATGAGAACTGGTCAAACAGTCAAAAAGTGGGAACCCAGTTTAGTCGCGACCGTCACTGGATCTGTCACAAGAGTACCACGGAGGTGAAGGACTGGCGAGACATATCTGGAACAAACTTATCCGCTATCTTGTGGATTTTCTTCCAGATCTGCGGCAGAGGAGTATCGGACGTAAGGTGGAGACATAAGATTTCCAACTCTCACGTTTAGCTGTACTGATGGTTCTACTTGCCACCACTCGCGCCTTCCGAAAGAAAATAAAAGAATTGGCCGACTGCCGATTAGTGTTTCTTCCAGGCTACTCGCTTATAGCGGACAGCCCGAGCACAATCTGCACTCCACCAGGGAACGCACTTCTGTGTGCCCCGGGAGGTAGAGAGAGGAACAGAGCGGAGGGCAGCGTCGAATATGGTGTCATGAAAAAGGAGGAGGGCTCGAGGGAGAGGTAGAGTGGAGAAGTCGGAAAAAGTAGCATGGAGGGTGAATAGATTCCAGTCAGCCTTGGCAAACTGCCACCTAGGGAAGGAGAGGGGAGGGAGAAAAGAGAAAAAGGTGACAAGGATGGGAAAATGGTCACTGTTATGGAGGTCATCAAGAACCCACCAAGTGAAATCTAAGTAAAGAGAAGACGAGCAGGGAGAAAGATAAAGACAGGAGAGGGTGCGAGGGCAGGAGTCCACATAAGTGGGTTCACCAGAATTCAGGAGAGACAGAAGAAGGGAGGACCAATGGTTCAAGGCGGCGGCCCCTGGTGTTTGTCAGAGCATCACCCCAGAGGGTATGCCGACAGTTCAAATCATCCAACAGGAGCACAGGCTCTGGTAAGGAGTCCAACAGGTACTCAAGAAAAGAAAAGAAGAAAAGCAAAACATTTGGGGGAAGATAAATGGAACAGACTGTATACCACTTACTCACAAAGATACAGGCCGCAGAACAGTGGATAGGCGACGAAAAAACTAGGGGGACAAAAGGAATTTTTTGTGCAAGAAAACTCGCATAGAAAGGGGGGTATTTATTTATTAAATATAAAATTGAAATACTGTATTACATTTATAAGTAAATATTATAAACAAATATTTAATGTATAAATAAGCGTATATGTAAAAATATAAATGCAAGTACAGTATATACTTATTAAACGAGTATAAATTTAATTACAAAAATATAAATGTAATTATTTATATTTACATTTTTTTACATTTCGGTTGTGGGTCTGAGGAAGGTGGCAAGGATGAAGAGAGGAAGAGCGCAACATGCGAGCATAAGAGACATTAGCATAAGGCGGGAGCCGGCGAACCTGGCGCCTTGCCTCAGAAAAAGATAAACGCTCCCGGTGCTTCAAGTTGAGGACAGCTGCCTCAAGCTTGTAATGGATACAGGCACGGGAGAAGGTAGGATGGGCCTCACCGCAGTTGAGGCAGCGAGCCTGGGGAGAAGTGCACTCCGACTTAGAGTGACCTTCGCCCCACACAAAGGACAGAGAGAGAGAGTCCCAGAGCAGCGGAGGGCACCATGCCCAAACCTCCAGCACTTGTTACAAAGCCTAGGAGAAGGAATGTACTCCTGGACAGAGCACCTGGCACCAGCAAGAATGACAAGAGGGCAGAAGGGTCCTACCATCAAAAGTAATCTTCACAACCCGAAGGGGCTGACGGCGACGACCACGAGGGGGACGAGTAAACGTGTATCTGGAGGACAGAATGGCCCTAGGCCTAAGGGATATACTGAATATCAGTGGCAGTCCTGCAGATTCCGAACACCGGTTGCAACATGGGGCGGAAGGAGAATAGTGCCAACACTGGCATTCAACCGAGCGTTCTTGGAGACCCGAACAGGGGTCTCGCCAAGGCAGGATAAAGCAGCCAAGCAGGAGGGTGCATCCTGAGAGGGAGCAGCAGTGACACGTGTAGCGAGACGGGTGGGGTTGAAGGTGACAGAGGCATCCACGGAATCAACAAGGTGCCTATGAAGGGAGAAATCGTCAGGAGGCGCAGAATCAAGAGGGAGGAGATCAAAGTATTTAGCCCACGAAGCAGGACCAAACAAGGCCTGATAGGCATCAGAATGGGAAGGAATCGAGCGAGTGTGGCCGTGTCAAGGACGGTGTTGAGAACCCCCAGAGAGAGAGGGGTTAAAAAGGCGCAGTAGTCACAACTAGAGACCAAGCCGTACCAGGGGACGAGGTAGTCACCACTGGGGGCTTGGGGCTCGACCCAACCACAGATGAGGGAGGGGAGCCGAGGGGAGTAGTCGGAGAGGCCAGAGGAGGAGCAAGGTCGGGGCCCAATGCAGCGGGGGTTACAGAGCCTGGTCTTCCAATACAGTCCGACAGGCTCGTGGAGTGGGCGACCAAGCCCCCGAAAGGGTACAAGAGGGACATTCAACGACAGACACGAAAAGAAACAGAGGCTTTACACTCACGAATGTGCCCCCACACCCACCATGGAGCCACAATTAGAGATAGGACACCCTACAAGAAGCTATCGCCGATCAAGCCGGGGCCCCCTAAGGGTGCGTTGTGAGTATACGCCCCACAAACGCCACCTTAAGAACCGTTAGTCCGTCGAGATCGGGTTCAGTGACGAAAGGGGGATTGACAAAAGGTTCCCCTCGCTCGAGACCTTGGGTACTACAGTTCTACGGGTGCAAGAGTAAGCCTCCTCAAGCACCCGGGCGTCAAAATAGAAGAGGTCCAAAGGAATAAGCAAAACAAGCAAAAGGTCGGCAGGAAACGACAAGCAGATAGGAGAAGAGGGGGGAGAAAAACAAAACAGAAGGAAAAGGAAAAGCTGTTCAGCACAATTAGAGAGGACAGCAGCAGGAGCACAAGGCTACAAAAGGACAGAGGACTGTCCCAAGGAGCATCACACTCCGGCAGCCGCCCACTAAGCCCCCCTCACGGCAACAACAGGATGAACAAGGAGGGGGGTTCATAAGGTAAAATAAACATGAAAACAGTACAACAAAACATTTATAATATTACATGAGCAGTATTATATTTACATTATAAAATGTCATACATGTATGGATGTTTTTGGGAGTGGAATGGATTAAATTTATTTCCTTTATTTTAAATGGGGAAATTTGTTTCTTAAGACTAGTTTTCCACATAACGAGATCGGTGCCAGAACGGATTAAACTTTTAATCGAGGTGCCACTGTATAATTCTATAAGACAGTAAAGGACAATAAATTTCTTAGTAGACCCAATAAACTGTAAAATCATTCTTAAGGAAGCAAAACTAATCTCATTAATTCACATCAGCATGTGAATTAATGTCCAGAGTAGGGATAATGATTCTGCAGAACCCTGCCCACAGTTTCTCAAAAATCAGGATAATTGAGCATTCTTCATAAACTTCAATATCCCTTGTCAAGTTCATCGGCAAGTCCCTGGGGAAGCATAATCACGATATCTAATGGGTGCCAAGTGAGGCGCACTGCCAGATTTAAAAAAAAAAATCTTAGAATGTTGTTCAGAACATTTTATACAGTACCTTGAGAAATGATGTAGGTTACCTCCAAAAATTTAGTTTTTAATACACTTACACTTATATTGGGTCTTTCCTTCACCTTCATTCATTTGTAGAACATTTCTTCAATAACATCACTGGTATAAAACCTAGACAATAACAATTTAAATCAACATTTGATAACAGCATTTCTCTGAATCTATGTATGATGACAGCTGCACTTTGAGGATTAACACTCAAATGAAAATGATACAGTAATCTGAACAGGTCAAATACAAATAAGAATGCCTGTTGAAAAATGCACCACTCTCCACCCTCCTTCCACCACCAAATCCTCCTCTCCCCACCGAGGGTCAAAATGGTTTTGTACCAATAGTGCATTACTGTGTCACTGAGGACGTGGCGCGAGACCTGCTATTGACAAACACTCATTCTCCCAGTGACACCACTCCCAACACCCCTTAGTATAAATCTCAGATAAACCTTTGAGTTATTTTATTTAAATAATTATTCTATATAATTTGTGTTTCACATTAGGGAATGAAGGCTCTGCCATTCCAATTATATATTTTTCTAAATTTCGTATAAAGTTGTTCTATTTCCAACTGTTCGTTTTCCACACATGTCTGTGATACCGAAATCTGGTCAGGAAGGCCCGAGTAAAATTTATGCAAAGCCTCAACCTGGAATGAAAAGAACCATATTAAAAATTCACCCACAATGAATGAGTAAATTTAAGAAGTATATATTTTTTAATAATATAAGTACAGTATATTTAATAATAAAAAGTATATACTGTATATAAATAAGAATACTTTTTTTATATCAAGAATTTGTCAGTCTTCCAACAGTATCCACTTAATTTAACAGCCTATATGGGGCTGTACCCTGGTCGTTATTTCCGGAGCTCCGGTATTTCCGAAGTCAAGTTGGGTCGGGTAATTTTTCAAGTAACATTCAGGTAAGATATATTTTATACTGTATAACTAAAATTAAATAAAGTTCATTGAGTAATTGCGTTCCAATTTAGTGCCGTGCCCTTCCTACTTTACTACAAATCTTGGTATCATCTGCAAATTTAATAATGTGGTTTGTAGTACTGTATTTCCATCTATGAGAAAATAATGATCATCATCATCATTATGATGATGCTGGAGGTGGTGGGGGTGATTTGAACCTGCACATTGGGTACTCCCAAGCACATGCCTAAACCACTGGGCAACAATATGGAGTGTGTCTGGGAGTACCCAGTGTGCAGGTTGAAATCCTCCTCATGGATCCTAACTGATTTTCTCACTGATACATCATGCTAATGTGATTTCTTTGTGCATTCTCATCTATGCCACAGGTGTAAATGCTATCTATCAGTGCTAGCTACAGGAAGCCACTGTTTGACCCCTTCAGAAATAATAATTGATACCTTTTTAAAATTATCAGACTTTTATAATATAAAAGATGTGTGTGTGTCTGTGTGCGCCCTTAAGACAAGGACACATAGCAACCTTCAAACTTGCATGAGGTGAGATGGAACTCTGAAGATGCATCCATAGGTCTAATGAGTCCTAATTGGGATTTCCAGGGCCCGCAGGTTGACTGCTACAGGAAGCCCAGGCAAGGTACTGCAAAACCGGCTGGGCCCAAACTAACAAGAAAATCTGCTAAAGATGAACCCCTGCGATGTGTCCAATCACGGGGGCCTAGAGGAGGGCTACCCAAACAACAGAAGTGGTCCAATAGCCAAACCAGGCAGACCCCCTCCAGGCAAGAAAAAAAATTAAATAAAACCCCCGCAAAAGGACAACGTCTCCAAGAGGAACAGAAACCGGTCGCCGCGTAGGTAGGCAAGCTGCACAGTACCAGCAAATATTCCCACTTCCTACCCAAGGCCAAACAGAAGCCACAAAAATCCTCAGCCGGACCCAAGGATGGGGTAAGAGTCGAGCGCCAAAGACCCCTACGGAAGTGGTTCCCGAAAGTTCTATGGAATGGAACCCTAGAACCCAAGGGTAGTACTTACAGGGTGCCCAGGGAAGAGAACCCCAAGCACAAGCAGCCCCATTACTATTCAAAGTACACCTGGTTTGCATCTCACAAACAGCAGAAACACACCACGAAGGCACACAACTGCACAGGAATCAGAGTCCAGAGTCAACGTCTGCCTCAGACAACATCAGTCAACAAACTGGATGGCTTTGGTAGTCAGCATGGGGTGGGGTCCGGGGCTGCATGGATAGGTGGTGCGGTGTAAAGTTTGCTCGTTTCCTCAAGTTGTAGGTCGAGTTCTGCCTCCCTGTTCTGTTTTCAGTTGCAATTTCTTGCCTAGTGGGGTTAGTTTTGTTATGTCTACCTTTCTGGGTGCCAACCCCGTTCAATGGCAGACATGGAATGCCCCCCAGTCACATGGGACTTCTATAGGACATTGCTCCCCTCACCTCTCTGAGGGAGGCCAGGTTTTGGCTTGTGATCCCCGATAGGCTGAATGCCAATTGACCGATGCCCCAGACTAATAGCTCCAGGGAGCCATAGGGACTCCCTTCAAAAATAATATTAAAAAGATTTTTTTTTGTTATTAAAGTGAAAGGATAGAATGAGAGAATGACCAGTGAAGGAATTAACAAGAATATCGGTGCTCTGTAAGGAAAGAGTATCAACGACAATGAAAATTCTATTCAGCATCATGAGCTCATTAAATACTGTAGATAATTTAATATCATATATGAAATGTTTAAAAAGCCTCTTTTAACTAATAAGCACTTAAAACAAAAAACATATACTGTGGTGAAAATGACTAACCTCTGAACTAGCAAGCTTTAGTTGATGTATTTTCTCATTGAATGAACGTTGAAGTTTGTTAGCGTCACCTTTAGAGCGTACATTCGTCTGACACTCTTCAATAAAATTAACAGATACCATTGCCATACTCTCTTGAAAACGCCGTGAGCTGAAATTAACATTTACAGCACATGCTCGTTTTCTGGGTGGCTCCACACCGTTTTCCTCAAATTCACGTTTCCGTTTCTGTGCTACTCTCGCTCTTGAAGTGTTTGATGCATCTATGTGGAGATGCAAAAACATTCAACAGTACAGTATTCAGAAAAGTATGTATACCAAAAACTCATTTAAAAAAGGATTAAAATAATGAGGGAATAAAAATAATGAGGTTCAATACTGGTGTTACGATACAACCATACAAAAAATTGTCAAGTGTCAGAAAGCTGGCAAGAGTCCACTAGGAGATGTTCAAATAAAGTGAACTAGGGTTGTAAATGAGGGTGAACAAAAGTAGACCCCTTGCCATTAGTTGATTAATTCCAATTAAGGCTATTCATGATCAACATATTATACATTTTCTGTAAATTTCATGGCAAATATTTTCATTTAACACCTTTTTTTACTCAACAAATTTGTAAATAAATAATATCACCATCAGATACACTATAAATAACATCTGTAGAGAATACTGTACCACAATATCCAGTGACACAATCAGTACATAATATTACTGCCTCAGCCTAGTTGAACTGTATAAAACTAAAAATTCACTAAACAAGAAGATATATTTTAACAATGCCCAGCTTTTCCTATCAAAGGAAACAAGGGAATAAAATCCAAAGAATGCCATCATGAATACAGCAACACCCATACACCAGGGGAATTTTTTTAGTACTGTACAAGAAAAAGTATGGCAAGAAATGTTTGAACTCTACCATCAACTCTTGTAGTCACATACTAAACTTTTCACATAATCAGGCACCCTTACTAGAACCAGATATTAACACAAGTAAAATACCCAGAGCTTTCAGAAATACAATAACATCTTTCCTATTTGCCAACAAAGTATCAAAACACACAAAACTATGTTCACTTTGTAATTGGCCTCTTCAATGAGGCAACTGCAATGTTTGCAGCTTTAACTGAAACTTACACTAAGGACAATTATGACAATGAGATAGGGATACTGGAGTATAATCTTTTCAAATGTGACAGAAACCACAGGCTACAGGTAAAGACACTCATCTGCACCGTGCTGCTGAACACCATGAACGATATGGTGGAATGAGAAAATCAATGGAATGAATATCACCGTGAAAAATGGTGAAAGAAAAAATGAAAATGGAAAGAAAAAATGATGGAAATGCTGTAAAAACCCGATCTTATCTTCCCTTACTTCACTCAACATCCCAGCTCAACACTGCTTGCAGATCACTGTGACCCTCAATGATCTGCCACTTAATATTGAGACAAATATTAAATGAGGGGAAAAACAAGAGAACGGATTATTAATTTTAAAACTAATGAATAAAAACTTAATTGTACACTGCCACCACCTTCCCATCCCTGAATCTGAATGTATTAGTGATCCCCCAGGAAGGAGAGAGCTCAATAATCATGAAACTCTAGAGCCTATGAATCTTGGGAACTAATTTATATAATTTTACTTTACTTATTGAGGATTCAGGGGCTTCCAATACCACACGAGAATACCACATATAAAAGGAATAACGCAGCATTAATCAAAGGGGAACAGATAACTAAACAAATACATTAATAAACTTTATTATTTAAAATCACGTATATTGAACACAAATTGAGAGAAATCCTACCTGTAAATACCCTACAAGGCAAATAGTTTGATTCAATGATGTACATGATCACTCCAGCACACTTTGCCTTAATGCTGCAATCTGCCAAATATGTTTAATGGCTTGCCCTCCAGATCAGATTTGTACCCCAGTGAAGCCCCAAGATACACTAACTCCCATTTCTTTTGACTACCCCAGGGAGGCTTTATGTTTCTCTCACGAGCTTGGCTCCAGGCTAGGAGCCAATCCATCTGTTGCACATAAAAGCAACACACGCCATACTAAATATGTTATAATTCCATTTCAATGTTACTGATTGCATTGATTGCAATGCAATGTTACCGATTGCATTAAATTTCCGTAGATTTCAATTATTTTGATTTTTATTTAATTATTTTATGTGACATTGCGTTGGAATTGAGCTGTGTTGTTTACCATAACGTTCATTTCTTGAGAAGTTTATTTTTTTTGTTTATTTTTTCATTTTTTCATTTTTTTTTTAACTTTTATTTAAAATTTTTAGTGAATGTACTGTATACTGTGGGCTGAGGTTGGATTTAAATTGTCAGGCTGCTATTGCAGGGGAGAGGATACTGCTTGACAGTGTTTATGAGGGTGTCCAGCTGCTGGTTTTCAGTGATGGGAACATATCGGAAGAGGGCGGGGGGGGGGGGGGGGAAGTGGGGAGGACGAGGGAGGGGCGGGCGGGAGAGTGGGGAGGACGAGGGAGGGGCGGGCGGGAGAGTGGGGAGGACGAGGGAGGGGCGGGCGGGAGAGTGGGGAGGATGAGGGAGGGGCGGGCGGGAGAGTGGGGAGGACGAGGGAGGGGCGGGCGGGAGAGTGGGGAGGACGAGGGAGGGGCGGGCGGGAGAGTGGGGAGGACGAGGGAGGGGCGGGCGGGAGAGTGGGGAGGACGAGGGAGGGGCGGGCGGGAGAGTGGGGAGGACGAGGGAGGGGCGGGCGGGAGAGTGGGGAGGACGAGGGAGGGGCGGGCGGGAGAGTGGGGAGGACGAGGGAGGGGCGGGCGGGAGAGTGGGGAGGACGAGGGGGGGTGCAGGGGAGTGGAGAGGACGAGGGGGGGTGGGGAATGGTTGGGAGGACGAGGAAACGGGGAGGATTGCTGTGGTTCAGCAACACGCATGCGTTGCTGGGTACAGCTAGTAGTAATTATAAATGTGGTGATTGCCCCCCCACCCCTTTATACAAATCACCAGATGTAAATCCTTAGCAGTTCAAAGACCAACTTATGAAAATAGACTACCACTTAGAAAACCTCACAAACCCTAACCCATTCATCATCTTGCTTAGTGATTTCAACTTGGGGCATCTAAAATGGAAAAATGTGGCAAATACTGTTATACCAGAGTGCGTCCCAGGAAGTAGTCTAAATGAAGTTACACACAAATGACCTCTTGTAGATGTGCAAGTTTTTCTTCAACAATCAGTACAACCCGTCCTCACACTAAGCTGTTGAAAGAAGCGGCCATCCTCCCCAGATGCAGTCATCAATTTTAACATACTGTGTATTAAAAATTGGTTTGTTCAATTATATAAATTAATATTATACATAAAAATTCTATGTATAGTTAAGCATAGGTTAGGTTAGGTGTTTAGGTTCTGTTGGAAATTATTTGTATTTGAAGTACGTAGGTGAAGCATTTATAGAATTGTGGTTCAAACAGAGGACGTGAGCACTTGTTCCGGAAGTGTTCAGATGTCATCAGTTGTGAGTTGTGTGTAAACCTCTTCATTCATAAACAGGAGGTTTGGCTGCTGGATTAACGAGCTTGGATCTTTGGATGTGAGGACGGGTTGAACAGTAAAACCAACAGTCAAGAGAGAACCAAAAGAGCATAAGCTCAGACCTCTGCAAGTACAGGTACAGTCAAATCCCATTATGCTACAGTCAAAAAGTCATCCCCAACAACACAAGACCCACTGCAGAAGGTGCCAGAGCCCACGAAGGGTCAAACAAGACTCAAGGGCCCAACTCTGACTACCCCCGAGCCTCGTGAACAGCATAAGAGGGCTCTGGAGCAGAGCCATTGTCCACACCCACTGTTACCATTAGCATCCACTCAATAAACCTTCTAAATAATGGGTACCACTTAAAAATTTAAATCTATTCCCTAGAGTACAGGGGAAGAGACATATAACTTACACTTGGAAAATACTTTAAGGACTGGTTCTAAATCTGCACACAGAAATAACACCACATGCAGCTAAGAGGTCATGGCAGGAAATGTATAAAAGAAACATTAAAAAGCAGAGGTTCAATAAGCATACCGAGCACAATGAAAAAGAACTCGGCATCAAATGCTCAAGACTTTTCAACTTTCTTCCCGTACACATATGGAGAATGAATGGCTGACCTCTCACAATGTTCACAAGAGAAGTTGACAAACACCTACAAAGGATACCTGATCAACCTGGCTGTGACTGTCAGGCTGCAAGCAGCCACACTGAACAGTCTAGTTGATCAGACCACCAACTAGGATGCCTGATCAGAGACAGTAGTGAAAACATTGACCCACCAAATTATCGACAGGTAAATGACACACAGATAGCACAAAAGGCCACTCATAAAATCATTCAGCACCTTACCTTTTAAGGCATTTCTTTGAGCTCTCCATCTTCTTGAACTGCCATTATACGTAAGGTTTACATTAGGGTCTGGCACAACTATGCTCTTCCACAGTTTGCGGGACAACTGATATCGTTCTTCATCTGTCTCCAGTTTAGCCAAGTAACTCCACTTAGGATCCTAAGTGGGGAAAAGTTTTTACAATTTAAACTTTGTTTTACCAATTTAAAATTTGTAAATACTGTACTACATATAACTAAATAATTAAGTGTCTTAAGGTGAGGGAAAGACCCAATATATATGTAGTAAGTACAGTGGTACCTTCGTTTATGATCCTAATCCGTTCCCAGAGATGTGTTGTACACCAAAAATTTGTAAACCAAAATGAATTTTCTCACAAGAAATAATGTAAATTTAATTAATCCGTTTCACCCCCCCCCCAAAATATTAACTTAAAAATACATTTTATACCGAGTACCACTCATTGTGTATTACAATACAGTACTGTATATATTACCTTCTTTGAGGACTTCTTGGTGTATGGAAGACAGTGAAGAAAGGGAGGGGGGGGGGGAGGAGGAGGAGAGCTGTTATTGTTTGGAAGGAGAGTCCCGTTCCATTATAACATCAGGCAGTGATGACTTTTCTGGGGCGCACACACTCCTACATTTTGCAGGCATACCACCAGGACTGTTTTGCTCACTGCTTGTTTGGCTCGCTAAAAACTTGTCTGAAGTGAGACATTACATTTCATTAAAAGTTAATGCAACAGCCTGCAACAGCTTTATCTGGGTGAAACTTTTCAGCAAAAAATTGCAGTTCTTCCCATATTGCACACATTTCCTTAATTTACCCTTACACTGCTCAGGGGTCCTTGGGACATTTACACCCCTGTGCGCTTGGAAAAGGTTATGGAACCAAGGAAAGAAAGTAGGGTAGGGAAAGAAAAGCACAATGCACTGCACAAGATATCTCAGGTGTTAAAATGGTAGACCTGGTGTCTTGCTTCTGAGGAAGACATAATTTGTTATGTTTTAAGTTGAGGATGGCTTTTTCAAATTGATAGTGCATGCATGTGCAGAAGGCAGCAGGGTGGGACTCGCCACAGTAGATGCAGCGAGTTTAGGAAGAAAAGCAATCTGTCTTGGAATGACCCTCCATATGCAAGGTCTTGGATTTTCAATATTAACAAGAATTTGCCAGTCATTTAACAATGTAGAATTCATGAAAATCTCTTTGTAAAGCCTCCATATTACTTACATTTCTTTCTTTATTATAAATCCTAGCATCAATCTGTATATTTGATGATGTGATTTGTAAAATTCTCATCTATATCATTGGTGTACAGGTATGACAAAAATGGGATGCCCCCCATATGGAACCCTGCAATACCCCACTCACATTTTTTTTTTTTTTGAGATATATACAAGAGTTGTTACATTCATGTACAGCCACTAGTACGCGTAGCGTTTCGGGCAAGTCCTTAATCCTATGGTCCCTGGAATACGATCCCCTGCCGCGAAGAATCGTTTTTTCATCCAAGTACACATTTTACTGTTGCGTTAAACAGAGTCTACAGTTAAGGAATTGCGCCCAGTAAATCCTCCCCGGCCAGGATACGAACCCATGACATAGCGCTCGCGGAACGCCAGGCGAGTGTCTTACCACTACACCACGGAGACTGATTTCTCTAGTCAAATTCACTGTTCCATTTAGGATAACCCTTCGCTTTGTTTTAACCATTGTTTCCTCCATGGCGCCTGACAGCCGAGTGGACAACGCTTCAGATTCATAGTGCTGAGGTTCCTGGTTTGATCCCCAGTGGAGGCGGAGACAAATGGGCAAAAGTTTCTTTCACCCGGATGCCCGTTACCTAGCAGTAAATAGGTACCTGGGAGTTAGAAAGCTGCTACGGGCTGCTTCCCGGGGGTGTAAAACAAAAAGGAGGCCTGGTCGAGGACCGGGCTGCAGGGACACTAAGCCTCAAAAATCATCTCAAGATGACCAAGATAACCTAACCTCTTCATTCTAGTATTCTACCATTTATTTCATGTGCTTTTAATTTCCTCGTCAGTTTTTCAAGGGGCACCTTATCAAAAGCTTCAGAAAAGTCCATATACAGTGGAACCTTGGGTTACGAATTTAATCTGTTCCAAGAGATGGATCGTAAACCGAATATTCGTACACTGAATTGAATTTTCCCATAAGAAATAATGTAAATTGAATTAATCCTTTCCACAAACCCAAAAATATTTACTGAAAAACACATTTTACACAGAATACTATTTTTTTCTATTGTACCTTATCTTTATTGAGGACTTGTTGGCATATAGAAGACTGAGGTGGTGGGGGAGGGGAGGTGTTAGTGTTTGGATGGCACGTCCCCTTCCATTATAACATCAGGCAGTGATTACATTTCTGGGGTGTACTCTCCTATGTTATGTAGGCATACCACTAAGACCGGGTTGTGGTTCACTGCTCGTCTCTAAAGACACTTTTTTCCCTTACATTTTAACTCTTGAAACATCAGTGTCATTAAAAAGGTTAACAACGGCTTACTACAGTTTTATCTGCGCGAATCTTTTCAGCAAAACAGCATGGGAAGAACTACAATGAAGACATTTTCCAAGCCAGATCAACCACACTCATACCGTCTTCATGTTTACGAATGATCGCTTTTCCTCCATCATCCTCAACTATTTTCTTAGGTTGAATTTTACCACCGACTTCCTTGGGACCCATGGTGTGATATATAACGAGACTTTTTCTAGGAAAAATAAATAATGAAATTCTTTACAGAGAATTCAAGCGCCATCATCATTAGGCGGGATACACTGATAAACTGAGCGTGCCTTGCCCTGCCCCCAGCAGAACCCATGTGCCTGACCCATACAAGTATCAACAAGAGTGTCATACTCATGGAGCAAACGTTTACACCCGTCAAATTTTATGACGGAATTGTTGTCGTACGCAAACATTCATACTCTGGGGCATTCGTAGACTGAGGTTCCACTGTATACTATATCTACTGAAAGTCCTTTTGTCTGAATAGCTGGTTACCTTTCCCAAGAATATGAGCAGGTCTGTAAGGCAGGAATTTTTTTTAATAAAATCATGCACCAAAACATTCACAAGGTGTAGGGCTAGTGAACTGGTCACACAAGCATAGTTATCTACTGTAATATGCTCCCCACCAACAGACAATGGAGAACAACTCTGCAATAATTTAATGTGATGAGACCCTATAGAAATAAACTTGAAGAGCTACCCAATCCCCCCAAAATGGATTGCTCTGGTGGAGGCAAGGAACACAAGCCAACTATGAAAGGTAACCCTGGCCCACAGAGAGAAATACAATGCTTGAGCACATGCAATGTGCATAGCATAAAACACAATTATAAAATATAAAAGGAAATCAATAACAAAGCAACTGCCCCCTAGAGAACAACCATTCTAGGAAAACCCAGCATTCGTTTACTGAAATCATGGAGCAGAAGATGGATCCAGTCAGCGGTGTGTGAAGTCGCTCACCAAGTGAGCGAGTGAAGTGGCAGTTTGGTATAGGCCACGAGTTACCTGGGATGCCACCTGGTAACTGTCAGGCACATCAGTTAGGATATTTACTTCATGGAAATAATAATTTCCAGTGTTTACATTTGGATTACCAATTTCTTACAAGCATTTACTAGTTTTGTTGTGCAAACCCCTTCTGGGGTAGTTTCCCTCAGTTTTAGGTTTATCCAACCTTTCATCACCTCAAAAGTCAGATTCTGGGCCTAGTTTTCTGTAGACAAGGGTGGGTCTCCGAGTTCTGGTGCTATTTGCCAAGGCTTGGCCAATCCACAGCTTAAGCCCTGGGAGCTACTGAGGGAGCCCCCCCTCCAAAAAAAAAAAAAAATACTATATTGTACTGTACAAGTGCATTATCTAGTCCCTTTTCAATGTAGAATGGCTAATATACTAGTAAATTGATAAGGATATACCAAATACCTACCTCATTGTCTTCGTTCTCCTGAGGATCACAGCTTACAAATGGCACTCTGTATGACTTTACAGACTCTTCCATGCCATCCATTTCAGATTTATTTGAACTAGATGCAACTTCATTTACATAAATAGCCTCTGGTACGAGCTTTTCTTCACTTAATACCTTGCTTTCTGGTTTCACCAGAGCCTGATCAGCACCTGATGATTCAGAAAGCCTTTTGGTCACATTTTGTCTCGGGACATGAGATGACTGACCAGTACATTTTGAACCACCACCACTATCTAACATTTTCTCTTTCCTGTCAGTAGCTGCATTATTACTGTGGCTGGCTTCACTGCTTAGTATTGCATGTGAATCTGCTCTATTTTCTCCCAGTAATCTATGGTGATCATTTGACACTGAATCTTTTACTGAACCTAGATCAATGCTTTCTGAGGTTTCATCCAAGATGATGAATTCTTCGTTAACCTTATCACGATCATCTACATTACTATCACTTATTGATATATTACACATTGATTCACTCAAGTCCACTTCACCTGTCACCTCTGGGGCTAAACTTTTAACAGGAGTAATATTTGCCTCAAGTGCACTTAAAGTAGTGGAATCCCATTTTACACTCTTATTCATAGCAGAAGTCAAGGCAAGATTGTCTTCAATTAAAGTGCATGCAATGCTATCCTCTACCTTTCTGCAAGAATCCATTTCTTTCACATTGGAATCTCTTGATGTATTAAGTGCACAGAGCTTAGGTTCACACCCTGTATTTTGGTATATATTTTTTTTCAGTTTTTCTTCACAGTGTTCTTGGCTGACAAGTAAATTAGGAACTTTATTTTCATCATTGAAGCAGTTATTCATATGTTCATCAAATTTGCTCTTAAGGGGAGTAGAAGACTGGCACCGAATCTCCTTCAAGAATAAGGATGGAGACGGACATACTTCAATTATGTCACCACAACTATATGGAGTTTCTGGCGTTTTTGCTTCTTCCAAATTTGTATTTCTTGTACATAAAATCCGTGGAGGAGTCATTTCTTGGGCTACCGAAGATTTCAAGTTAGACAAAATCTTTTTTTTGAGGATCTCCTTTGGTTCAGATGTGTCTTCATCAGAATCTAAAGCTAATAACTGTTTGGAACTCTTATTTGGGCTGCTGATGACAGTGGGGTTCTGTCTCGATTCATTTAGCACACTGCTATTGTTGACTGATGAAACATTACTTAGTAAGGAGCTGATGGAACCTGTCAAGTAACCATTGCCTAAAAAAGCATCATTTTTATCTAAACGAATACCATAGAAATGTAGGCACTTATCATCATTAATTTCATTAGGTTCGACGCCGAGAGACGTCGTTTCTTGTGTAGGAAGTTTCCTTTGAACATTATTGTTTGAAATTTGAGGCATCAAGCATGACACTGGCACTTGAGCCTTAAACAAATCTTCCACTGATAGTGCTTGATCATCCATCGTACTTTTAATCTGTGGAAAAAAAGAAAAAATCAAATACTGTACTGTACAATGAAATCAGCACCCCCTCCCCTCTAGAGGGACCCTTAGGGGCTTCAAGTTTAAATACAAATTCTCCATTATGGTATCTGTGCCTGGGGTTTTTCTACACAAAATCGTCTACAACCTCTAATTACTCCATACAAACCAGCAATTAGAACAAAAACTATGGCCCCAAAACAGCACTCGGCACCCTTACTTAAATCTTGGAATATTTTAAATATTAAGTCATTGCACATCCTCTCAAGTGTACTTTATATACTGTATGTATATAAATCTCCGAACTGCAGTGCTAATCCTGACCTTAAACACTTCATAAAGGATTGTAACAGGACCCATGGGCACCACACTAGAAACATCTATTTAATATTCCAAGAGTGACTTAACCAAAGTAGAAATGATCTGCAAATCAAGGGTCCCAAAATGTGAAATGACCTTCCCCATCACGTCAATGAATTCCCATCTCTCAACCAGTTTAAGCAAACAGGAGTCTTGAAAATGCTAACCAAACTCTCAACAGTTGGTTTAATTAGTTTAATATTAATTCAGGAGTCCAATTGCACAGCAGTTGGTGGTCTGCTCCGTCTGAAGGGTCTTGGGTTATATTCCTGCAGCCAGAGTCTAGTCAAAATTCAAATGTTTATTCAGGTAAAGTACATACAAGGTGTGATACAAACATTGATGGATTTATAGATAGAACTAGTACATACAATGCCTAGAGCCACTATTATGCAAAGCATTTCGGGCAGGAAAAACACTAAAGACTAAAACTTAATACTAATTGAGATTAAAGTAAAAATTGTGTTGAGAAAATATAAAAAAAAAAGGGGGGAACATGGCAGAAAAATAGCAAATATATAATTTGGTCGACAAACAGCATTATTTAAAATAGTAGACATGGGTTGACATTTAGGGGTAAGTAGTTTACAGGGAGTTAATTAGGTAGTGCTTAGTTTTTATCTTAAACTAGTTGGGAGAGGTACGTCTTTAACATGATTGGGAAGGTCATTCCACATTCTGGGTCCCTTGATTTGTAGAGCATTTCTAGTTTGATTAAGTCGTATTCTTGGAATATCAAAAAGGTATTTGTTTCTGGTGTGGTGCTCATGGGTTCTGTTACAACCTTCTAGGAAGCTTTTAAGGTCAGGATTGACATTACAGTTCAGCATTTTATATATACTTATATAATACACATTAGAGGATGTGCAGTGACTTAATATATAACATATTCAGAGATTTGAGTAGGGGTACCGAGTGATGTCTGGGGCCAGAGTTGGATATTATCCTAATAGCAGCTTTGTGTTGAGTAATTAGAGGACGTAACGATTTTGGGTAGTAGAACCCCAAGCACAAATACCATAGTTGAGATAAGGATAGATGAGGGAGTAATAGAGCGTCACCAGGGCAGGGTGAGGTACATAATATCTGATCTTAGAAAGAATGCCAACAGTTTTTGAATTATTTTTTTATATATTTAGAATGTGTCCCTGGAAATTTAGCTTGTGGTCAATGAAAATGCCAAGGAATTTGCCATCTATTTGTTACAAATTTGGGTATTGTTTATCCTGAGATTTATTTGATTTGAGGATTTATTGCCAAACAAAATATAGAAAGTTTTGTCAATGTTGAAGGCGAGTTTGTTGGCAGTTAGCCAAAAGATAGATTTTATTTAGCTCAGTATTCACTGTGACATTTAGAGCAAGGGGGTCAGGACTGGAGTAAATGAAGGTTGAGTCGTCAACAAATAGAATTGGTTTGAGGCGTTGGGAGGCATTTGGAAGGTCATTAATGTAGATGGGAAAGAGGAGAAGGCCAAGTATGCTGCCCTGAGGAACACCAATGTTGATGGGTAGGGTGGGAGAAATTGAATTATTCACAGAAACTTACTGGTGCCTGTCAGTAAGGTAAGATTTGAGGTATTGCAGGGAGTGTCCTGACTCCATAATGATGCAATTTAAGAAGAAGGTTTTGGTGGTTGACAGTGTGAAAAGCCTTACGCAGGTCCACAAATAACCCAACGGGGAACTCATTTTTATCAAGAGCTGCATGTATCAATCATACTAATAAGTGCATCGTTAGTGCTTTTTTTGGGTCTGAAGCCATATTGACAAGAGCTAAGTATATTGTGTTTGGCTAGATACGAGTAAAGCTGCTTGTAGATTAGTTTTCCAAATATTTTTGACAAGTTTGGCAGGATTGATATAGGTCTGAAGAGCAATGCAATACTGAAGAGATATTGAAGAGCAATGCAATAGCAGGAACTAAAGATCTGGAGGCTTTTTTGTAAATTAAAGTTGGTATCTCCTCAAGGGCACTAGACTTGGTTTCAAGGGAAAAGATTATCTCATTAACATCAGTGGAATTTGCAGGCGTTACGTACAGAGACTGTGGATAGTTACCTGTAAAATAGTCCTGAACATCAGTACTGGAAGATGGAATAACAATTACAAGGGATGACCCAATGGAAGTTTTTTTTTTTCTAGCAGGGATATTCCTGCGCGGGCCCTAAGCATTCTGGCTGGCCCACTCAAACGGAAGAGAAGAACCTATTGAGCCCAATAGCAGTATCAGTGGCTGTAAGCTGACCATCGTTAATGGACAGGAGTATTGGTTTGTTATTTAAAATCTTCTTTGATCCCAATATTTGTGAAATTGTGGTAAATTTATCTTCAGAGTATTTAATTTTAATTTTTTAATTTTTTTTTTTAATTTTAGTTTAGTTCATTGTTATGATCTAATTTAACACTTCAATCTGTCGGTGGTACAGTACTGGAAAAGGTTATGGAGGAACACAACAGGCTCAAAAACTGTTGACCCAGCAGTAAACACGCAGACAGGAGTTGGGCAACTGTTGCATCCTGAGAAAGGCGAGTGCCAGGCCATGGGGCACCTCGATATGCTTAACAGTCCCCCCACCCACCACCCCCGTGGCCCAATACTGTCCACAAATTCCATCTCCGCCCTAATGCTCTTTAAGCTAAGCAGTACCTGACGAGAGCGAACACTCCTATTTCATGAAGCCGTGAAGGTGGGAGAGAGTACCTGGAGGAAGGCGTGTGAGCGTGAGGACAGCAGGCCACCACCTGCACCACGCGCCGCACTGACCTGCAACTGTGTGGTGCGCTGCCCGGGTCGCCCCGCACCTCACTGCTTCACTCGTGTGATCCCGGCCAGGCGGCAGCCTGTACTTCCCTAGTTGGGTCGGCACTCTTTGATCCCGCCTCTCTTCTGAGGTGTACAGATTCCTGAGCCTACTGGGCTCTATCATATCTACATTTAAAACTGTGTATGGAGTCAGCCTCTACCACATCACTGCCTAATGCATTCCACCTGTTAACTACTCTGACACTGAAAAAGTTATTTCTAACATCCCTGTGGCTCATTTCGGATTCCACCTGCGTCCCCTTGTTCGCGTACCACCCGTGCAATGGGTTATTTTTTTTGTAATTTAGAGTTCATCCATGAACTGTGAATATTTATCTGAATTTACCTGCGAGCCACTGCTCTCTAGTGACCTTGACGGGGTCAGGAAACCAGGGGCTTGTTAACTGTCCTTTCCCCCCCCCACTCCAACCAGATTTTTAATAAGTATATAATAAGTATATAATGTCTTGCCATTCAACTCTTCGGTAGGTCCAATGGTTTACAAACCCTACAGCTGAAAAAGCATTTTCTTTTTTTTGTCTAATATTGTGGTATTGTGGCTTGAAGAGTTTAAAGCTATTGCCCCTTGTATATGCAATATATTTAGCGTCTCCGTAGTACAGTTAGGTTTGTTCGCGACTCAATCGGGAATTCCGGGTTAAAATCCCAGGTGGGACAGAAATGGTTGGGTACGTTTCTAGTAAAAGTAAAATAGAGTAAAATAAATTTTATTCAGGAAAGTACATACATTGTTGATTTATAAACATAATGTTTGATTTATAGATAGAGCTAGTACATACAATACCTACAGCCACTAGTACGCATATAGCGTTTCGGGCAAGGTAAGCCAATAGATACAACTCTAGGCATTCCTCAAGTTGAACTATTAAATACCACAATGATTAATATTATAATGAAAGGCTTATTGACATTTATCCACAAAAGTCTGAAAAACATTATTGTTAGCTATGCAGATGATATTCTTCCATATACCAAAACCCACCAAGATATACAAACTTCCTTAAATTGCATACACACAGCTTGTGAAAGAGTTGCTTTTGCAATCTCCCCTGCACCTAAAAATAAGTTGTTCAACAACAGCAAATTGGCAACCACAAAACTAGACAACAAAAACTAAAGAGTGATGACATACTTACCGAGTATAGATCATGTCAACTCTTTCAAATACGTATAGTAGAGTCTGCCCCTCGTACCTTGGTTACTATTACAAAAATACATTGAAAATCTCAAAAAAGATTCTCGAGAGGTACAATGCTGTGCAAATATTAGAACAGCTAAAAAACGTATATATATATATTAGCGTATATGAGGTCTTAGACAGTCAAGTACCTGCCTTAGTTATTAATCATGACAAAACAGAGCACAGAATGAGTGAATAGAGAGAATATATAGTTTTAGTTTAGTTCATTTATTATGCACCCCATACCCATCTTGTGGGCGGTAGTGGAAAGGGTTACAGAGGCACATAATGGGCTCAGGGACTGAACCCCACAATTCATTTAGCTAAGCAAGTTACAATCTTGATGAGCTAGTTACAAACATTAATATAAGTCGTCACATCAACAATGGGTTCGAGATCGACCTCAAGTACAGGTTCTAAATTAAGCAACTGACATATGTGGAGAGCTAGTGTCACAATTTATATGTTTGTCCTGCACACCGCCCCCCATCCAGTGGGCAGCGGTGGATAGGTTACAATCACTCAGTTACTACCTACAGTTAGCAAACTGGGGATATTTGGCTAAAAATTATAATTATGAGTAAACTGTTAACAAAAAATGTAAAGTTTCTTGTTTTTGTTTTTTTACTTGGCGGAGCGGTTGAGAATAGTGTAAGAGGAGCGTGGGGGGTCGCGGAGCACAGAGCCTCCAGCTAGTCTCCAACACCTGAATAAACATTTGAATTTGAATTTGAATTTGAATTAGTGCAGTTGCTCCGTCTCCGTACAGTTGACGCCAGGTATGTGTGGCGCCTCTGAGAAGCCAAACTGCAGAGCGATGATTAGGTACGTCACCACTGAACTCGCCACCTGAAAAAAGAATCCCCCCCCCCCAAAAAAAAAAAGGTATATTAAAATGTCTTTATATCGTGTTTCGTGAAGAACTGCTGTAAGCAGTGTACATATGAAGGGTTGGCTGAGGTTTGTTTGTGGCGTTACTGATTGATTATTGCTTGGCTGTAATAATGTGAACCACAACAAAGCTCCAAGGTCACAGGGTGTCATGGTGGTCAATACCCAACATTGTCTAGACACACACACGCACGCACACGTGCGTGCACACGTCAAGTGTAGATATAATAGAGCCCAATAGGCTCAGGAACCTGTACACCTGTTGATTGACGGTTGAGAGGCGGGACCAAAGAGCCAGATCTCAATCCCCGCAAGCACAACTAGGTGAGTACACACACACACACACACACACACACACACACACACACACACACACACACACACACACACACTAGTGCTGGGTAGACGGGACACCACGAGCGTAGCTCTCATCCTGTAACTACACTTAGGTAATTACACTTAGGAAATTACACACACACACACAACCGGTGGCTGTGTTGATAGGACGCTGAACACGTGATCCTGTAGCCCGTTCGATTCCCGGCGCCGGCGAGAAACGATGGGCAGAGTTTTTTTCACCCTGATGCCTCTGTTACCTAGCAGTAAATAGGTACCTGGGAGTTAGTCAGCTGTCACGGGCTGCTTTTTGGTGTGTGTGTGTGTGTGTGTATTGTATGTGTGTGGTGTGAGGGGAAAATAGTAGTTAGTAACAGTTGATTGATAGTTGAGAGGCTGGCCGAAAGAGCAGAGCTCAACCCCCGCAAGCACAACTAGGTGAATACACATAAACACACAGTATGAAGGATGAAGACTCAGTTCACTCACCGAGAGTATGAAGCTCAGTTCACTCACCGATGGTATAATGATTCACCACACCAAGAATATAGTGACCTATATTGGCTGGGGAGCCGGTCGGCCGAGCGGACAGCACGCTGGACTTGTGATCCTGTGGTTCTGGGTTCGATCCCAGGCGCCGGCGAGAAACAATGGGCAGAGTTTCTTTCACAATATGCCGGTCACGGGCTGCTTCCTGGAGGGGTTGAGGCCTGGTCGAGGACCAGGCCTCGGGGACACTAAAAAGCCCCTAAATCATCTCAAGATAACCTCAAGATATAACCTAGTCTTACAGTCCTGAATTAATGCATGCTACCACCAAGGGTCTCTCGCGTCATCCACAACTTTGGCCTGGCCACAACTGCAGCATATGCCGACTTATCTAATGTCTATATAAATTAAATAGGTACTAACTAAAACAGACGAGTTAACTGGTAACCAGAATAATGGGGCATTAAAATAAATGATGCACTTACATAAAGTAATAACAATGGTTCAAGTTTATGGGTCCAGGTTAAGTACAGGATCGAGATATGAACACCTAGTAAATTACTTCAGTCACCCACTGACAAACAATTAAAGCTATTACCCTACATTACTATCACTGCTTATCTTTCCTGTCGTTTTAGCACTTACTAACATGACAAAATACAATACATGAAGTTATGACTGCCAGATATCTTAACCCGCCCTACAAGTTAATGCAGTGTCTTTATAATGCATTGCTCAACCTCACATGTGCATTGAATTTTGTATCTAGCTCATCAAGATTGTAATTTGCTTAGCTAAATGAGTTGTGGGGCTCTGTCACTGAGCCCATTATGTGCCTCTGTAGCCCTTTCCACTACCGCCCACAAGATGGGTATGGGGTGCACATAATAAATGAATTAAACTAACTCAACCTCACAACCTGGCCACTTGGGTTCCACATTTCCACTTGCCTCCAACACAGGCTGTAGCCAGGAGCTGTCGCACGGGTCTGTTGCTAGATTAAATCTCACTCGATTTGTCTAACAGCCTTACAGTACCCTTTTGTCACATTGTCTCCCTGGCTTGGTGCCTTCTTCTGGTAAATCATAATACCCCTTGTAGCAAAAACAAGTGAATACGAACTGACAAAGTGTAGTGCATTACTTATCACAATCACTAATCAATCTAATGCAATACAATCCATCATATTAATTTACTACTAAACAATATTGAGGGAACTTTTGGGGACAATTATGTCTAAATGGGCACGAGACGGTGTCGGATTATAGCTCGTTCAGCATTTATAACGTTACTAAACGTTGCCCGAACCTAACCCAACTGAGGACCCACGAATAGAAAGCGGGACATAACGTCAATGCGCAACCTGTCCTCTTAAACAGTACATCGCATATTGACGTATAAATCCTCTAAGGCCAAAAACTGATGTACTAAAAATCATGGCGGTTCGCAAAATTGACGTGATATCCCGTTTCTTATTCATGGGGTCTTCGGTTTGGTTCGGGCAATTTAGCGCATCACTTCAGTGACGATGGAAACACTGGAGATGTCGGGCTGAAATTGCAATGCACATACTCCGTCATAACTCTCAGCTCATTCACCTAGACTCCTAGAGTATGATACTCAGCTTACTCATCGAGAGCATAATGAATCAGCTCACTTACCTAGAGTACTCAGCTCACTCACCACGAGTACAACGACTCCTCTCACTCACCGAGAGTAAGATGTGACGGTCCAGCGTGAAGAGGCGACATACTGTGAACTTAGCGCTAGTGTCTAGGACTCTCTCTACATCCTTCAGAGCCGCCTAGTGTCGCCACGTACCGTAATATATGAAAATAATAAATAATAATATTATTAATAATAACCTGTCCACCACACTTCCGTGAAAATAAATATTTAAATCACCTTGGCTCTAGGAGACACGAACCATGGACCCCCCTGTGTGAATTGCAGACTCTATCCACTCAGCTACGAGTATTTATAAATATTACAATAAATAAATAAAGACTTAATAAAGTGGTCTTTCTAAGACTACTCATAGCTGAGTGGATAGAGCTTTTGCCTCATACGCCTGGGTTCCAGGGTTCGAGTCTGCTAGAGCCCATGTGAAAGAAATAATAATAATAATAATAATAAAGGTGAAGAACAGACTCAAAACTCGTGTAAGCCTATTATTAAATCGATTTTTTCCGATAAAGCGATTTTTTCCGAATTTTTCACTTTATCAAGGTGGTGTTATGTATGTTATGTTATGTATGTTATGTCAGTTATGGAAAAAATATCTAAAGACCTCAGCGACACTAATTACAAATTAGTTTTGGACTTTCAGAAAACGATTAGGAAAAAACTTTGCCATAACAAACTCAATGATAACAACAATAATAACGGGAGTAACGGTAATAATACTGATGAGAATGATGGCAGTGTTAAAGATAATAACAGCGGCGTTAGTGCAGGTAATAACGGAAACGGGGGATTGAGTCTACCACAATGGTAACGTTAATAATGTTAATCACGAGAACAATGTAGGTAATGGTGTTTATGTGATAAAGTGGTATCGATTGCAATTCATCATATGGTGATTGCAATTCATCATATATGAGACTGGTCGTGGGGTTATTCAGAAGAGTTGATGAATACAAGAAAGCAGTAACAAAATTTGTTAAGAATAATACCATTGCTAACCATTGTTGGTATTTCCATCATAGGATGGATTTTAATAACAGCAGAATTGTATATAACAGCTCAAATACCAAAGGGAGACGCCTACTAGAAGGGGTAATTATACATTCTATGGAAACGATAACGGCAACAAATATTTTAGTAAATTAGATCCGATTAACCGCAAAATTATTCTTTATGAGGCTAAATTAACTAATTGTATTAAGTACTGACAGATGTGGTGGTGTTCTGAATGGGGATAATGTTCTCTACAGTTCCCAGTATCCAATTTGATCATACAACAGTTCTGGGATCCATTATAGGAAGACTCAGCTGGGGAGGATAATCATAACGACGTCTAATAATGAACGCCGCGTCAGGCGCTCACCGCACCTATGAATGCATGCTCTTAGAAGCCACCTGTTTACACCACACTGATAAAGGATGTAGCTTCATCCTATAATTGGTTTAATAGTACACTTATATAGACATGTATTATGTCTTTTCTTCACCTTCATTCACACATTACGTAGGTATTGTAATTTCTCAATAATAATAATAATAATAATAATAATAATAATAATAATAATAATAATAATAATAATAATAATAATAATAATAATAATAATAATAATAATAATAATAATCTATTTAAAATACATTATTAAAAATTGTGTGTAAGTTTATAATTTGAATAAGTAATCTTTTATATATCGTAGAACATCAGCTGAGACATTGAACACTTTGAAGGGTCACTGAGCGAGTACAGATGTTAGCAGTTGCGTTAACAATGACGCAGACAATTCATCTGAGCGTAAAGCAACCGTAAATTGCTGTAGTGGTTTCAAATGACGCTGTTCATTGGCAACTATCTATTTTCTCTCTGAATATTTTGTATTTTATGAGATTAGAAAAATCGTTGACTGGGAACAGCCCCCCAAAATTACTACCGTATAAATTTAGTTTTTCGTTTTAAAACGAAAAGTGCATGTTAGCTAAATGAACGAATATTGAAGTTCAATTCTAATGTCCATTACATGCTTCTGTAATCTTTTCCACTATCACTCAGTTAGGATGGGTATTGCGTACAAAATAATTGAACTAAATGAATTATAGTACCAAGGTCGACGTGCAGATCATACTACCTACCTTTCTTATATTGGACGAAAAAATTAGAGTACAAACACTAAAATCTACCATGAAACGCGAAAATAACGCTGTGGGAATATTGGTAGTTAGGGACAGGCCTGTCCTCTTAAAAATATCGTCGCTTTTGGCCGTTTGCCCGTATGGTCGAAAATGGACGTAATTTGAAAATGAAAAAAAAAGGAAAATAAATTTGGGATTTTTTTTTTCAACAACAGTAAGTTAAGGGTCCTCTGATAGGTTAGGTGGGCAGGAAATTCTCATAAAGTTTCAAAACGTTATGAAAAACGTTAATTGAAAGCTTCCTCTTTTAATCTTACCGCGTAAGCCAGACGACTCAAACAGAAAACGGGACAGTACGTCACTTTTGTGAGTCGATTTCATTTCAAATTACGTCCAAATTTGGCCATAGCGTGCATACGAGTCAAAAGTGACGTTATTTTTAAGAGGACGGGTTACTCTGGCCACACATATAACCCCACTCCCTCATAAAACCACTTAAATGACGCATTAAACAACTCTTTTTGATTCAACCCAATCAGCGAGGGGGGGGGAGGTACCCGGTGTTGCCCGGGTCTGTCTGTCTCCCAGCTGTCTATCTATCTATCCATCTATCTCTATCTATCCATCTATCTTTCCCCCCTTTCTATTTTCGCTCTGAAAAATATTATTAAGAACCACTGAAACAACTATATCTATAATAAATTATATTATTATGACAAAAAACTCCACGTGAATCACATGCCACATTTTACACTTGAATCCATGAAAATGGCTTGGGGTGTTTATAATTGCTATATTTCCTAAAGTATTTAACTTAGGCCTACCCTGACCAGCCTATGTCCATCCCGTACCCAGGCTATTCCCCATGCATATTTGGGCGAGGCTAGCATCAGGCCTCCAGCTTTGGACAGACAGACATTCTCTCTATTAGGTATAGATTACCTATTATAACCTCAATCTTTTGTATAACCTCAGTTCCTTGTATAATTTCAGTGCCTTTCATAACTGCGCGATATATGTAGTGCAATATCTTCTTAGAACCCACATTTCTCATGTGCTCCAATTACACATGTTTCTGTAAACCCAGAATTTCAGCCTCGTATAATTCCATTTTCATAAATATTAAGCTAAACTAACTAAACCCCTGAATGAAGTGTTGATGCATATGTTAACAAACTCTGAACTAGCTCATCAAAGCTGTTATTTAAATAGCTAAACGAATGTTAGGATACAGTTCCTGAGCCCAGTATATGCCAATGTCACCTTTTCGGTCACGGGCAAATGGTTCCGAGTTTAACTTCCGTGGGAGGACAGAAGCATATGGGCAACATTTCCTTTGATCTGATGTTCCTGCTCACTTAGTAGTAAATAGGTACTCGGGAGTTTTGCAACTGTTGTGGGAGGCATCCAAGAGGTTAGTAGTTGGCTTAGGGTTCCCCGTACCAGGCTACCTGCCCCTGACTTTGGGTACCCATAAAGTGAACCTTGTATTAACCCCAGGATCTCAATGTTTTTAAATAATTCCAGTCCTTGTGTAGTCCAAGTGACTTATAATATTCCATGCAATGTACGATCTAAGATCATCATGTAGCACCAGAACCTTTTAACACCCGTCATGCATTAATAACAACAGGCTCAGCTCCGCACATACAGAATTAGCTGCACTACAAGTTGCCACTAACGTAATGAAAAATACAATAAGAGTATTTTGCTGTGATTCAAAGTCAGTTCTTCAAGCACTTGAAAACCCAATATGCAAAATACTACAAATGTTTCTATCATTCATTATAAACAACGATTAATACACCGAGCAAGGGCTTCAGAATATAATTTTTATGAATGCCATCTCACATAGGTGTTGTCCAACATGATAATACGGTCAAGGTATCTGAAGATGCATGTGATAAATCTGAATTTGAGCTTGACCTAGGCAATCTAAGCTCTATTATTAAAACCACACTATTTCAGGACACTAGAGCATAGCAGAAGAGCAATCACTGACACTCAAAGGATAAAAAACACTAGTATAGAGTAATGATATCTTTAGAACCGAGTATTATATATACAGACAGCACAAGACATGCACTAGGCGGTGTGACATATTATTGCCATATTTAAGCTTGGATATCGATACTTAAGGCTTGTGACTGCAGGTAAGGAATCCCCAACGGTGAAGTCTCCAAATATAAACTATGTGAACAAGCGCTGGGACACTCTCCAACACTTTATGTGTGAGTGTGTGAAGTGCCCTGTTATCAATAACTTTAAACCAAATTATATGAAATACTTTGAGCTGTGAAACTATTTAATGCACGTTACCTAGAGTTTACTAGTGGAGGTTTATAAACTAGACTTGCATTCCGTGTTTTCTCCTGATTTCATTTATGACTAACCTGTTAGATGAGGATGTTAGATGAACTCATAGTTATTTTGAACTAAAGAATACGGTAGCACCAATTGCTGTGTGTAGCTAAGTTAGTAACACAAAAAGTGACGTATAACCCAATTCTATGCATAACCTCATTCACGTTCATATCCCAATTCTTTCATATAACCGCAATTCATGTAAAACCTCGGTTGGTTTAGTTAATCTATCTTATGACTGCATTAAATTTATTTCAAGTTGAATTAAGTAAAATAATTTTAGATTTATTTGCTATAATAAACTTATTAATCGTGTAACTGGCATACATTTAACATTATTATGTTGGATTTGAAAGGTATACAATGGTTGCAATAGTACATGTTTGCTGGCAGTGTTACTGCTACATGACCGGACTAACAGTTCCTTAAACCAGTTTTATGAAACCATTTCAAAGGTCAAAATGCAAAGGAATGTTGATATTCGTTATGACAATGTTTGTGTTGCTAAGTGTACCAAGCCAGGTTCACCTCGGTGCTGACGTTGGCAGCGTGAGTGATGAGCAGACGACGCACCAGCCTCACGCCAGCCTCACGCTGCAAGACAGAGAAACTTCCATGTTAGTGATCACATGGTTGTACCGACCAGAGCAAATTAAGCCTTGTCTGTAACATCATGCTGGCTATAGTAGACTAGATGACTTGTATCTCATGTTCTCCTTTTTTTTTATTCCATTTTTGTATTAACCATTATATATGAGACGGGGATGTTAAACCCAACTCTTGATCTATCCTTTGCAAACCTTCAAATATAATAAGGAAGCAGCATATTGCTGTGCGTACCCAAGCTTGTTAATAATAAAAAAAATCAAGTTAAGACATGAGACACATTTCTTATCAAGTTTATTTATTGAAGACAAGTCACATCTCTGGCAAGTCAGTTACACAGATGCTAACCTTACTCCACACCCTCTCACCGGGCGGCAGCTTAACAGTCACCTGCATGCACTTCCTACAGTAAGCAAACTTTGGATACTTGGCTAAGATTTTTGGTTGTATATCATTTTGAATGAAGTACTTGTTCATTTCTTGAACACCATTGACAGAGTTATCTCTTAATTCTGCGATTTGTTCACATTTGATCACATAATCTAGTAATCGACGCAACATGGAATTGTTAAAAACAGATCCTGCCTTACAAACCTGCTCACATATTTGGAAACTGTAACTACTCAGACAAAGGATTTCCGAGGGATGTAGCATACATGGATTTTACTAAAGAACTTGATAAGGTACCACATAACAGACTAGCAAGGAAATTACAGGCCCATGGAGTAAATGGAAGAATACTAGAATGGATAAAACAATGGTTAAAACAAATAAAACAACGTGTCGTGCTAAATGGGAATGAATCTGACTGGAGAAATGTAGTGATGTACCACAGGGGTCCATTTTGGGGCCAACCCTTTTTAGCAGTTCACGTCACAACTACCAAGTTAATAACATTACATTGCAGCAGATTGATGAAGAAAAAAACCTTGGAGTCAAAATCCACCATTATCTTTCACTGAAAGTTGCACAACATGTAGGAGCTGCAGTCATAAAAGCTAACCAAACCCTTGGAATAACAGAGGGTATCTTTGACCTTAAGGAAAAACACGTAGTGATTATATTGTATAAATCTCAGGTGCGCCTCATATGGATTACTGTATCCAAGCATGAAACATCATCTACAGAAGGACATAGCTGCTTTGGAGAAAGTGCAACACCGGGCAACCAAAATCATTCCAGAGCTAAGTCAACTTTCTTACCAGGAACGGTTGAAGGCCATAGGGTTAACAACACTGCAAACCAAGCATGACAGAACGGATCTCATTGAATCTCTAAAAATCCTGAACAATTTGGAAGATGTTTATCCGGCCAATTTCTTCAAAAGGTCAGCGTAACACAAACAAGGAGCAACGGTTTCAAGCTCTACAAGCCACAACGTAGGACTGAGAACAGGAGATGCTTTTTCACCCACAGGGCTATAAACTAACGGAACCGCATTCTCGCCGAAGTCGTAAATGCCAAAACTCTGTTAAATTTTAAAATCCACCGGAAAAGACCATCGGGGCAAATGGGGGGATCTTTGACAAGCCGCCAGCCACTTGTCCTTTTCAAGGCCACTAGCGTGTTAGTGGCCCTCAGCTAAATTCAGGCAAATAATAACTCAAATTATGTGAATACCTGCTGACAACAAAGTTTACATTTAGTTAATTCTACATCAGCAGGTGAGAATAATTCTGTATAGAGCGGGAATACGTACCCTCGTCCAGAGAGCATCAGGGATGCAAGTAACTTGGAGGATGCTGCAGATCTTGAGGGTGATGTAAGCTAAGTAGTAGTTGGAGAAATTAACGATAGAGAGGTAGAGCATGATGGTGGCGTTGACGGTGCTGCTGAGGAGGATCATGGCCACAGGCGGCCCCGCGTACTCCACCACCTCCACAACGATGTCGTCGAGGGCCAGCAGGCGACGCGAGACCCCACAACACACATCCACAGAGTTCACGCCGTAGGACGCTCTTATCGTTGCTTGGACGCTGCCATCCCTTACTTCTCCCTCTGCAATCTTTTTAACTATAAATTTAGCAATAAAGATTGCGACATTTTGTCATACAAGATTCAGCACATTTTAAATATGAACTTATTTGTCACGTTAAAGATTAGGTATAAAGGTTTCTCTTAGGCATACATAAATGTGTAAATTTTTCAGTTAGAGAATTATTATATAGGAAAATGTTTTGGCATGGCTGCGCCTCTAGTCCACACACGAACAGTTACATGCGTTAATGAATATTATAAAAAAATGTTTGAATAATGATTCTAGCATGAATCTTCTCTATATTTCTTCTGTTTTTCTGAGAAGAAAATTGAACGTCCATTTTTTATCTTCTTCCCAAGTGAAGAACATGAGAAATATACAAAAAAGTTGTTCTTGAATCAGTGATTTAAAGGTATAAAAGAGAATGACTGACTGTTTCTTTGTACGAGGTTGGGGTTGAGGGCCAGATGCGTGTGTATGCCTCACTAAACTGTGCAGGGCGATGATTGCTGGTGTTGACTTTCAATCAACAGCCAATTAATGCACAACTATATTCTACCCACTTCAAGACTCCGTACCAATATAGAAGCATCAAGAGGAAGTATGGGCCAATAGGCCCTTTGCAGTTACTTCCATTCTTCCCTCTCATTTATCCAATTTATACCCATTGCACCGTGTTCTGTCTTGTGTTGGTCAAAAGTTTGTTCACCTCATCCAAAACTGTTGCAACATATCACCTCACCCAAATGCGAGTATATAAGACAAGCTGTTCAATGTTAGCATTAAGTAAAACTCTGTTTAGTGTTTTCAGGTAACAGTTGTGTGTGTGTAAACTAAAGTCTTTGAAAATGTAATAAGTTATTACGAAACGCGTTCAAGCGTCGCGTCAGACTAGAAATAAAAATGAATTTTGGAGAATTGATTTTTCAATTACCATCGACAGTAAAAAAAAAAAAACATAAGAAACATTGAGAAAATTCGTGTTAGAATTATTACTCTTACTTTTCAGTCATATTAACAACATATGTTTACAAGAAAGACTGCTACCAATATATATATATATATATATATATATATATATATATATATATATATATATATATATATATATATATATATATATATATATATATATATATAACTGAAAACTCACACCCCAGAAGTGACTCAAACCCATACTCCCACAACTGGTATGTACAGGGACGCCTTAATCCGCTTGACCATCACGACCGGACATAAGGAAGTGATAGCCGAGGCTATATATATTGTGGGAGTATGGGTTCGAGTCACTTCTGGGGTGTGAGTTTTCAGTTGTATATAGTCCTGGGGACCATTCAGGCTTGTTTGCATTTGTGTTCCTCACGTGTGCCCCAAAGAATGAGGTGATTTGATAAAATGCTATGCCCAAGATTACCATCCGAGTGCCGGCGGGGAAGTGGTTCATATAGCCTCGGCTATCACTTCCTTATGTCCGGTCGTGATGGTCAAGCGGATTAAGGCGTCCCTGTACATACCAGTTGTGGGAGTATGGGTTCGAGTCACTTCTGGGGTGTAAGTTTTCAGTTGTATATAGTCCTGGGGACCATTCAGGCTTGTTTGCATTTGTGTTCCTCACGTGTGCCCCAAAGAATGAGGTGATTTGATAAAATGCTATGCCCAAGATTACCATCCGAGTGCCGGCGGGGAAGTGGTTCATATAGCCTCGGCTATCACTTCCTTATGTCCGGTCGTGATGGTCAAGCGGATTAAGGCGTCCCTGTACATACCAGTTGTGGGAGTATGGGTTCGAGTCACTTCTGGGGTGTGAGTTTTCAGTTGTATATAGTCCTGGGGACCATTCAGGCTTGTTTGCATTTGTGTTCCTCACGTGTGCCCCAAAGAATGAGGTGATTTGATAAAATGCTATGCCCAAGATTACCATCCGAGTGCCGGCGGGGAAGTGGTTCATATAGCCTCGGCTATCACTTCCTTATGTCCGGTCGTGATGGTCAAGCGGATTAAGGCGTCCCTGTACATACCAGTTGTGGGAGTATGGGTTCGAGTCACTTCTGGGGTGTGAGTTTTCAGTTGTATATAGTCCTGGGGACCATTCAGGCTTGTTTGCATTTGTGTTCCTCACGTGTGCCCCAAAGAATGAGGTGATTTGATAAAATGCTATGCCCAAGATTACCATCCGAGTGCCGGTGGGGAAGTGGTTCATATAGCCTCGGCTATCACTTCCTTATGTCCGGTCGTGATGGTCAAGCGGATTAAGGCGTCCCTGTACATACCAGTTGTGGGAGTATGGGTTCGAGTCACTTCTGGGGTGTGAGTTTTCAGTTGTATATAGTCCTGGGGACCATTCAGGCTTGTTTGCATATATATATATATATATATATATATATATATATATATATATATATATATATATATATATATATATATATATATATATATTTGACTTGAGGTTTATTCAAGTATATATCTGTTGACCTCATCTGTACAGCTCTACTCACACCGCTATTAAAACTTCTCCAGGAACGACTAAAGGATACTACCGACTTCCTTGAACACCTGCGAAACTACACTGACCCTCTGCCAGAAGGAGCATGTCTATTCTCGCTTGATGTAGTATCCTTGTACCCAAGTATCCCCCAACGAGAAGCAGCAAGTCGAGTGGCGACGTTTTTTTTTTGGCACATAAACACAAGATCCGACATGAACTTAAGGACACAGGTGAGTGTGGAGGCCCCGACCACAGAGCTCCTACAAGACGCAATACTACATATCATAAGGGACACTCGTCAAGCCACCCACTATCATTAAAAAGATGCCTGCCCTTCTCCCTGGGAATCCGACTGAAACGAATAGTCAGCAATGGGGATTTTTGTAGACACAGGATACCCTGATAAAATCCTACAAGATGTATATAGAAAGTTAGCACAAAGAACCAGATCTTAATTACTACAACACATGGGACAATAGGCAAGTAATGAGAGGCTAATCTTCCCGTCCCTCGATTTTCCAGGAATTGTGGGGCTGCTCCGAAAAGAACTCATGAACCTCAGGGGATATCTAACGAGTCTATTCGGGTACGGAAATCACCCAGCATGGAAGAAATTCCTACACGGAATATACATGTTAGCTTGGAAACGAGGTAAATCCTCTAATGACGTCTTGGAAAAAGCAAAATTTCCCTAGCACACCGTAGGGTCAAGAAGGCCCTCCAGTATAACGACCCATGGGCACCACACGAGAGACAAATACCTATTTGATATTCAACACGACTCAACCACAGCAGAAATGCAATGCAAAATATGGGTCCTAAACTGTGGAATGACCTCCCAAATGAGATTAAAAGCTGTACGTGTCTCAATCACTTTAAGAAAAACTAAGAAATATCTAATTAATATCATGTAACAAACTTTACTTACATTTTCTCATCGAAAATAAGCCAATTTTGTTTTTCACTATCATTGTTTAATGCTATATCTGCGCTGTTGCTACAACTAGTCTCCAGTCTTAACCAGTCTCCGTGGTGTAGTGGTAAGACACTCGCCTGGCGTTCCGCGAGCGCTATGTCATGGGTTCGTATCCTGGCCGGGGAGGATTTACTGGGCGCAATTCCTTAACTGTAGCCTCTGTTTAACGCAACAGTAAAATGTGTACTTGGATGAAAAAACGATTCTTCGCGGCAGGGGATCGTATTCCAGGGACCTGCCCGAAACGCTACGCGTACTAGTGGCTGTACAAGAATGTAACAACTCTTGTATATATCTCAAAAAAAAAAACAAAAAAAAAAAAACTACAGGTTCTAAAAGAAAGTGGTCTATGGATTTCATCATTAAGTATCACTTATATTTTGTACAATATTTCCGAAATTTCTTGAACAATTTATATATTTTAGCTTCTTATTTAGTAATTTTACCTCATATATTTATTTCGGTATTTTTCGTAATTTGACTGAATTATTTAAAGTTTTGACTGAAACGCATTATGTAATAGTGGCTTTATTTAATATGCAGCCTTCGTACCTACAACTGAACCACTTCAGCATAGTCTATGTGTAGTTTATGAATAATTTATTATTATTATTATTATTATTGTTATTATTATTATTGTTATTATTAGATAGGAGTTACCTTAAATGTACTTGCATACGCCACTAAGGCTGCCAATCATACTCGTCCCATTTCCAGAAAAAGGGAATCCTTATTAGGCATCTACCCAGCCTTTCATTCAGCAATCCACGACCGTTGGCAGAGTCGTTGGTCTGCCATTACATGTAACAAATTACACACTCTTACAGGTTACCCATTCTCCTAATGATACGTCGCATTTTGACGTATACACTACCTAAGCTCAAAAACGGTCATACTAGTAAATGGAAGCGATTTACGAAGTTGACATAATGCCTCGTTTTCTGTCCGTGGGTCCTTTGCTAGGTTAGGATAAGGCACTTTAGTACGACACTTTCCTGACGTAGAGAACACTGGCGAGAACGGGCTGCCATGAGCCATCGTCGCACCACCATAATGAACGGCGGGAAATAGCTCTGGTTAGGTTGCATGTCAGCCACAGGCTCTTAACTCATGGGTACTTTATGGAAAATTTCCCAGTTGCCTGGTGAAGCTGATACTTCTGATGCCACTTGCCTTAGGAACGTTGGTCCTCATACTGGCGTCCTTAGTGATATTCACTGTCTTCTGAATATCCCGAAAAACAGACGGTACTACATAGTGTTCCAGGCTTGGCACCTTCTTCTAATTATTATATACAGACTAACGGCAGACGGGGCATCTAAGACTGCCTGATCACACCATCAAGATCATTTTCACGAAAGGGTAGCCAGCAGCGATATCACCTCATGTTATCCTCAATACCCGCCGTGTCACCAGGGGGACAGCACCAACTGTGACCAGCCTGGGTACCCGCCGTTATCTTGAGGTTTATCTTGAGGTTATCTTGAGACGATTTCGGGGCTTTAGTGTCCCCGCGGCCCGGTCCTCGACCTGGCCTCCACCCCCAGGAAGCAGCCCGTGACAGCTGACTAACTCCCAGGTACCTATTTATTACTAGGTAACAGGGGCATTCAGGGTGAAAGAAACTTTGCCCATTTGTTTCTGCCTCGTGCCGTGTCACCAATTATGATACAATTATTACTACGAGGGCTGTTTCTAACTAATAGCTTACCAACAGTATTTTCGTAGCTAAACAATACATGTTTATCATGGTAAGCTATTAGTTAGAAACAGCCCTCATAATGATAATTGTATTTATATAATACCTTGTAAAGACTGTAATAAGTTCTATGTTGGGCAAACATCTAAAGATTTGAAATGTAGAATTTCGCAACATAAATACTCTGTAAGGCATGGCCAATTGTCTAATGCTTTGTTTGTTCATCTGTCAGAAGATGCTCACCAAATTGACTGGGAGATGGCTTCTTCAATAACGAATTGTAAAAACACTTATAACAGGAACAGAACTGAATCTGCTTTGATACAGATTACAAAAGAAAGTAATTTGAACATTAGCAGTGGCTTATATAACTTAGATCCATTTTTGATAGATCAATTAGAGGGCGATTTGAGTAGGACCATTGATACACATTTGTCTCACTAATTCATTGTAAATATTTACTATCTTGTGCTATTATTATCCATGTGTTGCTTATTGGTGGGTATGAATAGGAGCTGCATCGTATGGGCCAATAGGCCTTCTGCAGTTCTTATGCGGCTCATATTTGTGTCCACCTAATTCCCATTCATTTGTCATTGTACGTCACCTCACTCCTGCCCATATATGTCCAATACTTGACCTGTAAATCACTCCTTCTGAAGATGTTTAATATTTAAGGAAATTCCTGTTTCAATTCTTCCTCCGTAGTCTGACACTGTCACATTTTTAATCACGTGTTTATTTTTCGTGATTTACACACATTAAATAAATAAGAATAATATAAAGCACGACCAGACGAGACCTGACTGAACTGCTTAGCATCAAGTGCTCAACTTCCCTGACATAATTCAATTATATAATTCACTCTATATTCAGGTGTCTAAATTCTCAGTATCACCTTAGATTGGATCGACCTGACACACTCACTCGTTTCTACCACAAAGTCAAAATTGGTCGTCCACTGTACGAACGACTACGCAACCATTGAAGTGTACCTACACTCTCGTTGTTCAAACACATTCAAGGTGCGCTCTTCCCTTGCCCTCCAGCGACAGTCACATAATTCAGAATATTTATGTGATATATTTAACGAACCTGTGATACACGTGTGGGCCCCAGGTTGAGGTTCGGTCGTCTGGATGTTCCCCACTTCGCAGTGGAGGTATGTTGTTCTTTCCCCAAGAGATGGCAGGGCGGCGCCAGCACCTCCAGGGCACTCTCACTCTCCACGCTCAGAATCTTCAGCAGGAAGTAAAGGAGAAGGCCAAGAGTCAGGGCCGTTACCTCGATGAAGATGTCGCAGATGGTGGAGGGAATATGGTAAAGGCCGATGATCTTGGTCATAGGAATGATTAGCATGGAACTCACCGACCAATATGTGGCGTAGAACAGTCCCGCATTGATACCTACGACGCACACCGTTTGCACTACGTCTGTCTGATCCAGAACTCGTTGTCGCAGAATGATGTTTGTGGCGTGCATGGTGCTCAGTATGTGAGCCAGCTTGGGGCTGCGGAGGGCCAGATATGGGAAAAATGCAGCCGAGATGAGGTAGGTGACGTAGTTGAGAATGTGGGTGCTGATGGTTGAGGTGATACCCCGGTGGAAATCTGGAGCGTTGATCACACACGCCAGTGAGAGTGTAAATATAGTCATCACCAACATCCAGGACCACATCATGGCCACTACCGACCTCCTCATCTCTAGCTGACCTCCAGGCAAGAACTTCCACCTATACGGAAAAACACCAACCAGCCTCAGAACCCACAACAACGCAAACAGAAGACTGCACGAGATGCCTTTCATATTTTGTATTTTATTAAAGTATCTTGAGTACAATGTTTAAATCACCTCATCGAAACTTGTTTTTGAGACCAAATGTACAAACGGCGGTGCATCTAAATAGATTAATCACAATATATATATACGATTAGCTTATAACAGTGGCGTAGCCTAATTGTCGAGGGGCAGATGGAGAGCCGTGAGACGCGGAAGCGTTCTCAGTGAGGGCTGAAGGTAAGGTGAGGCACCGTAAACATGACCAGTGAGGTGTCTGGCGCGCCACGCACAGCCTTGGCCCGGCCTGTGCACACTACGCAGCCGGCTCACCACACACTGTATTGACCCCAGAGTGGTAGGCTCAAGACACACGTACGGGAGGGGCACACAAGCAGGAGATACAGAAAACAAATCAAAGGGAAATAAAAAATGAAGGGAGAGGGGCTGTATTGCTGTAAATTTGAATACAAACTAACGACTAAAGGGGGCAAATGTAGTAGTAGTGCTGGGAATGATGTAGTTCGTAGAAGGTCTGCAGATTAAAGATTACAATTAGTCAACTATGTCTGCTTAGTTTTTTCCAAAATTGGATTTTATGTAGAAGGAGTTTAAAAGTAAACGCAAGTATACTGTACACTTAAGTTCATACGGTACTTATGTGAATCACAAATCAAATATTCGCGTTTAAATCATAGAAATCACATGCAAATACGCCTTCAACTAAGTCAAGACACGAATGAATACCTTAGTAAGTAAGTACTCTGTAAGGTCTGTAGGCAGTCATCATTGGTTCACAGTGTGAAACAAACTGATTACTTTTATTACCAATATCACAGCAATATATGGATTTATATACATGTATATAAATATGATACCATTGCTGGCGTTGTTGATCTTATGGTGTAAGTTTTCTACTATTTTCTTACTCTCGGGATTAAGAGCAACCAATTTACCAAAATTTACGGTAAAGAAACTCTAGTAATTATTAAAGGATTTATATTCTGCAACGCTTCATTCCATTCTGGAACACCTTTATTCATTCTTTATCTGAATAGGTTCCAGAGTGGAAGGAAACGTTATAGTAAATACATCCTTCAATAATTACTAGATTTTCTTTACCATGTATAGCTTTGATAACGATTGTTCTTTTTAATTCCGACACTAAGAAAATAGTTAGTAGAAAGCTTACACTATAAGATCAACAATACCAGAAATGCGGTTATATTTAACAGTGTATATATATATATATATATATATATATATATATATATATATATATATATATATATATATATATATATATATATATTGGTGAATACTGGTAGCAGGTTTTCTTTTATACATGTCTCATTGAATATGACCGCATATTCTGTATTAACTATTTTCTGGTCTAGGGCTTCTATCCCTCTAAGTAGTGTTCTTGCATCAGGGTTTAGTTGGAAGAGAAGTTCTCCAAAAGTCATGTTCGTTTTAGAGGTGAAGAAAAAGAAGTAAATAACTATAGAATGTATTACACTTATTATAAAATTGCTATTATATAATAAGTGTAATACATTCTATAGTTATTTACTTCTTGTTGGGCAAATCGGGCGTTGCATAGTAGGCCAAGTAGTGCGGTTGTGGCTATTAGGTCTGACATATATATCAATTTAACTTAGTTTCATCTTTTCGTCCATTTGGATAGTTCTCAGTCATGCATGATACTGAACAATGTCTTTCGTTCCTCGTGGACACATTTTCGGGCAGTTGGTGAATTGTTTAGTGAAGTGGCTGGTGAGGGGAGGCAGACCCCCCCCCCCCCGAGCCTCGGACACGTGAGCAGGGGAGAGCGTGATGGTTTCCTTATAGTGGGCGGCGAGGATGGCAGCAGGGGACGAGGACGGCAGCGGGGGACGAGCGAGGATGGCACCGGGGGACGAGCGAGGATGGCAGCGGGGGACGAGCGAGAATGGCAGCGGGGGACGAGGATGGCAGCGGAGGACGAGCGAGGATGGCAGCGGGGGACGAGTGAGAATGGCAGCGGGGGACGAGCGAGGATGGCAGCGGGGGACGAGCGAGGATGGCAGCGGGGGACGAGGATGGCAGCGGAGGACGAGCGAGGATGGCAGCGGGGAACGAGCGAGGATGGCGGGTATAATCGCGGACCCCGACATATTGGCATGCGTGATGACGTTTACCATCGCCCCGAGCACAATGGTGTCTATTGAAGGTTGTTTTCGCCCGTAAACACTGTCAGTTGTTCTCGTTGAATGCTCTCACCGACGCCCAATTACCAGTTTCCTTTTAAAACCTACACCCAGCACAGCTTATAGAATAATAATTTAATAAAACGAGAGAAAACACCTTGATGAGAATGTGAAAATTGGGCTACAACTTTTGCATTATATAAAGGGGTGTGGTAAGCTGAAATTAATTTGCCTCCGTTAATATTACTTGCAATATGATAAATGTCTTTGTTCTTCATAAATTGTGAGCAAATAAAAGTAGTAAAGTATATAATAATTTCGGAAGTGATGTAATATTTGATAACAATTTAACACAACAATACCCTTGTCCGAGGTCAGCATGAGGACGATACTCTGATACAAGTCGCTATATAAAATCTTGCCAACCCGTCCTCGACTCAAGTCCATTACATCCAGCGGTCGACCCCACAGACACATTCATAAACTTTAACATGCTGTTCATTCAAAACGGGAATTTTCTCAACTATAAATTATTATTATAATATATTAGCATATTGTGCATATATAGGCATAGGTTAGGTTAGGTGTTTAGGTTCTGTTGGCGATTATTTGTATTTGTAGTACGTGGGTGAAGCATTTATAGCGTTGTGATTCGAACAAAATTCGTCAGTGAAACACTTGTTCCGGATATGTTCGAACGTCAGCAGTTGTGAGTCGTGTGTAAACCGCTTTTCATTAATAAACAGGGGGTTTGGCGGGTGCATGGAATCACTTTTGGATCTTTGTTTGGAGGACGGGCTGAATCTTGCATAGCTAAAAACCAGCCCGTCCTCCAAACAAAGACCCAAAGTTCATTCCATGCACCCGCCAAACTCCCTGTTTATGAATGAAAAACGGTTTACACAACGACACACAACTCAACCCGTCCTCGGCTCAAGTCCATTCCAGCGAGTGGTCGACCCTACAGACGCATTCATAAATTTTAACATGCTGCTCATTCAAAACAGGAATTTTCTCAAATATAAATTAATATTACACACAGAAATCACAATAGCGTGATACATCAAATGAACAAATCCACAAGGGTCACGATGAGGGTTCGAACCTACGTCCGAGAGGATCCCATATGTGCATTAATCGACTATGCCAGGACATGGTTAAAAAGAATTGCAACCGGTTGCAACAAACAAAGATCCAAAGGTGATTCCATGCACCCGCCAAACCCCAGCTGTTTATGAATGAAAAGCGGTTTACACACGACCCACAACTGCTGACGTTCGAACGTATCCGGAACAAGTGCTTCACAGACGAATTTTGTTCTAATCACAATCCTGTAAATGCTTCACCCACGTACTACACATACAAATAATCCCCAACAGAACCTAAACACCTGACCTAACCTATCCTACGCCTATATATACACAATATGCCAATATATTATAATATTAATTTATACTTGAGAAAATTCCCGTTTTGAATGAACAGCATGTTAAAATTTATGAATGCGTCTGTGGGATCGACCGCTGAATGTAATGGACTTGAGTCGAGGACGGGTTGCAACCCGTCCGTGTGCACGTGGGCGTAGGTGTCTGGCTGATGATGGGTCGAAGTGGGTTGCCAAGTGTGTGGGTCTTGACAGTCCCATATGCATATCCAGGCTTAGTGGCTCTCGGCAGGGGAAGTCCAGACATTTTGGCATTAACAGTCTCAACCAATCTGTTTATCCAGTCCACTACGGGCTCACCAGCCCGTGCCGCTTGGAACTTTATGTTCCCAGTGTCTGAATCTTAAACAACAACAACAACGTCTGTTTATCTTTGATTTCTCTTCTAATCAGTAAACTATAATAATTCGAATATGTTATACTTTCATTGTATATAAATTTCGAATATGTTATACTCTTATGTGTTATTAGACATTTATTTACAATATTTTTTTAATGGTTGATGTATCAGTATGTTTTGGTCACCAACATGTTGCCCAATTAAATTTAATAATTTTGCATATGTCTGATGAAAAGAACATCAAAATTGCTTTATTCATATAAAGAGAACATCTATCGTGTTGTCATATATCAGGCCTTATGTTTAGTAGTTTATTTTTGAGGACGGAACTTATAGAGAAGTTAAGTTGGTGCTATGCATGTTGTAAATGTTATACAGCACACACAAACCAGGTACGTTTATATCAAGAAAGGAGATTGGCTAATTGTTTGTTTACGGTTGGAGGCCAGACTCTTGGGGTGAGCCTTCGTAACCATTACACGGTTAAAGGTGATTTTATTGAGTGTCACGGGGGGGGGGAAGGGGGGAAGGGGGAAGAACCGGGGTCAGTCTATACCCTCTTCACCAAGTCGGTGTATATGAAATGTGCCATCCAAGTACTCCACTTCATATAGTCTAGGGTAGCTGCACTAATGCAGATGTACCTAATGTGTTAATAAAAAAAAATAGTGTATTCAGATAGTGAATTACAAAACGCATGTTCAGGTGACAGATTTGCATTCTGGGTGATAGAATACAGTGATAGAGACTCTATGTAGGGAAAATGGTTACAAAGATGATGGGAGACAGAGTTGGAATGTTGGGAGGTGATACGGAAGGTGTGTGTGTGTGTGGGAGATATGGGAAAGGGGTGGAGACGGATTGTATATGTGGGAGGGGGGGGGGGGGGAGAGAGAGGGTGTGTTTGTGTGTGAGGGGAGACGGGAAGGACTGTAAGGGGGGGGGGGGGCAGGTGACGGGTCGAGCCGCGGGCACATCAAGTTTTTATTTATTTATTTATATATACAAGAGTTGTTACATTCTTGTACAGCCACTAGTACGCATAGCGTTTCGGGCAGGTCCTTAATCCTAATATTCCCCGGAATACGACCCGCCAAATCGTTTAACAACCATTTTACTGCTAGGTAAACAGAGGCTACAGTTAAGGATTGACACCCAGTAAATCCTTTCCGGCCAGGATACGAACCCAGGCCAAACGGCAGGCGAGTGTCTTACCCCTACACCACGGTTGGGGACTGCTGTATCTTATGTATTGGAGAGTTTGGCTGTAGGGTATTGGGCCAAGTGCATTAAGTTTGCTTCTCACTAGACGTGCGGCCCCTGGCTTCAGTTTTGTCTAACAACTTTGGGTAAGACTGTGGACATTAATGGGAAAAGCTTCAGTAGCAATATTAGTACTGACCGAGGCTTCGGTAACAATATTATTATTAATAAACGAGGCTTCATTTCAATAGTTTCCTCTGAAACTTAAAAGTAAAAGAAGAATTAAGAAAAGGGAATACAAATATGTAAAGGAAACAAAGAGAAAGTATATTGGAATAATAAAATTAATTCTATTACATTAGCTGCTTATTAAATTTAATTATCAAGTAATACAAACAGTGATTAACAACATAGTTTACACTATTTCTACATGTATACAGACTCGACAGTGACTGAACAATGATCAACTATTATTGGAGTATAAGCGACACGGGTTATCATAGTGATTTGCATTGTAAAAAGGAAAAATAAGAAAGGACACCCTCGTTCTAATTAGTTGCAAATGTTATATGTTTCGGAATGAAAACGGAGGAAACGGAGGCGCAGGAAACTCCATAAATACTTTACATTGTCAGTTACTGAAGTTGAATCAAGCAAGACAAAAAGTTGTTACATAATCTTTTTTTTTTATTTGATACAGGAAGCTGAAGCGGTTGCTCTAGAGTTTACATTATATATTGTTAATACAGCTGACAGCGTCGACAGTTCTCTCCCCCTTGGTCAGCCTCATCATGAGGTGGGCCATCTACATCAGGCGTTGCGTGGTATCTTCCCTACTCCTCTGCCTCTTTTTGTAAGTCTTATTTTCGTTGGCCACTTCTGGAGGTTTTCTTCTTTATCATACGCTCCATGATGGTTTTCAGCTTCGCTAAACGTTTCAGGATGTCTTCCCTATTTATAACCTACTTCAAAAAGGCCTTTCTTTATCGTCAGCAGTTTTAGGAAGTCTTTCTTCTTCATCAACTGTTCGGTATGTTTACAGTTTTCGTCAGCTGCTTCATTGTCTTCTCTCTTCGTGAGTTGCTTTAGGTCTTTCTTCTTTATCAATTACTTGAGGCGTTCTCTCTTCGTTAGTTGCTTCAGGTCTTTCTTCTTTATCAATTACTTGAGGCGTTCTCTCTTCGTTAGTTGCTTCAGGTCTTTCTTCTTTATCAATTACTTGAGGCGTTCTCTCTTCGTTAGTTGCTTCAGGTCTTTTCATCAGCTGTTTCAGGGGATCTCCTCTTAGCCGCTTCCAAGGTCTTTTCATTCTTCGGTTTCATTTTACGATGTCCTGTTTCATCGTCAACAGTGATAGGCTTTCCTTCATCTTCAGTTGTGGTTTTAGAAGAACTTCCCTAATTCCATAGTATAGAGAGGTTCTTCCTCACCAGTGGTATCAAGTCCTTGCTCGGCAGCTGCATAAGAGGGTTCTCCTTCATTGGCAGCATCAGAAATTCTTCTGATGGTGAAGACTAGGGATGACCTCCTGCAGTGCTGACAAACACTGCAGGTCATCCCTAGTCTTCACCATCAGAAGGATTTCTTATCAGCAACTTCCGGAGGTTTTCTTTTATCAACTTTATGACGAAGTATTTGTATAAATTCACAACCCAAGAGGCGTTGAAGTAGCTTAATATATTTAAAATCACCATATACATTAATGGGGTAAGCTTTTTGCCAGATTACACTCTTTATTAACGACCTTGATATAACCAACTGAATCACACTATTTATCAGGATTAATTTGTAGGTACTTTGTAGGCAATTCATCCCATAGCTTCTGAAAGCTTATATTTTCCCTTGGCTCCCCGCTACGGCTGTGGGTCTACTATGCTCTAACGTCTCTTCTTCCTTCGGGCTCTCTTCTGTGCGTCTCCTCCAGAGCGTGGAGACTGTGACCCTTCCTTAGACGACGGGGAGCATTCTTGGGAAGATCCCAGGAGGCCATGAGGTGAGAGGCGGGCTTCGTGAGAGGGCAGCTCGTATTGCTGGGGCTGGAGGCTTGAAGTATCGACAACAGGATCAGAACTCTTGGATGCGGGAGGAAGCTTGTCTATAGCTGGTGGCTCGAGCTGGTGAGATTCATAGATATCTGTATCAGTTGACTGGGTCTGAGTAGCAGAACATCTGGTTAGTCCTTGTTGGCTCAGTAGAGTAGGATCTGGAAGATTAAATTTTGCTAGTTCTGAGGGTGACTGCTGTAGTGTGGACGTGGACTGACGGGTTAGAGTTTCAGAAACTTGAGTCTCCAGTTCAGATGTGGCTGTCTTTACTGAAGTGATTTCTGCTTTTGGTGTAGATGAAGGGGTCAAGCACGTAACTGAGGTTAATTTAGGTATAGGTGAAGTGATTTGACGTGAAGTAATTACGGGTGTGGGCGAAGCTACTTTTGGGATTGGAGGTGTCATTTTAGAAACAGAAGATGTCACTTTGGACGTTGTCATTGTCTTGGAGGTGGATATTACCTTGGGTGTAGGGGACGTTATTTTAGGGATAGGACATATTTTTCCTGTGGGGGAAGATTTCTTTGGAATAGAAGCAACCTTCAAAGGCGGCACAGATATTGTGGGCGAAGATGGTTCTAATTTGATGGATGATGACTTCTTTGATTCTTCTATAGTTTCTTGAGGCTGTACCGTTTCTTGGAGCTGCATCCTCTGGTCTACACCAGACTTCACTTTTGGTTCAGGGTCTTCCTCTAGTATGAGTCCATTTTCTCCTGCTGACTTTGATAGTTTAATGTCTTTATCTGCTGGCTTGAGATCTTTATGGGCATGCGTAGAATCTGATAGTGGTGGTTTTGAACATTCCTCTGATCGACATGAGTCGTCTACCACTAATTTATGCTCTGCAAGTATTTGAGAATCTTTCCCCGTTGGAATAGAGTCTTTGGCACTTACGTTAGACTCCATAGTTGTAAATTCTGTTGTTTCAATATCTCCCACTGGTTCTGCTGTGATCGACGATATGACGGATAAGGTCTCTTTTGGAGGTTCAATGAGCTCTAGGGTTTGTGTAGTGGCGATTGTTGTGATACATTGGTCTGATGAAGTCTTTCCTGTGTGATGTGTAAGTGAGCTAGGTTTTGGCTTGAGTGGAGGCTTGGTTGCTTGAGCTCTGGTGGAACTATCTTTCGAATGTTTTCGTACTTGTTCATGGCGACTAGACTTTGATTTAATTCGTTGTGGGGATGGGGAGCTGAACCTAGATACTTTAAGTGCTTCTGTCGTGGATAACGATGATTTGGGAACTTTAACTGGAGGTTCTGTCATTGTTGATACTGATGCTGTACTTATTTTTGTTATACTGCTTTCAAAGTCAGCCGTAACTTGTGATGCACGGTCGACTGAACGTACACGAGATTTAACAGACTGGAGTTTTAGCGAACTTTCCTCTGCATCTAGTTTTGGTTTATTAAATTCTGGAGGAGATATTGTGGTTTCAGATGGCGGCACCTTAGGTTCGGGTTTATATGGCTGCAAATGTGGCGGAGTGGTGGTTGCAGGTTTGGTTACAGTGTCAGATGACGTGGGTGTTATTAGTGAAGGTTCTACTGTGTGCACATCTGCTGCAGGGGATTCTTCAAGGGATTCTACTGGCTGTTTTGTGGGTGGGACAGGTTGAATAAATTTTTCTTGGAGAGTCTTTTTGACCGAAGGTAAAATTTGTTTTTCCTTTGGGTCAGGAGAAAGAGGCTGGGAAATACCAGTGGGGAATGTTAACGTCTTTGATGGCGAAGCTGATATTGTAGATTTTAATGCAGGCAAGTCTGAAGTCAAGGAAGTAGAAAAGGGCTTTACTTTTTGGAGAACGACTGTTGCTGGATGGGAATAAGATGAAGCGAGATCTTGTGAGGCTTCCACTGGTGATAATGGCGGGACGCCTGGCTCGGGAATGACAACTTGTGGTCTGACCTTTTTCTGTACAGGTGAGTGTGGCTTTGGTAATTCTTCAGGAGACTTTGAGGTTTTAGCTCTTGGGGATGCAGGTGAGGATATTCCATTAGGGATCGTCGAAATTGGTGGTTGAGGCGAAAGCGGCTTTGAGAGTGCTTCCGGATATTTTAATCTTATAGTCGGTTGAGAATGTGGCTCTGAAGTGCCAACTTTAATTTCGGATCCTTCCAGAACTGATGACTTTTCAGGCTTCAAAGCTTTTTTATGAGGCCTCGTTTTGTCTGGTTTTGACTGTTTTGAGGTTTCATCATGTCCTGGAACTTTGCTCGGATCAATAGATTTTGGAGGTAAAGGAGAAAGAGGCTTTGAGACACCCTCTGGGAACTTCAGCTCCAGCAACGAAGTGGTAGTGTCCGTTCCTGCTGAGTCCTGTATTACAGGTTCTTCTGGTATTACCTCACTTTGTGCATCGAGCGCTATAGCACTTCGGAGAACTCTTAATGGTGAAGCCTTTTTATGAAGCTTCCTTTCATCTGATTTGGGCGTTTCGGGGAAAGTATCATAAATTGGAGCCTTGGTAGAATCTACGATCATCGGTGGTACTGGTGAAAGTGGCTTAGAGACTTCCTCTGGGAACTTCAGCTCGAGTAAGGCAGTGACAGTGTCTGTTGCTGCTGGTGATTCAAGTGTTACAGGCGCTTCAGGGGAAACAATTTGGGGCTCTAATGGAGGTGAAATGACCTTTGATGCTTTTTTTTGTAATTTTGTTTCACTAGGTTTAGATTTTGTTGAAGTTTTTTCAAGCATTGAAGCCTTGCTTGAGTCCATTATCTTCGGCGGTATTGGTGAAAGAGGCTTCGAGACTCCTTCAGGAAATTTCAACACCAGTAAAGCGGTACCAGTGTCTATTGCTGCTGAGTCCTGAGATGAATGTTCTTCTTGTGGTGCCTCAGGCATTGAAGCTTTACTCAGTTCAGGTGAAAGAGGTTCTGAGACACCCTCAGGAAACTTCAGTTTCAATGAGGCAGTGCCACTCTCTTCTGCTGCCGAGTCTTGAATAATACGTTCCTTAACTAGTATAGCACTTGACTCTTCAAGGATTTCAGGAGTAACACTTTGGGATTGTGATATTGATGGTATAGCCTCCAAAACGCTTTTATGAAATTCAGTTTTATCGGATTTTGGCATTTTTGGGGTTGCATCGGGTGCTAAAGTCTTGCTCGTACCTACAGTTTTCGGCGATAAAGGTGAAAGGGGCTTCGTTATTCCCTCAGGGATCTTCAGCTCTAGTAAGGTAGTGTCAATGTCAGTTGCAGTTTGGTCTTGAGTTACAGGTTCCTCTGGCTGTGGTGCACTTCGTTCTTCCGGCATAACTCTACGAGGCCTTGATACTGTTGCGCTATCCTTTGAACCCTTTTTTTGAGCCATAGTTTTGTCTGATTTTGACTTTATGGAGACTGTATAAGGTACTGGAGCTTTGCTCGAGTCTATAGTTTTTTGTATTAAGGGAGAAAGAGGCTTCGTCACTCCCGCTGGGAACTTCAGTTCCAGTAAGGCAGTGCCAATGTCTATTGCTGCTGAGGCTTGAGATACTGTTTCCTCTGGTGGTGCCAGACTTGGTACTGGAGCCTTGCTTGAATCTATAATTTTTGGAAGAATGGGTGAAAGGGGTTTTGAAACACCCTCTGGGAATTTCAGTTCCAGAAATGAAGTGCCTCTGTCTGTCGTGACTGAGTGTTGAGTTATAGGTTCCTCTGGTAGTGCTTCACTTGACACTTCTGACACAACACTATTTAGCATTGATACTGGAGCAGCATCCTTCAAAACCTGTTTTTGTCCCACAGTTTCATCTGTTTTTCCTTTTTTGGAGGCTTCATCGGGCACAGGAGCTCTGGATGAATCTTTGATTTTAGGTGGTAATGGGGAAAGAGGCTTAGAGACTCCTTCAGGGAACTTCAGCTCCAGTATGGTCGTGTTAGTTTCTGTTGCTAAGTCTTGAGTTACAGTTTTCTCTGGTGGTGTCTCACTTGGTGTTTCAAGAGCAATATTTTTTGCCTTTGATAATAGTGAATCACTTTTCGAAACTCTTTTACGTAGTTTTCTTTCATCTGTTTTTTGCTTTTTTGAAACTGTATCCGGTACTGGAGCTTTTAACGAGTCTGCAATTCTAGGCGGTAACGGTGAAACAGGTTTCGAGACACCTTCAGGAAACTTTAGCTCCAGTAAGGTAGTACCTGTGTCTGTTGCTGAGTCTTGAGTAACAGTTTCCTCAGGAAGTGCCTCACTTGATGTTTCAACAGCAATGCTCATTGGCTTTAATACTGGTGTAGTATCCTTAGAGATTATTTTCTGATCATCAGTTTCATCATATTTTGTTTTTTGGGAGACGGCATCAGTCACTGGAGCCTTGCCGGAATCTATGACTTTTGTTGGTAACGGCGAGAGAGGCTTCGAGACTCCTTCAGGGAACTTGAGTTCTGGTAAAGTAGTGGTAGTGTCTGTTGCTGCGGGGTCTTGACTTACAGTTTCCTCAGGTGTCCTCTCACTTGGTGCTTCAAGAGCAATACTTTTTGCCTTTGATACTGATGAAACATCTTTTGAAACTCTTTTACGTAGCTTTCTAACATCTGCTTTAGTCTTTTTAGAGACTGCCTCGGGTACTGGATCTTTGGAAGAATCAATTATTTTAGGTGGTAACGGTGAAAGAGGCTTCGAGACACCTTCAGGGAACTTCAGTTCCAGTAAAGCAACGCCAGTGTCTGTTGCTGCTGAGTCTTGATCAGAAGGTTTCTCTTCTGGCATCTCACGTGCTGCTTCAGAAGCAACATTTCGGACTTTTGAGTCTGGAGAGTCATCTTTCGAAATTGTTTTATGTAGCTTTCTTTCATCTGCTTTAGCCTTTTCAGAGACTACCTCGGGTATTGGATCTTTGGACGCATTTATTATTTTAGGCGGTAACGGTGAGAGAGGCTTAGAGACACCTTCAGGAAATTTGAGCTCCAGTAAGGATGTACTAGTGTCTACTGCTGATGAGTCTTGAGTTATAGTTTTGTCTGGTGGCGTCTCACTTGGTGTTTCAAGAGCAATACTTCTTGCCCTTGATACTGGTGAACCATCCTTTGAAACTCTTTTACGAAGTTTCCTTTCATCTGTTTTTGGCTTTTTGGAAGCTACGTCGGGTACTGAAGCTTGGGACAAGTCTGCAGTTCTAGGCGGTAAAGGTGAAACAGGTTTCGAGACACCTTCAGGAAACTTTAGCTCCAGTAAGGTAGTACCTGTGTCTGTTGCTGAGTCTTGAGTAACAGTTTTCTCAGGAAGTGCCTCACTTGATGTTTCAACAGCAATGCTTATTGGCTTTAATACTGGTGTAGTATCCTTTGATATTATTTTCTGATCATCAGTTTCATCATATTTAGTTTTTTGGGAGATGACATCAGGCACTGGAGCCTTGCTGGAATCTATGACTTTTGTTGGTAACGGTGAGAGAGGCTTCGAGACTCCTTCAGGAAACTTCAACTCAAGTAAGGCAATGTCAGGGTCTGTTACTAAGTGTAATGTTATAGTTTTCTCTGGTGTCACTTCACTTGGTGCTTCAGGAGCAATACTTCTTGCTATTGATACTAGTGAATCTTCTTTCGAAACTCTTTTACGTTGCTTTCTAACATCTGATTTAGTCTTTTTAGAAACTGCCTCGGGTACTGGATCTTTGGAAGAATCAACTATTTTAGGTGGTAACGGTGAAAGAGGCTTCGAGACACCTTCAGGGAACTTCAGTTCCAGTAAGGCGGTGTCAGTGTCTATTGTTGCTGAGTCTTGATCAGAAGGTTTCTCGAGTGATACCTCATGCGCTGCTTCGGAAACAACACTTCGCGCTTTTGATACTGTTGAATCATCCTTCGAAATTCTTTTACGTAGTTTCCTTTCATCTGATTTAATCTTTTTGGAGGCTGCATCTGGTACTGAAGCTTTTGATAAATCTGCAGTTTTTGGCGGTAACGGTGAAAGAGGCTTAGAGACACCTTCAGGAAACTTCAGTTCCAATAAGGCAGTACCAGTGTTTGTCGTTGCTGAGTCTAGGGTAACAGTTTCGTCTGGTGGTGCCTCACTTGGCGTTTCAAGGGCAATGCTTCGTGCATTTGAAACTGGTGAATCACCCTTCGAAACGCTTTTTTGGTCTTCAGTTTCATCAGATTTTGAATGTATGTTTTTTGTTGGTAACGGTGAGAGAGGCTTCGAGACTCCTTCGGGAAACTTCAACTCAAGTAAAGCAGTTTCAGGGTCTGTTGCTATGTCTTGAGTTATAGTTTTCTCTGGCAATGACTCACTTGGTGCTTCAGGAAAGGGATTTCGAGCCTTTGAACTATCCTCTGAGACCTGTTTATAAAACTTCCGTTCATATGATTTAATTCTTTTTGATGCTGTATGGGATGCTGGATATTTGGCCGAATCCATAATTTTCGGTGGTAACGGTGAAAGAGGCTTCGAGACACCCTCAGGGAACTTCAGTTCCAGTAAATTAGTGTCAGTCTCTGTTGGTGCTGAGTCTTGAGATTCAGATTCCTCTTTTGGTGTCGCATTTGGAACGGGAAGTGTTTCTGTAGTAACATTTCGGGTCTCAGTTATTGGTGGAACATCAGTGGAAGCCCCTTTATTTAGTTTTACTTTGACGTTTTTTTTTTTTGCTTTTTTTAAAGTTTCACTAGACTCTGGAGCCTTGGTTGAATCAATGATTTTGGGTGGTAAGGGGGAAAGAGGCTTTGACACTTCTGCAGGGAACTTAATGTCCAATAAGGCAGTACCAGTGTCTGTTGCTGTTGAGTCCTGAGTTATAGGTTCCTTTGGTGGTGCTTCACTCGCCACTGCAAGTTTTTCTGTTGCTTCACCAGCAACAGTCTGTGGCTCAGATATAGGTGCAACAGATTTGGAATCTCCTTCATAATGTTTTAGTTCATCAGACTTTTTTTGTTTGTTTAAAGTACCATCAGGCACAGGAACTTTGCTCGAATCTATGGTTTTCGACGGTAATGGTGAAAGAGGCTTCGAGACTTTCTCAGGGAACTTTAACTCTTGCAAGGCAATGTCAGTGTGTGTTGCTGCTGAGTCTTGTGCTACTTGTTCCTCTGGTTGTGCCTCACTTGGTGGGGAGTTAATTTTGATTTCTTCCGGAGGTGTAAGAGGGACTGGTGAGCCTATTTGTGGAACATCAGATGAAGCTGTTATTTCAGATGGCTTTTCTATAGGCTCTGAGTCTAATTCCTTCTTCACGCCATCCTTCACTGGTACTTTCATTATTTCAGCTTTCTCTGAGGACTTCCTCTCTCGCTTATGTTCACTAGGTTTCCTGCTGCTTCGTTTCCTTTCTCTTCGGCTCACCCGTGGACTCCATGTAGCAGACGCAGGAGAAAATGGTTCTGTTATGTCTCCCTCTCCTGGCATTGTGAGCGGAGACGCTGCTTGTGTGTCCTCAGTAATCTCTTGTTCAGTTTCATCCTCCTTATGTGCCTTCTCACTCATATCTGTTTCCTGAGTCTTGTGTCTTGATTCGTCACTCTTCTCCGTTTTCATTCTTGATGGACTCATAAAATCATATTCACCAGAACTGAAAGCTTTCTGCTCTTCGCGGAACTTTTCACGCTTTCTGTGTCCATTGCTGAGTTTCTCTTTCCAGAACTCGTCTGAGAACTTGTCCTTGCTGGACCTGGCTAAGCCCTTTTTCCATGGCCCGGAAGCACGTTGTTCTGCTTGAACAGGCGGAGACACTTCTTGAACAGGCGGAGACACTTCTTGAACAGGCGGAGACACTTCTTGAACACTTACGTGCTCTTCCAGCGTGGCTTCGGTAACACCAAGTTCTTCATCTTCCGGTTCATCACATTTTGTTTTTTCTGTTTCCTCTTGTGCAACATTAACCTCTTCTTTTTCATTTGCTATTTTTGTAGCCCCTTGTTCCGGCTCCTCGTCTGGCTGCTTAGTAGCATCATGATCGTTCTGTTCAGTTTCATTTACATAAGATTCTGGGTTTTCAGATGCGTCTTCATCACGTTCTTGCTCTTCATTTGATTGAACAACAACATATTTTTCTGATTCTTCAATCTCAGGTTGCAGGTCTTCAGTGGCTGGGATGATATCACCTTCTAATTGTTCAGCTATTTTTATGATAACCTCAGCTTCTGGCTTTCCAGCTGCTTTCTCAGCAACAGCTGTCTTCTCAGCATCAGTTGCCTTCTCAGCAACAGCTGCCTTCTTACCATCAGCTGCCTTCTCAACAACAGCTGCCTTCTCAGCAACAGCTGCCTTCTCAGCAACAGCTGCCTTCTCAGCAACAGCTGCTTTCTCAGCAACAGCTGCCTTCTCATCAACAGCTGCCTTCTCAACAACAGGTGCCTTCTCAGCAACAGCTGTCGTCTCAGCAACAGCTGCCTTCTCAGTAATATCCTGTTCTGGTTCTTTATCAGTTATTTCTTGAAATAGGTCTTCTCCTGTCTCGCCCGGCGCTTCTCCTTCATCAGCTTCGTCCATGGCGTCAGTGGCCTTAGGATCTTGCTCTTCCTGGGGAAGCTTATCACTAACATCAAGAAATATTCCTTCAGGGGGCTCTTGAGATTCGTCCATCACATTTGCTTCTGTTGGAGAAGATCGGGCTTCATCCATGGCGTCAGTGGCCTCAGGATCTTGCTCTTGCTGGGGAAGTGTATCACTAACATCGAGAAACATTCCTTCAGGGGGCTCTTGATATTCGTCCTTCATATTTGATTCTGCTGAAGGAGGTCTGGCTGCCTCCACGGCATCTGTGGATTGAGACATGGTAGTCTGCTCCTTGCTCTCCTCTTGGCGTTTGGTGTGTCGGCGGTGGTGTCTTCGTTTTTTGCTCACGCCTTTTCCTTCTTTATCTTTCTTTGGCATTCTTGGACTTGGGCTTTTATCATCAGCGTTCTTGTGCACAGATGGCGATTTTGACTTCTCTCTGCCCCTACGGTGGTGTCTTGTCTCATCCTTTCTTATTTTGGCCATTTCCTCCTGAGGAGCAACGTCTGCACTTGGCTCTCCAACTAAGGAGGTTTTTATTTCAGGAATCTCATATTTTTTGGTGTCTGAGTTTGTTGTTTCTGAAGTTTCAATGCCATTTTCTGTTTTATCAATTATCCCATTTGATTTAGTATCAACATTAGTGACTTCTTCATTGTCCTCTTTGGTCTCGGATTCTTTTGTTTGTTCTGGGTAAATTTCAGAACCAACATTTTCAGTGCTAATTAAGTCAGGCGTGACTTCCAAATGGGCCTCATCTTCTTCACTCCTTTTGACCACAGAAACATCTTTAGGTAGAGCTTCCGGTTGCTGGACGTCTCCGCTTAGAGCTTCATCTATTTGTTTTGTCAAGCTCTCGGACACAGGCATTTCCTTGGCTTCCTCTCCAGCTTCTATCTTCTCTTTTCTAACAGCTTCATCACTTATATCCACTTTTACTGGCACACTTACATCTTTACCTTCTTTGATGACTTCTTTTGTAATCGTTTGTACCTTCTTGTGTGCCACATCCACAGTCTCATCTTCCGTTTCTGCCACATCAACAGATGTTGCTCCCTTGTCTGCTACATCCACAGATGCTGCTCCATTGTCTTCCACATCCACAGATGCTGTTCCATTGTCTTCCACATCCACAGATGCTGCTCCATTGTCTTCCACATCCACAGATGCTGTTCCATTGTCTTCCACATCCACAGATGCTGCTCCATTGTCTTCCACATCCACAGATGCTGTTCCATTGTCTTCAACATCCACAGACTCTTCTTCCGTGTTTGTCGTATCTACAAATGTTCCTTCCTTGCCTGTCATAATAGCAGAAGCCTCATCCTTGCTTGTAGTACCCACCAGTTCTTCACCAAGACTTTCCACACCAGGTTCTCCATTGCTAACTGCTCCTGTTTCCTTTTCTCCCTCAGTCTCAGCAATACTTGCATCTTGTTTTGTGGTGTCCGTATTAACTGACTGTTGGACCTGCAGGCCCTTCATTTCATATTTCTTGCCATTTTCATCATCTGACGACTTTGATTCTGAGGTGATTGAAGACTCCTTGCTCCTTATGTCGTCTGTTTCTACTGTCCGACACTCTTCTTTCTTAGTTTCCGCCTTGGGCACCTCTTTAGTGCTTTCAACCGGTCCTGTCTTGTTACTGACTTTTTCTGGGACGGTGTCTTCCTTCCTACTTCCCATTCTTGTGACTCCTTTGATCCACTCTTTCGCCTTTCCCACAAGCGTTTTACGATCTTTTGTGGAGTTATCAGTTTTAATTTCTATCTCTAGTGCCTCTTGTCCAGTCTCTGTAATGGCTGTTGTCTCCTCATAAATCTGTGTTGCCCCTTTCACCTTCACTGCGTCTGACATCACTGCCGCTGCAGCCTCTTCCAGCATATTTACGTTTGTTCCTTCTCCAGGCTTTCCAGCTTCACATACCAGGTCGTCCTTGTTGTTGGTGGACTGTTGAGCCTCCTCAACGTGACCATTCGAGGCGAGGGAAGAGGCACTGTCCAGAACATCGGGCATCGACCAGTCTCCGGGGGCGTGATAGGAGATCTCTGAGTCATCTCCCTTTCCTTCACTTTTGGCTTTTTGTTCGTCACTTGAGGTTCCTGAGGCAGTCTCCTGTCGCTCGTCGACGCTTCCTCCACTGCTCTGTCGTGACGAAGATCCCTCAGGCTCAGAGGCGCTCTTATTCTCTCTCTCAGACTTTTTTTGTTGAGAGAATTTGTTCTGAATTTGGTTGATCTTGCCAGTAAGGCTTCCCTTGTTTCTTTTATCTTTCCTTCCTGATCCACTTTTTGCCTCTGGTTTTTCCATGGCCATGTAAACGTCTTCTTGGTCTCCTTGTTTTTCTCTTTGGCCTCGAAAACAAGGAAATTTTGGATTTCCCGTTGCAGCCTTTACTTGATTTTCCTCCACCTCCTCTCCTTCTCCTGGCTGATATTCAGGATAGAGACTAAAGAAATGACTTTGTGCATCAGCCTCCATGATGGCCTTCTCACCAGTAACCTCTGGCTGTTCCATTTCTCCTTCAATTTGCATATGATCCTCGCTGTCTGGATCCTCCCAGACTGGAGATCCAGCACAAACCTCGACTAGCTTTTCGTCCTTCTCTCTGGGGAACAGGAGAGAGTCTTCAAGCGCTCCTTCCGACAGTACTGCAGTGTCTCCGGATCCTGTCTTAACCTTAGCATCTAAGGCAAAGGACGCCTCCTCTTTAGGAGTTAAAAGATCAGTTGTAGAAGAAAGACTTTCAGAATCAAACTCTGTTGATTCACTGACAGAGGATTTGCTGGTTCGTTCCCTTGTGTCAGCAAGAGAAGCCCCACTGGGTTCCTCTGTATCTCCTGTGTCACTTGTTGAAGTCCTATTTATTCTATTACCATTATTCTCATTCACAGAGGTTCTGCTTACTCCGTCTCCACTGTATTCACTCACAGATGTCTTGCTATTGCTGTACTCACTAGCAGTCCTGCTTGTGCCATAGGTTTCCTCAGATTCGCTAACAGAAGTTCTACTTGTCCTGTCTGCTTCATACTCACTAACAGAAGTCTTGCTACACACTTCCATGTCCCCGGACTCACTGTCAGTTGTGGGGACAGCATCTGGTGCTCGGGTCTCAGAGAGTGACATTTCCTGGATGCCTGGAGATTTTAGGGATGTACTAGACCCAGAAGGTGATAATGTAGATCCTTCGGTACTTGCATCTGCTTCACCTCTTTCAGTACTCGAAGTTGCCCCGGTTTCTTGAGGGACTGTCTCTGTAGTTGTTCTACTCATAGTTTCAGAGTCATTTGATTCAGTTACTGATGCTGTACTCAGAGCATCAGGGTCTAGTGAGCCATCCGTCGAGGTTTTCCTGGCTCTATCATTATCGATTGAACCCGTATGAGAGGCTCTACTGATAGTATCTGCATCGGCGTGATCACTCATGGAAGACCTGCTGACAGAATCTACATCCGTTGCATCACCGGTGGAATAGTTAACGGCATTGTCTGACTCTCTCTGTTGTCCTAGTGAGTTATGAGCCAAGTCATTTCCTGGAGAGGAAAGATTCGACGAGAAGGAGCCTCTGGCTTCGTGAAACACTAATGGGTTCGAGTTTTGGTCTGGGGTTATGGCCAGGTTTGCCATCACGGCCTCGTTGTCGACAATCTCCGAGAGCGGGTTGAGCGTCTCTGTATAATTATTATCATCCTCGTCTCCCAAGTCACTGATCACCAGCTCTATGTCATCGCCCTCTAGTGACTGCTCCATTACAGATTCTGTTTGCAGGTTGATAATGTTGTACTCCTGCGTTCCATTGTTGAGCTTCTCGTTACCAGTAGATGTTTGGTCGTCCGCACGAACGTTTTCATCCCCACTGAGAGCGTGCTGACATGCGTCAACAAAAATGGCTGTGTCACTATCACTTTCATCATCAGATATAAAGAATTTGACGGATTTCTCACTGTTGCTGACACCCTCTGCATCAGAATGCAAGGATTTGTCTGCTGCTTCTCCATCTTTGTCTGGATTAGTCTTGTTTGCACTATCTTGAGACGAACAGACCTTGTCTCTCCTTCCACCCCTTACTGGCAAATTATCTATATCGACCCCATCCTCCTGCCTGGCTTCCTTTAGCTCTTCCTCAAGAGTCGTTTTACTCAATGGCTCATGGATCCATTCAGTAAGAGGGGACTCAAAGTCTTTATCATAGTCAGATGTCATTATGTTCGGTTTGTCCATTTCATCAAGACCATAAGTGCCATTTGTTCCAAGATTTTCATGATCTTTCAAAGTTTCATGCCCAATACTGTGTGGGCCCACAGTTTTTGTGGCCCCTTGAGCATCATCTATTTGCATGTTATCACTGGGTTTAGCACTGACTTCCTGCTTGCTCAAGTCACCTTTATTTTTGCTCACCGGCGTTGTCGTCGTCGCATCCTTAACCTTTTGATCATTACCGTCCTTTACCTCTTGGAGAGCACCACCCTCCTCCTCGTCATCCTCTTCACCCATCCTCTTCCTTTTGGCTTCCCTAGTCTTAGTACTTTCCTTCTTGAGGCGTTGTTTACCTGGCGCCTGTGGACCCTGTGGACCCTGTGGACCCTGTGGACCCTGTGGACCCTGTGGACCCTGAGGGCCCTGGGGGTCTTGGGAGCCCGGGGACAGTGGTCCTACTACTTTCTTCAGCTTCCTCCACCTGGCCTTCCCTCCCATCACCTGTGGGAGACATGCCAGACATGAGCAGGAGTGATACTCAGGCCATGGAGCAGGACAATGGCCACTTGGATTTTGGACCAGTGGAGGGGACACTCAGACTATGGGCCAGCAGGAGGGACACTCAGACTATGGACCAGCAGGAGGGACACTCAGACTATGGGCCAGCAGGAGGGACACTCAGACTATGGACCAGCAGGAGGGACACTCAGACTATGGGCCAGCAGGAGGGACACTCAGACTATGGGCCAGCAGGAGGGACACTCAGACTATGGGCCAGCAGGAGGGACACTCAGACTATGGGCCAGCAGGAGGGACACTCAGACTATGGGCCAGCAGGAGGGACACTCAGACTATGGGCCAGCAGGAGGGACACTCAGACTATGGGCCAGCAGGAGGGACACTCAGACTATGGGCCAGCAGGAGGGACACTCAGACTATGGGCCAGCAGGAGGGACACTCAGACTATGGGCCAGCAGGAGGGACACTCAGACTATGGGCCAGCAGGAGGGACACTCAGACTATGGGCCAGCAGGAGGGACACTCAGACTATGGGCCAGCAGGAGGGACACTCAGACTGTGGGCCAGCAGGAGGGACACTCAGACTATGGACCAGCAGGAGGGACACTCAGACTATGGGCCAGCAGGAGGGACACTCAGACTATGGGCCAGCAGGAGGGACACTCAGACTATGGGCCAGCAGGAGGGACACTCAGACTATGGGCCAGCAGGAGGGACACTCAGACTATGGGCCAGCAGGAGGGACACTCAGACTATGGGCCAGCAGGAGGGACACTCAGACTATGGGCCAGCAGGAGGGACACTCAGACTATGGGCCAGCAGGAGGGACACTCAGACTATGGGCCAGCAGGAGGGACACTCAGACTATGGGCCAGCAGGAGGGGACACTCAGACTATGGGCCAGCAGGAGGGACACTCAGACTATGGGTCAGCAGGAGGAACACTCAGACTATGGGCCAGCAGGAGGGACACTCGGACAATGGGCCAGCAGGAGGGACACTCAGACTATGGTCCAGCAGGAGGGACACTCAGACTATGGGCCAGTAGGAGGGACACTCAGACTATGGGCCAGCAGGAGGGACACTCAGACTATGGGCCAGCAGGAGGGACACTCAGACTATGGGCCAGCAGGAGGGACACTCAGACTATGGGCCAGCAGGAGGGACACTCAGACTATGGGCCAGCAGGAGGGACACTCAGACTATGGGTCAGCAGGAGGAACACTCAGACTATGGGCCAGCAGGAGGGACACTCGGACAATGGGCCAGCAGGAGGGACACTCAGACTATGGTCCAGCAGGAGGGACACTCAGACTATGGGCCAGTAGGAGGGACACTCAGACTATGGGCCAGCAGGAGGGACACTCAGACTATGGGCCAGCAGGAGGGACACTCAGACTATGGGCCAGCAGGAGGGACACTCAGACTATGGGCCAGCAGGAGGGACACTCAGACTATGGGCCAGCAGGAGGGACACTCAGACTATGGGCCAGCAGGAGGGACACTCAGATTCCATTGAAGCTACAGGAAGTATAGAAGAAGTGTAAGCTTCTATGGACGCCAGTCCAAGTTTATATATAACCCCCCCCCCCCAGCTCTCTGGTGTAGATAAAGTGGGAGAGGACCTGATGTCTTGTAACCTACACCAAGTAATGGTGTGGTAGGTGGTACCACCCTGATCGCTTGTTCCAGTCACCACAGTGCTCAAAATGACTCTCCCATTGATATATATATATATATATATATAGTGTGGATTCCCTGTATATCTGATGGTGGAGCGAACGGTTGAAGAATTATTCTACATACACCAGACAGCTGGGGGGTTATGTGTAAAACTTGAACTGGCTTCAGTAGAAGCCTCGAGGCTTCCTGTGGATTCAGTAGAATCTCAGGTTGTATAACTTTTTAGCCCGTCCTCCTAAGGTTTCCCAAAGACAAGAAAACGGGTAATCTCAAGTGTACTCTCCTAACCTACCTGAGGACCCAAAACAGAAAACGGGACAGTACGTCACTTACGCCAGCCGCTTCTATGTTCTAGCACGACAATTTTTGGCCGTATGTCACGCATATGAGCGAAAAGTGACGTTCTTTGTTGGAGGACAGGTTGAACTTACACCATGTCGTGATACAAGGGTAAGGTGCGCGGCTAGGAGCTACTTGATCGTTGGTCAAGGAGATCCAGATCGCTGGAACCGCTTTATGCTAAGCTCACTAAACTTTGCAGGGTGACTGCTCGTTGTCCGAGGATGATCATAGGCCAGTCGGAGTCGAGTTGTGTGCATCCCTCTTTGCATGACAGGGGCAATTCATATTAATTTCCAATCTCGTTAAATAAAAGACACCATCCTCATTAAGATTACAGAAATGAAGAGAAAATGGTGAAGGGTAGGGAAGGTGGTGAAGGGTAGGGAAGGTGGTGAGTGGTAGGGAAGGTGGTGAAGGGTAGGGAAGGTGGTGAAGGGTAGGGAAGGTGGTGAATGGTAGGGAAGGTGGTGAAGGGTAGGGAAGGTGGTGAGTGGTTGGGAAGGTGGTGAAGGGTAGGGAAGGTGGTGAAGGGTAGGGAAGGTGGTGAAGGATTGGGAAGGTGGTGAGTGGTAGGGAAGGTGGTGAGTGGTAGGGAAGGTGGTGAAGGGTAGGGAAGGTGGTGAGTGGAAGGGAAGGTGGTGAAGGGTAGGGAAGGTGGTGAGTGGTAGGGAAGGTGGTGAAGGGGTAGGGAAGGTGGTGAAGGGTAGGGAAGGTGGTGAAGGGTAGGGAAGGTGGTAAAGGGTAGGGAAGGTGGTGAGTGGTTGGGAAGGTGGTGGTGAGTGGTTGGGAAGGTGGTGAAGGGTAGGGAAGGTGGTGAACGGTAGGGAAGGTGGTGAGTGGTTGGGAAGGTGGTGAAGGGTAGGGAAGGTGGTGAAGGGTAGGGAAGGTGGTGAAGGGTAGGGAAGGTGGTGAAGGGTAGGGAAGGTGGTGAAGGGTAGGGAAGGTGGTGAGTGGTTGGGAAGGTGGTGGAGGGTAGGGAAGGTGGTGAGTGGTAGGGAAGGTGGTGAAGGGTAGGGAAGGTGGTGAGTGGTAGGGAAGGTGGTGAAAGGTAGGGAAAGTGGTGAAGGGTAGGGAAGGTGGTGAGTGGTAGGGAAGGTGGTGAAGGGTAGGGCAGGTGGTGAGTGGTTGGGAAGGTGGTGAAGGGTAGGGAAGGTGGTGAGTAGTAGGGAAGGTGGTGAAGGGTAGGGAAGGTGGTGAAGGGTAGGGAAGGTGGTGAAGGGTAGGGAAGGTGGTGAAGGGTAGGGAAGGTGGTGAAGGGTAGGGAAGGTGGTGAAGGGTAGGGAAGGTGGTGAAGGGTAGGGAAGGTGGTGAAGGGTAGGGAAGGTGGTGAAGGGTAGGGAAGGTGGTGAAGGGTAGGGAAGGTGGTGAAGGGTAGGGAAGGTGGTGAAGGGTAGGGAAGATGGAGAAGGGTAGGGAAGGTGGTGAAGGGTAGGGAAGGTGGTGAAGGATAGGGAAGGTGGTGAAGGGTAGGGAAGGTGGTGAAGGGTAGGGAAGGTGGTGAAGGGTAGGGAAGGTGGTGAAGGGTAGGGAAGGTGGTGAAGGGTAGGGAAGGTGGTTAAGGGTAGGGACGGTTTTGAAGGGTTGGTAAGGTGGTGAGTGGTTGGGAAGGTGGTGAAGGGTAGGGAAGGTGGTGAAGGGTAGGGAAGGTGGTGAAGGGTAGGAAAGGTGGTGAGTGGTAGGTAAGGTGGTGAAGGGTAGGGAAAGTGGTGAAGGGTAGGGAAGGTGGTGAAGGGTAGGGGAGGTGGTGAAGAGTAGGGAAGGTGGCGAAGGGTAAGGAAGGTGGTGAAGGGTAGGAAAGGTGGTGAGTGGTAGGTAAGGTGGTGAAGGGTAGGGAAAGTGGTGAGTGGTTGGGAAGGTGGTGAGTGGTTGGGAAGGTGGTGAAGGGTAGGGAAGGTGGTGAGTGGTAGGGAAGGTGGTGAAGGGTAGGGAAGGTGGTGAGTGGTAGGTAAGGTGGTGAAGGGTAGGGAAAGTGGTGAGTGGTTGGGAAGGTGGTGAGTGGTTGGGAAGGTGGTGAAGGGTAGGGGAGGTGGTGAAGGGTAGGGAAGGTGGTAAAGGGTAGGGAAGGTGGTGAAGGGTAGAGAAGGTGGTGAAGGGTAGGGAAGATGGTGAACGGCAGGGAAGGTGGTGAAGGGTAGGGAAGGTGGTGAAGGGTAGGGAAGGTGGTGAAGGATAGGGAAGGCGGTGAGTGGTAGACAAGCTGGTGAAGAGAATTTTAAAGAGAAAGAACCAAGCCATTACGACTATATAGCACTTGGAAGGGATCAGGATAAGGTTTTGGGATAGGATGGGGGGGGGGGGGACGAATGGTGGATGTGTGGCTGGGATGTATAATGTAAAAGGGGGGGGACTAGAGAGGGGTGTGTGGCTCGGGTACAAAGGGGGAGAAACTACAGTGGGGCGTGCTAAGGGGGACGGGAGAGGGGTGTGTGGATAAAGTGTAAAGGAAGGGGGGTGTAGAGGGTGTGTGTGGGGTGTATATGGGGGGTGGGGATAGGGAGGATGGGGAGGATGGGAAGGGATGGGGAGGTTGGGGAGGGATTTATAAGGTGAGGCAACAAGCAAGAAATGCGCCGCACAGGACGAGCAGACGACAGGTTACTGGGGCGCCAGTGTGTGACACCCGGGCTTCCAGTACCTATTGACACTCTGCTCCCTCTGTTGACACTCTGCTCCCTCTGTTGACACTCTGCTGCCACTGTTGACACTCTGCTGCCTTTGTTGACACTCTGCTCCCTCTGTTGACACTCTTCTGCCACTGTTGACGCTCTGCTGCCTCTGTTGACACTCTTCTGCCACTGTTGACGCTCTGCTGCCTCTGTTGACACTCTGCTGCCTCTGTTGACACTCTTCTGCCACTGTTGACGCTCTGCTGCCTCTGTTGACACTCTGCTGCCTTTGTTGACACTCTGCTGCCTCTGTTGACACTCTGCTGCCTCTGTTGACACTCTGCTGCCTTTGTTGACACTCTGCTGCCTCTGTTGACACTCTGCTGCCTCTGTTGACACTCTGCTTCCTCTGTTGACACTCTGCCACATTTGTTGTCACTTTGCACAGTGTCACATGTGCTGTCATCTCTGTGTCACCTCTGCCGTCATATCTGTGTCACCGCTGCCGTCATATCTGTGTCACCTCTGCCGTCATATTTGTGTCACCTCTGCCGTCATATTTGTGTCACCTTTGCCGTTGTTGTTGTTGACAACCTCTGCCACCATCGTCACTCTTGTTGACAACGTCTGCCACCATCACCGCTGTTGTTGACAACTTCTACCACCATCGTCACTGTTGTTGACAACTTCTGCCACCATTTCCACTCTTGTTGACTTGGAGTCATTGCGTTTAACGTCAGGCTGCTGAAAAGGCGGTGTCTAAGATCTGAAGCTCGATTCTGTAGGCACATCTAGACAGGTACACACACAAACGTCCCTCAGCCCCATCAACAACTTTACCAGATAATAACTGAGATTTAACAGCCCTGCCTACAAGACAAGTTACTACACCAGTGGAGTGAATGTAAAGGATGAGAATAAATGAGAATGGGCAGAAGAAAGTGAACTTGAAAGTAATGTATATAAATATAGATGAGATTACAAATAAAGCAAGTGAACTTGATAAAACTTCCCACGAACAACGCCCAGATGTAATTGCACTCACAGAAACAAAATTGTTAGGTGTTATAACTAATGGAGCGTTCTCTCTGGACGACCATATAGCAAGGAAAGAGAGGGAAGAGGAGGAGGAGGAGTGGCCCTCCTGATCACAGAGAATTGGAGTTTCAAGGAGATTGTTATCCTGGACTAATGGGCAAGGGACTACATAAGAGGCACCATGGCAATAAGAGACTCAGAGATAGCAGTTGCCGGCTCGTTGTCAGCTGGTTTAAACGATTGTTTGCCAGTATGTGAGTGCTGTGTCGCTTGATCCAATACAAACCCTTGACTGAAACCACTAAGATTTCGGTTAATGTGACTCGTGCCAAAAATTATGTGTGGCCGAAGTCAGTAAACAGTGCAGAGAACGTCTTAAGACTATCTAGGATTTGCTTATTAAAATGGATATTTGTGCTTACAGAGTGAGATTCGTAACAACTATCTTAGTGCGAGAAGAGAAGATGAGTGATTCGTAACAACTGTGTTTGTGTGAAATGAGAAGTGGAGAGGCAGTATGAAAACTACATAAATAAAGCATAGATCCAACCCAAGTGGCTTCACAGCCACCTCAGAAGAAAATCAGTGAAGGAAAAAGTGATGAATTTAAGAAAAAGTGGACAGGCTCACACAGAGTGACAAGGAGGTGTATGAGGAACTCGTCAAGAGATTTCAGGAAGTCTTCACAATAGAACAAGGTGAAGTGCATGAACTAAGAGAGAAGACGTTAAACCAAGTAGCACTGGAGGAATGTGACAAGCCTCTAGGACTATACAGATTCTCACCATAAATACTAAAAGAGGGCAAGCAGAAATACTGTGCTTGATATTTTCTTTGGTGTAGAATAAGTCCCTGGAAACAGGAAATCTACCAGAAGGTTTGAAGACAGCTAATATATTTCCAAAATACAATAAGAGAGACAGAAAGGCTAGTAGCACATCTGGAGAGCATGGACTTTGTAACAAACCACAAGCACAGGTTTAGAAATACCAAATCATGCCTCACAAATTTGATATAATTCTATAGCCAACCAATAGAAATTACGCAAAATAAGCAAGGTTAGGCAGACTGTATATTTTTGGATTATTAATTTACCTTTGACACAATACCACATAAGAAACTATTGCACAATTTGAAGAAGAAAAGAGTGAGAGCGAAGGTGCTCCAGTGGATAAGGGAGTACCTAAGCTACAGAAGACACCTTCACTGTGAGGGGTGAGATCTCAGGAGTGGCGAGATGTCACCAGTGGAACCCCACATGGCTCACTGCTCGGACCTTCCCTGTTTCAGATATATGTAAATGATTAACCAGAGACAATAGACTCCTGCCACTCAATGTTTGTTGATGATGCAGCAATTATAAGAAAAATATAAGACAGAGGAAGGCAGCAATAGACGACAAGATGATCTTGATAAACTGAGAGAATTGTTCAACAAATAGTTACTAGAGTTTAACACACATAAGTTCAAAGTAATGAAACTTAGATATATATGTATTATAATAGAGCATATATGTCTGTCTGTCTGTCTGTCTGTTTGTTCAAACATCCACCCACATATTTATTTATCTACCGTCTGTCTTCGTCTCTGCCTCTCTGTCTCTGACAGAATATTGATAGATGAACAAAGAGATATACAGATCAATGGATAGATGGGAGGATAGATGGATGTATGTATAGACAGATAGATAGATGGATAGATAGATTGATAGGTAGATGGTCAGATGGATGGATAGACGGAGGGGAGGGAACGATCAAGAGAAAGTGCCAAGCCATTACGCCTATATAGCCCTTGGAAGGGGTCAGCATAAGGATTAGGGAAGGGACGGGGGGGAAGGAATGGTGCCCAATCACTTGGACGGTTGGGGATTGAACGCCGACCTGCAAGACGCGAGACCGTCGCTCTACCGTCCAGTCTGATTTAAACGGTAGAACGTCTCACGAGCGTCGTCGTCACCACCAACGGTCATCGTCACCACCACCACTAACGGTCGTCGTCACCACCACCACCAACGGTCGTCACCACCACCACTAACGGTCGTCGTCACCACCACCAACGGTCGTCGTCACCACCACCAACGGTCGTCGTCACCACCACCACCAACGGTCGTCGTCACCACCACCACTAATGGTCGTCGTCACCACCACCACCAACGGTCGTCACCACCACCACCAACGGTCGTCACCACCACCACCAACGGTCGTCACCACCACCACCAACGGTCGTCGTCACCACCACCAACGGTCGTCACCACCACCAACGGTCGTCACCACCACCAACGGTCGTCGTCACCACCACCACTAACGGTCGTCGTCACCACCACCACCAACGGTCGTCGTCACCACCAACGGTCGTCACCACCACCAACGGTCGTCGTCACCACCACCACTAACGGTCGTCGTCACCACCACCACCAACGATCGTCGTCACCACCAACGGTCATCGTCACCACCACCAACGGTCGTCGTCACCACCACCACCAACGGTCGTCGTCACCACCACCACCAACGGTCGTCGTCACCACCACCAACGGTCGTCGTCACCACCACCACTAACGGTCGTCGTCACCACCAACGGTCGTCACCACCACCAACAACGGTCGTTGTCACCACCACCACTAACGGTCGTCGTCACCACCACCACCAACGGTCGTCGTCACCACCACCACTAACGGTCGTCGTCACCACCACCAACGGTCGTCGTCACCACCACCAACGGTCGTCGTCACCACCACCACCAACGGTCGTCGTCACCACCACCACTAATGGTCGTCGTCACCACCACCACCAACGGTCGTCACCACCACCACCAACGGTCGTCACCACCACCACCAACGGTCGTCACCACCACCACCAACGGTCGTCACCACCACCACCAACGGTCGTCGTCACCACCACCAACGGTCGTCACCACCACCAACGGTCGTCACCACCACCAACGGTCGTCGTCACCACCACCACTAACGGTCGTCGTCACCACCACCACCAACGGTCGTCGTCACCACCACCACTAACGGTCGTCGTCACCACCACCAACGGTCGTCACCACCACCACCAACGGTCATCGTCACCACCACCACTAACGGTCGTCGTCACCACCACCACCAACGGTCGTCGTCACCACCACCACTAACGGTCGTCGTCACCACCACCACCAACGGTAATCGTCACCACCACCACTAACGGTCGTCGTCACCACCACCACCAACGGTCGTCGTCACCACCACCACCAACAGTCATCGTCACCACCACCACTAACGGTCGTCACCACCACCAACGGTCGTCACCACCACCAACGGTCGTCACCACCACCAACGGTCGTCGTCACCACCACCACTAACGGTCGTCGTCACCACCACCACTAACGGTCGTCGTCACCACCACCAACGGTCGTCACCACCACCACCAATGGTCGTCACCACCACCAACGGTCGTCACCACCACCACCGACGGTCGTCGTCACCACCACCAACGGTGTTCGTCACCACCACCACTAACGGTCGTCGTCACCACCACCAATGGTCGTCACCACCACCACCAACGGTCGTCACCACCACCAACGATCGTCGTCACCACCACCAACGGTCGTCACCACCACCACCGACGGTCGTCGTCACCACCACCAACGGTCATCGTCACCACCACCACTAACGGTCGTCGTCTCCACCACCAACGGTCGTCACCACCACCACCAATGGTCGTCACCACCACCACCAACGGTCGTTGTCACCACCACCACTAACGGTCGTCGTCACCACCACCACCAACGGTCATCGTCACCACCACCAACGGTCGTTGTCACCACCACCACCAACGGTCGTCACCACCACCACCAACGATCGTCGTCACCACCACCAACGGTCATCGTCACCACCACCACCAACGGTCGTCACCACCACCACCGACGGTCGTCGTCACCACCACCAACGGTCATCGTCACCACCACCACTAACGGTCGTCGTCACCACCACCAACGGTCATCACCACCACCAACGGTCGTCACCACCACCACCAACGGTCGTCGTCACCACCACCAACGGTCATCGTCACCTCCACCTCTAACGGTCGTCGTCACCACCACCAACGGTCGTCGTCACCACCACCAACGGTCATCGTCACCACCACCACCAACGGTCGTCACCACCACCACCGACGGTCGTCGTCACCACCACCACCAACGGTCGTCGTCACCACCACCAACGGTCGTCGTCACCACCACCACCAACGGTCGTCGTCACCACCAACGGTTGTCGTCACCACCACCAACGGTCGTCACCACCACCAACGGTCGTCACCACCACCACCAACGGTCGTCGTCACCACCAACGGTCGTCACCACCACCAACGGTCGTCACCACCACCAACGGTCGTTGTCACCACCACCAACGGTCGTTGTCACCACCACCAACGGTCGTCGTCACCACCACCAACGAGTGTTGTCACCACCACCACTAACGGTCGTTGTCACCACCACCACCAACGGTCATCGTCGTCACCACCACCACCAACGGTCGTCACCACCACCAACGGTCATCGTCACCACCACCACCAACGGTCGTCACCACCACCAACGAGTGTTGTCACCACCCACGCATCACCAGTCATCATCACTCGCCACCTCTCTCCTAACCATCTTCAGGGCGGGCGACCTCCTGACCCGCCCTATCACCGGCCAGGTCATGGCTGCCCACCACAACAGTTCTCCTGAACACATCTCACTCAACCAGTAGAAGGAACGGAACGGAACTATTAGGGGAAAAGCGCCAAGCCATTACAACTATATAGCACTGGGAAGGGGTAAGGATAAGGATTTGGGATGGGACAGGAGGGAAGGAATGGTACCCAACCACTTGGACGGTCGGGAATTGAACGCCGACCTGCAAGAAGCGAGACCGTCGCTCTACCGTCCGACCCAAGTGGTTGGACCCAGTAGAAGGAACAACGATGGTTAGTGAGGTATAAAGAGATAATGTTAAACTCATATGAGAGTTTGTCTAGTATAGGTTCCAGTTGGTCAGGTGACCCAGCAGACCCACTCTTCCTGGGTTCGACTCACGGTAAACTGGTACCTAAGAGTCAGGCGAGAGTTGTGCCTTGGGAAAGGAGCCGTTGGCCTTAACCCTAGTGGCTCCTAGAGTATACATTCAAAGGAATTTGCAAGATCACATTTGTGATCCGAAATCTGTTGGTCACCCACTCACTAGCCTATGCTTACCTCTGATCTACGATGATTTATCATACACAAATATCTATGTTCTTTAGTAATACGTTTCATTCTCAATAATGGTTTTACAGATAATGTAATTGTTTTAGTCTAGTGTCAGCTGCCTTACCCCTTGAACTGGTCAGTAGACACTCTCGCTATTGTTCGATGCTGGCCAGCGCTGTATGCTACTATACTGAATATATTGAGCTCTGGAGGCCACTCCAGACCGACAACAATAGCGCATCTCCATAGTCTCCTGAGACTGATGGATGCCTACTACTCTGGAGTACTAAATCGTAGAGAAAGACTATGTTAGGTGCCTCGTGATATTGATTACCGTTTTGATTTGTCAAACTTTTGGAATTGATGAGTGTTGTATTTGACAATGACTATAGCTGTCACTCTTTGGTAACAAAGAAGACTTTAGTGCTTGATATGGATGTGTCACCTTGAGAAACTTTGAGTTCACGCCCCGCAATATTGGTCGACATGTAGTAATCCACCTTTATCACTGATTTATCGAAGGCACCTGTGAGGCGAGGGGGAACAATGCAAAATAGGTTGGAAATAAATGGGAGACAAAGCAGCAGTAAATACAGGTGAACAATTATAAATAGAAGGAATGGAAGAGGCATACAAGACAAGATGACAGACACGAGTCAGTAACAGAGAGAATTAAGGGAAATAAATAATGGGAGTGGCTGGAGGCGCCATTAAGAGTGGAGTGAGTCCAGCAGTACGCGTGCCGAGAGCCACACACAGATGAAGAAGCCGTGGACACAGGTTTCCCCTCACCTTAAGGACACAGCGTGGACACACGCTGGGGAGACAGGGAGTCCCGGGCGGGCCACGCCACCGTCTTATATAATGGGCGAAGCGGCAACTTGTGCGCAGCAGCAGCGTAAGCCAAGCCTGGAGCGGCGCTCAGGACCGGATGTAAGCCACCACCATGACGCCCCGACCCACTCCCTCTCTACATGACGCCATGTTTTTTGTTTACTTGACATTACACATATTTTCTCGTGGGTGGTCATTGGGCAGTACTTATTTATCCGGAAGTCCCGCCAGTACAGTTGGGGTTAGTTCTCGACTCGCAATTGAGATATCCGAACTCGAAAGCCAGGCGGGAGAGAAATGGTTGGCCGCATTTCCTATCAGCTAATGCCCTTGTTAACCTAGCAGTAAGTAGGTACTCAGGAGTAGGTCAACTTCTTGTGGGGTTGCATCCAGGGGGGGGGGGAACAGTAATTCGACTCTGGGAAGACCTCGATATAATCCAAGCATGTATATTCACTGGCTGCCTGTCCCCCGACATAATGAATTATATTCGGCTGAACCGGAGGGATGGAATTGGAGGTAGGGGGGGTGGTTACCTGGTTACCTTGTTGGTTTCGGGGCTTAGCGTTCCCGCGGCCCGGTTATCGCCCAAGACTCCTCGTTGCTGGACTGGTCAACCAGGCTGTTGGACGCGGCTGCTCGCAGCCTGACGTATGAGACACAGCCTGGTTGATCAGGTATTCTTTGGAGGTGCTTATCAAGTTCTTTCTTGAACACTGCGATGGCTCGACAAGTTATGCTCCTTATGTGTAGTGGAAGTGTGTTGAACAGTCTCGGGCCTCTGATGTTGATAGAGTTCTCATTCAGAGTACCTGTTGCATCTCTGCTCTTCAACGGGGGTATTCTGCACATCCTGCCATGCCTCCTGGTCTCATGTGGTGTTATTTCTGTGTGCAGGGCACCGCCGGGGTAGTTTATCTTACGCAGTGTGTCCGACTTGGTGCCTTCTTTTCATAATAACTAATACTGTGTGTTTGCTGATGGAGGCAGGGTATATTGATGATAATAATTAGAGTAATTACACACAGAAATCACAATTGCGTGATGCATCAAATGAACAAATCCACAAGGGCTGTGACGAGGATTCGAACCTGAGTGCGAGAGCATCCCATACGCTGCCTTAATCGACAGAGCTACGACATGGTCAAAAGGAGTTGAAACCGAAGTTCTACTGAACTTACGGGATCCTGCAGCCTCTGCGAGGCACAAACCAGGGTTTTACACAACTCCCCCCATGCACCCGAGCTATGTTAATAGGCTGTTCTCCCTCTTCGCCCTTACTTCATTACTTAACCATGTCGTAACTCAGTCAATAATGAAGTAAGGGCGAAGAACGAGAACGACCTATTGACATAGCTCGAGTGCATGGGGGGAGTTCTGTAAAACCCTGGTTTGTGCCTCGGAGAGGCTACAGGATCCAGTAAGTTCAGTAGAACTTCGGTTTCAACTCCTTTTGACCATGACGTAGCTCAGTCGATTAAGGCAGCGTCTGGGATGCTCTCGGACGCAGGTTCGAATCCTGGTCACGGCCCTTGTGGATTTGTTAATTAGAGTGATGATGGGAAAGTGGTGAAGTGGAAGAGGTGAAAGATGGAGAAAGGTACGTAAGTGGTATGGAAAGTGTTACAGGGTAGGGCAGGTGGTGCAAGAGAGGGGGGACCCGGTGGTAGTGATGATGGTTACAGAGATGAACACAGCATTAAGTGAAGATAGTCATATTGATGAAGATAGTCGTGTATAGTGCAAATAGTTGCAGTGTTGCAGGGTATGTGTAGTGAAGGTTACAGTGATGATCCTTGTGAGTAGTTAAAATTAAACTGAGGAAGATAGTGTAAAGTAAAGAAGGTTGGTGATGATATATATATATATATATATATATATATATATATATATATATATATATATATATATATATATATATATATATATATATATATGTGTATATCACAAAAATAAACACGTGATTAAGAATGTGACAATGTCAGACCACGGAGGAAAAAATGAAACAGGAAATTTCCTTAAGTACTTTCGTATATTAAATACGAAACCTTCTGAAACCTTATTTGGACCTTCTGAAGATGTATTTAATATACGAAAGTACTTAAGGAAATTTCCTGTTTCATTTTTTCCTCCGTGGTCTGACATTGTCATATATATATATATATATATATATATATATATATATATATATATATATATATATATATATATATATATATATATATATATATATATATATATATAGAGGGTACCACCTCTGGTGCCAATGTGGGGACCCATAGCCTCGGAGAAGAAAATAAAAAGTATTCAGAGGAGACCTTGTGGTTTCTCACTGAACACTAATATTATCTTCTCCTACCACCCCCATTCTTTTGTATGTACACATATATATTTACTTTATTTGAACTTTGTTACAAAAAAGGAGTTACATATGGGTTACAAAGATGGTTGTCATAGGTTGTCGAGTTCCTCCAGCTCCTCAGATGGCGGGCAGGAACCCTGGATGCAGTGCGCATTTCCCCTCTGTATCGCCACACTGAGGCGCTGGAAAAGAAAGCTTGCAGCTCTCGGGTCCCTTGTTGTTTCAATGAGCCTAGAACCCAGTTCCTTCAAAAAACTGGTAGCACTTTTACCCCAGGCGCCGAGCGTCTCAGAAGCAATGGGGACAATGGGGACATATATATATATATATATATATATATATATATATATATATATATATATATATATATATATATATATATATATATATATATATATATATATATATATTAGTATATTTTGGTAGCAGTCTTTACTGTAGACATATATTATTAAATATGACCGAAAAAGTAAGATTAATAATTTTAACACGAATTTTCTCAATATTTCTTATGTTTCTTTTCACTGTCGATGATAATTGAAAAATCACTCCTCTTGTACCTGTCTGGGCAGTCACTGTTGGCATTGAGGCACATTCCTATGTTTGTTTCCTTAGTGTAGACTGCAGTGTGGAAACCTCCGCTCCTTTCCATGACTGTTACATCTAGAAAGGGCAGCTTCCCATCCTTCTCCATCTCGTAAGTGAAACGCAATACAGAATTCCGCTCAAATGCCTCCTTCAGCTCCTGCAGATGTCTGACATCAGGTACCTGTGTAAAAATGTCATCAACATACCTGCAGTATATGGCCGGTTTAAAGTTCATGTCGACTAAGACCTTTTGTTCGATGGTACCCATGTAGAAGTTCGCAAATAGGACACCTAGGGGAGAACCCACGGCGACCCCATCTACTAGCTTATACATGTGCCCATCCGGGCTCAAGAAAGGTGCCTCTTTAGTACAAGCTTGGAGTAGTTTCCTTAGAGTGTTTTCTGGTATGTCAAGAGGAGTACAGGCCGGATCACGATACACTCTGTCCGCTATCATCCCGATTGTTTCATCTGTCCGCTATCATTTCGATTGAATTTTCATAGAATCTATGAAAATTCCATTAATCAATGGAATCAGTAACATTGAAATGGAATTGTAACATATATATAGCATGTGTGTTGCTCTTACATGCAACAGATGGCACCGTTTTTTAAAAAACAACAACATAGTTTTATCTGTCACAGGTGTGGCATCTTTACAGATACTTACGAAATGAACGGCATTGTAAACAACACAGCTGAATTCCAACACAATGTCACACAAAATAATTCAATAAAATATAAAATAATTCGAAATCTATGAAAATAAAATTTATCAATGCAATCGGAATCATTGAAATGGAATTTGTGACATATATAGTATATCGTGCATGCGCACAGCAACGCACACGCGTTACAGAGCCACAGCAATGCGTGGTTGGGTACTGTTATTATATATTATATATGCGAACAAGCCTGAACGGTCCCCAGGCATGTTTGCAACTGAAACCTCCACACCCCAGAAGTGACTCGAACCCATATTACCATGAGCACCATGCAACTGATGTACAGGAGACCTTAACCCCTCGACCATCACGACCGGACAAAAGATGATGGTAGCCGAGGTTATTTTCCCATCATCCCGCCGGCGCTCTGATAGTAATCTTGGGCATGGTATTTGATCAAATCACCTCATTTTTGGGGGGCCACGTGAGCAACACAAATGCGAACAAGCCTGGTTGTGATGGTCGAGTGGTTAAGGTCTCCTGTACACCAGTTGCATGGTACTCCTGGTAGTATGGGTTCGAGTCACTTCTAGGGTGTGGAGTTTTCAGTTATATATATATATATATATATATATATATATATATATATATATATATATATATATATATATATACACACGAGTTCTTAGTTCTGAGCCACTAGCACGCATACCGTTTAGAGCAGGTCCTTAATCTTAATTTTCCTTGAAATACGACCCGCCAAATCGCTTAACAATCAGGTACCCGTTCACTGCTGGGTGAACAGAGGCGTACAATTAAGGATTGGCGCCAGTGTATTACCATTGCACCACGAGAACTGTGGGGGGACAATCCTATGCCAATTGTCACTGGACGGTGACAATCCTATGAGATGGGAGTATTATATGAACTTACAGGTAGTTCTTGAACTCTGTACTCAGGTAGCAATCTGCGGTGTGCCTAGGCTTGCTTAAAATAAATAATAATAAAAACTAGAGTTACATACACAATTGTATGTTTGTTAAATGACGAACATGCTTTAGCCACATATAATATAACGCCTGACATGTCGTCAGTGTATATAAGCCAATTATTATTACTTGAAAAGATTTTCGTATTTATAACTTTATAATTAGTTTGAGAATATGTAGCCTATTAACACCGCAGAGAAATTATTGTTATATATCAAAATAGTTTAATTTAAACTATGTTCGCAGTAATTATTGTTCCAAGCTCTTAATAAGCCAAGGGTAAAGTTAAACCCGTTTAATAACGGAGAGAAAAATATAGCAAAGCCGGGAAGCGAGGTGAGAGGCGTCAGGTAACCAGACGAGACAACGCCAGCCGGCACCTGACACCACCACCCCAACACTTCTCCCTCCCTCCACATGCACCCGGTACGGTGTGTGATGCAGGTACACCACCCCAACACTTCTCCCTCCCTCCCTCCACATGCACCCGGTACGGTGTGTGATGCAGGTACACCACCCCAACACTTCTCCCTCCCTCCACATGCACCCGGTACGGTGTGTGATGCAGGTACACCACCCCAACACTTCTCCCTCCCTCCCTTCACATGCACCCGGTACGGTGTGTGATGCAGGTACACCACCCCAACACTTCTCCTTCCCTCCCTCCACATGCACCCGGTACGGTGTGTGAGGCAGGTACACCACCCCAACACTTCTCCCTCCCTCCCTCCACATGCACCCGGTACGGTGTGTGAGGCAGGTACACCACCCGCAACACTTCCCCCTCCCTCCCTCCTCATGCACCCGGCACGGTGTGTGAGGCAGGTACACCACCCGCAACACTTCTCCCTCCCTCCCTCCTCATGCACCGGGTACGGTGTGTGAGGCAGGTACACCACCCGCAACACTTCCCCCTCCCTCCCTCCTCATGCACCCGGTACGGTGTGTGATGCAGGTACACCACCCCAACACTTCTCCCTCCCTCCCTCCACATGCACCCGGTACGGTGTGTGAGGCAGGTACACTACCCCAACACTTCTCCCTCCCTCCCTCCACATGCACCCGGTACGGTGTGTGAGGCAGGTACACTACCCCAACACTTCCCCCTCCCTCCCTCCTCATGCACCCGGTACGGTGTGTGAGGCAGGTACACCACCCCAACACTTCCCCCTCCCTCCCTCCTCATGCACCGGGTACGGTGTGTGAGGCAGGCAGCTACTCGGAACAAAAAGTTCTAAGTAGCACAGGCTATGATGAGCCCGTAGGTGGAGGCTCTTTGGAGCCATTATCTGTATCAATAGATGATACTGGAGATCTGGGATGGGGTCCGTGGACGCCCCAATCCAATCCAAGACCATAAGCGTGGCCAGACTGGTGAAATAATGAGGTACGCACATTTTAGCTGATAGGAAACAAATGGTCATGGAGAGTGGAGAGACCACAGAGCTAAGTCACAAATAGATTACCACAGGCGTCTCTACTTTGACCAATATTATTCCTGACACACGAATGAACTGAATGAGGAAGCTGTTTCAAAATTAATTAATAATCATAACAAAATAACCAGTGAACAATATAAAATGAAATGGAGACGACTCCCTGAAATTACAAAGGAGGAAGACAAGAGAGTTTATATAGCCCTTAGCTTAGTACCGAACCTTACACAAATACACAGTTTCAGCATATACTGATCTCGAAAACATAAAAATAACATTATAACTCTAGAGCAGGAGGCCTTCAGAATATTTTACACAACATACCTTCTTGATGGGGTTCTAGGAGTTCTTCTACTCCCCAAGCCCGCCCGAGGCCAGGCTCGACTTGTGAGAGTTTGGTCCACCAGGCTGTTGCTTGGAGCGGCCCGCAGGCCCACATACCCACCACAGCCCGGCTGATCCGGAACTTCTCTTAGAAAACAGTCCAGTTTATACAGTGCTGTTTGATTGTGCCTATGACACTTCTGCTCTTCACTGGTTCAATCTTGCATTTTCTTCCATATCGTTCACTCCAGTATGTTGTTATCTTACTGTGTAGATTTGGGACCTGACCCTCCAGTATTTTCCATGTGTATATTATTTGGTATCTCTCTCGTCTCCTTTCTAGAGAGTATATTTGGAGAGCTTTGAGACGATCCCAATAATTTAGGTGTTTTATCTCGTCTATGCGTGCCGTATATGTTCTCTGTATTCCCTCTATTTCAGCAATCTCTCCTGCTCTGAAGGGGGAAGTGACAACACTTCCGGGACAACACAAGTGACTTGAAGAGTACAACCATTGTGATGAGATCCCTGGATTTGAAAGTTCTCGTAATCCAGCCTATCATTTTTCTGGCTGACGCAATATTTGCATGGTTATGCTCCCTAAACGTTAGATCGTCGGACATCATTATTCCCAAATCCTTGACATGCTGTTTTTTTTACTATGGGATGATTCGATTGTGTTTTGTACCCTGTATTATGTTTCAGAACCTCATTTTTGCCGTACCTGAAATTTATCACTGTTAAACATCATGTTATTTTCTGCTGCCTAATCGAAAACTTTGTTGACATTTGCTTGTAGTTTTTCAATGTCTTCAGCAGAGGTAATTTTCATGCTGATTTTTGTGTCATCTGCAAAGGACGACACGAAGCTGTGACGTGTATTTTTGTCTATATCTGATATGAGAATAAGGAACAGTAGCGGTGCAAGGACTGTACCTTGAGGTACAGGAGCTGAGTGCATAGGCATATTGTCACTTTCTCTTTCAAACTCTTCCGAGTTTGTTGTAATATCCGTTATATTATCTGCAGCTTGAATGTTATTCATGAAGAAGCTGTCTGGGTCATCAACTTTCATGTTGTTTATTGGTGTGCTAAACATAGCCTCATACTGGCTTCTTAGAATTTCAGTAATCTCTTTGTTGTCCTCTGTGTATGTACCTTCATTTGTAGTTAACGGTCCATATGCGAGGTTCATTCTGGGGTATGTCGCCCCCAGGGTGTATAACCCCCGCCTAAAGAAGTGAATCCATTCTCAAAAGGTGGTATTCCTATAGCTACTGTGGATGGAATATATACTTCAAGAAGCTGATAGCGAGAAGGATTGCGACATTCTATACCTTGATTTTAGCAAGGTCTTTGATTATAGTTGGCATTTCCATTCTGCCTCTCCTCTCACACTCCCACCGTCCCTCTCCTCTCAAACTCCCACTCTGCCTCTCCTCCACTCTCCCACCCTCTCAAACTCCCATCCTCCCTCTCACCATACACTCCCCCCCCCTGCCAATCCTCTTACACCCACTCCTCATGTCTCCCCTACCGCGTCACTACCCCAATCTAATCGCTGCCTCTCCAAGGAAGGATTCCTAAAAAGGTAATGAATTTTCCTGTCGGATCTCTATACTGCCTTAATGACACGTTAGATAAACAGCCTAATATTTAGTGTAATACCGACGTTGGCTGAGTTTGTTTTTTGTGACATCGTTCCTCTGATCCTGGTCCGTTTGACGCGTTAGGTGGGTAATGGAGGCTGGTAGACGGAAACGGAACTGTATGTAATGTTTGTTCAATGAGTGTTTCGACTTAAATATTTTTATTTTGTATACTTCCTAAGCACAGCACTCAGCTCCTGTTATATGGCGGGAATCTTTGTTGACAGCTGGAAATTCAAAATATTGAGTTTAAATGTTGTTTTTATTCTAAGACTTCTGTATGTCAAAAGTATACACGCGCGCTCACTCGGATGAAATCCTATTCATGAATTTATGTCAAGAGTATGACAATAGTCGGCATCAACGCCTGTCCAAGATAAGGTCCTTGATAGCAAGTTCAGATAAGATTGTTTGGGGTGTTATCGCGCGTGATGTGTGGGCCTCCCTGTATTGTCCCAGCTGTTGAAGACTATGCTGTGCTCCTCGCTCCACTCTGCTCAGTGACTTTAAAATTTGCATCTCTTTATTTTACTTGCACTTGAGAAGATTTCAAGTGTAACATACAAATTGAACACTAAAGGTGTACGTAGCCTATTGTCAGAGAACCGTGAAAAACACTTCTGTTGACTAAGGAGAGTAAATACTCTTTTAGTGTAATGTGAAGCTGGATTGCGGTGTGGCTTATATATACAGGCATTGTTCTCGTAGACTCATACGAGAAGACACTAGGCTTCCCCACGAGGACTGTATCACTGGCAAAATTCTCGTGTTTATTTAAATTAATATTACTATCATTGCCAACATTATCTTCAACTGTCTTGTTAAATTTGTTTTTCATAAGGAAATATTTGGTATATAACTGTTGACCTGTATAAACTGCTCCCCATCATTACTATATGCTGTACGCGTCGTGTGTTAGTCGGGGTTCATACCCAAGCACCTGAAATTGGATCTACTTAACTCGCTTTAGTGAAATTTAAGCGGTGCTCAAAGTGGCAACCTTGATGTTTCAGCCCGTGACTGTATACCCTTCTCTCTCATAATTGCTCAAGTGCCCAAAGGAAAATTATTTGCATTGTCCCTTAGTAAATCATAACAAAAACTGCCAACAATATGAGAGATATACATGAGTGCTTGTGCTGAAATAATTATATTATAGAAAAAAATTACAGGATGAAAAGATTTTCAGATAATTAAATATGAAGCATGACGCGATAACATTTTGAAAAGTGTAAACTGAAAGAGAAATTATGAAAATAAGTGATAGAGTTACCTGATTCAAGAGGCCAGGCGCCAGGCTCCTCCTGCTGGAGTGATGAAGCAGTCGGTGAGGAGAGCCATGGTGGGCCTCCTGCTGGCGACACAGCGGAGGTGGGCGGCCATGGGCGTGACGACGCTCCTCTGGGGCGTGGGCGTCCTGTGCGTGTTCATCCTGTATCTTGCGTACATGCAACCCACAGGTGTACATGTCGTGTAAGTCGCTAACACTGGAAGCTCGTTCAGTGAGAGCTCATTGTTATTGTTCTGTCTATTTTCTACCATGGTATTTGTTCCACCATTCAGTTACAATGGTAATCAGAATATACACATATTCTTCTGTCCTCTGTGGATAAGGCTAGAGCTCTGAGACACTATGTACAGGAGAGTTATTGAGCACTCAATAACAGAGGGTGATTTCAGTGCTTTTACAAAGGAAATACAGATACAATTTGACAACATATTTATACATTTCCGTCTGCTTTTGATGGGCAAGGTCAGAGATCTTAATGGAGTGTGCATCACTATTATGTAGGCTTCTATTAAGTGAATGGTCAGCTTCTGAGGGAAGAAATGTTGAAACCTGGATGTGTGGATAGTTTGCAATCAAGTAATAACGTGCTTGTCTTGGAAGCTAGACGTAGATATATAAGAATACTTAGCAAGAGGGTAAATATAAAAATGTTGTGGAATCCTTCTCACATTAGCCTGCAGGAACATGACAAAGTTGACGCCCTTGCTAAGGTTGCAGTAAATAAAGACAGTATTGAACGGAATCTTGAGTTATCAAATAGGTCCCTTAAAAGTGTCATTAGACAAGAACTCCTGGATGGATTTGAAGAAAGTAGAATTGTGCAAACTGGAGCTAGCAGGTCCATTGTTCATCACAATGAAATGTGTGAAGTAAAACATGTGTATGGGGCAAGTAACAAAGTAAGTAGACTAACAGATGTTGTCACAACTCGTATAAGACTTGGCTACAAGTATCTCTGGCAGTTCGGCTTGTATAGGGATCTAGATGAAGTAAAGTGTAAAGTGTGTGGACATAGGCAGGGACACACACTCGAACACTATATCTTGGATTGTAGTAAAATTGAGCCATTTAGAGATAAATCTAAGTTCACTCTGTATGACATGTCAACCTATCTTATTACTATCGATAAATTACCTGAAATCCTTGCACTGTATCCATATTTCGCTTCCAGTAGATAAACGACATATGAGATGAAGAAACAAGTAGTGTATTGTGAAGACTAAAAATAAACAGAAGCTACCCTATGACTATCTCCATTGGTCAAACTATTATGTATTAGCGATAAGACCTACCATTAATGTATAATGACTTACTGTAAATATATAGCTCTTACTGTAAATATATAGCTCTTGAAATAGCACTTTCTCTGTAACTAGCTGACATGTAACTATAAGGTGTGAAGAATAGATGAAATTGTTTATGTAATAATCTAAGATGAGGCCAAAGAAATAAATCATAAAGACCTTTTGTGCCCTCTGTAATGCTTTTTGCGCTACCGCTCACAGGATGGGTATGGGGTGCACAATAAACTAGCTGCCTCCGGCGGCAACAACAACAAAAAAAGCCCAAGTGCAGGTCGGGTTAGGTGGGTTGCTTGGGTTCGCGCGTTTCTGGTTAGAAACGCTTTGTTTTCCATACGTTGTGGATAGTCAAGAGAACGAGCTGCAGAGCCGAACGTAACTGTGTGGTAAAAATTAGTGAAACTATTCTCCGGAGGAATATATATATATATATATATATATATATATATATATATATATATATATATATATATATATATATATATATATATATATATATATATATATATATATATATATTGTAACGGTTCTATTGTTACGTAAAGTATGGTGACAAATAAACACAGACACTAAGATACTATATATATATTTGGTCGAATATACAGAAGTACACAGGTGATACTTTGGTGTGAGTTGGACGCACTGAGCGTCGGTACAGTATCTCGCAAGTGTCTGCTCTAGACCACACTTGAAAGTAGACTCTGGTTAATGTTTGCTATTCTGCTGCTTATATGCTCGGGCAACACCTCACCGTGTTGCCCGGGCAACGCCTCACCTCATTCATCTCCAAAGGTTGACAGGAATATTAACAAAGCATTTGGAGCGAGTATATTATTGGGATAATCTACTCGCTACAATATATATATATATATATATATATATATATATATATATATATATATATATATATATATATATATATATATATATATATATATATATATATATATATATATATATATATATATATATATATATATATATATATATATATATATATATATCAGAAAGAGCTCCTCTCATGAAAGGTTCTACTCTAGGTTCTAAATATTATTAAGGTGTCAAAAATCGGTAACATCTAAGGCACTCAATTTGTGAGAAAATTCACAGATGAAAGCACAGTGAAAAATAACAAGAGCGAGGCACTTCAACATGACTGTGTTTACCTAGACCATAACTTCTGCTCGCGTGATGCCTGACAATAAAAATTCTGGCGGGAACATCGGCTTTGTTAACACAACTGAATTGTTCAAATATGGCGAGAACTTGTAACCAGAAAAGGCGGGCTGGTGACTTGGATGTTAGAGGGGATGTTAGAGGGAACAGGACACGTTGAACAGGAAGAACAACATATTTGTTCACATACGCAATATTCTGCAACGAATGTTATATGTTGATTCCTTACCCATACTACACATAAGGGGCATAACTGGCCGACCCCTCACAGTGTTCAAGAGAGAACTGGATAAGCACCTCCAAAGGATACCTGATCAACCAGGCTGTGACTCATACGTCAGGCTGCGAGCAGCCGCGTCCAACAGCCTGGTTGATCAGTCCGGCAACCAGGAGGCCTGGTCGACGACCGGGCCGCGGGGACGCTAAGCCCCGGAAGCACCTCAAGGTAACCTCAAGGTATGCCGTCACTCGAAAGCTGAGGAACCAAATGACGGTGCGTCCGGTTTATGCTTACAGCGTCAGATGTATATATTGAGCTGTCAAGGCAACTTCCATATCTAGGTTAGAAACAGTACTCTAAGAGTGTTAATATTTAGGGGACAATGTGAGAATTTACAGGAGCAGCTGCTAACCTATGGTTTTCTCACTGCATGAAGTACTGCTACATGTAAGGCGACATTATATGTCGTAGAACCACATGTACATTACATAGTACATATAGTTCGTGTAAATCGTGCTGGCATACTTAAAGTACGCAATGAAGTGATAGAAGTTTATAATGTAAAATATTCTAGGGGGGGGGGGAAGGGTACCTGGTCGTCCCGGGATAGCCTATCAGTCCCCCGAACACACACTTCACCCTTCTTCTCTCCCGTTTCCCGCCCTCTGCTCTCTTGCGTTCTGTTATTTCTGTAGTTCCTCTACACCCTTGTATTTAATTGCCTTGCTTCCTCGCATGCCCGATTAAACCATGGATTCCTCTTTTGCTTTTCCTTTATTTCCTTTTGGGCTGGGATGAACTTGTTTACTGCCTTCTGACACCTCTGTGTGACGTAATCCATCATGTCTTGTAAAGACTTTCCTCTGAGTTTTGTTGTCCATGGTATTATGATATTTCTGTCAGGAATTTTCTCATCTCCTCATAGTTTCCCTTTTGGTATGCCAGCCCTTTACTTTTTGGTTCTTTTCTTGGGGAGGAGATTACCCATAACTCCACTAAATACGCAAATGTAGTCATTCATTCCAAGGAGGGAAGGGGGCTTCCAACTTAACTTCCCTCATGTCCTGCTCATTCTGGGTGAATATCAGATCAAGTCTAGCTGGTTCATCTTCTCCTCTCATTCTTGTGGGTCCCTTGACGTGTTGACTTATGGTGTCAGGATCGATCTGAATTTGAGGTGCTGCACGCTCCGTCCACCTAATAGCACGTCGCATTTGGACGTATACTCTACCTAAGGTAAAAAACTTACGTAAAAAAGATGGTAGTGGCTCACGAAATTGAGTGAGGTCTCGTTTTCTGTTCGTGGGTCCTTGTTAGGTTCAGGCACTTTAGTATAACAGTTTAGTGACGTTGGGAACGCTCAGGAGGACGGGCTGGGTGTTGAGCGTATTCTCTGTGGTGCTGAGCATGTTCTCTGAGGCGGTTCTGAGCATGTTCTCTGATGTTGTATGTAATTGGTGATTATATTACACTGTTGATACAGTGTATCAACAGTCTACAAAGTGAATACAAAGAGTGTGCCTTATAATTTAATGGTGTCTGGCACGTTGAACAATTGGTGCTGAGCATAAAGTGATCAAGTCTGTCGTCAAACCAAAATGGCGGCAGTTGGAAGACAAGCTGCTATCCGCGGCTTCATGTCTGAAGTGTCCTGATGGCTTGGAGATTGTTATTTAAATTTCATAATAGATAGAACAATTAGCGGACATTGAATGATCTGACTTTATCACTGGGTGCCCAGAATAGTTGATAAGCTGTATTGTCATAAATTTTGCGCGTAACAGTTAGACTCAATTAAGACTGAGAACTGGGAAATGCCTTGCAATGAATATATCAAAATTTAATGTTTATTTTAAATCCTGCTACTTTAACTATATATTTTTGTGACAAAGAAATAATTAGTTCTTAAAATTTTTCAAGTTTGAAAATTATTATCACACCCGCCGCAAATGTTACAAATTGTTTCCACGGTGAAAATTTTAGAATGTTCATATTTTTTTTGTGAATATTAATTATATTTATATAATGAATATTAATATTCACAATTTGGAGGACTCCGTTGCTGAGCCACAGCAACGCGTGGCCGGGTACAGCTAGTCTTACAACTAGTATACAGCTTATAAATATCTGTGATAAATATCAAATTTATATCTCCAAAAATATATTGTCATAATATTTTGTTAATGTTTTCCTCAGATATTTTAGTTTTGTGTTTGACAGGTGTGAGTGTGGGAGGGAGGTGGAGACGGCGGAGAGGGCTGCCAGGCACCTTCCTCACCTCATGGCTGAACTGGACCCGGCCTCTAACAGGTGCAGTATCTCTCTCTTAGGAGACAATTAGTGTCCGATTTGTTGATTTATTGTTAATAATTAAGGCAGTAAAGGAGGGACAGTGGAAACGTCTTTGACGCACAATTGTGAGACCTAGGTTCGATTCCCGACCGGGGCAGAAACAAATTTTCAGTTTTCTTTCATCTCGTGCACCTATTCACCTAATATATCAATGTTGGCATTTGATGCAAAACTAATGAGAATCGTCACGTCAGAGTTAGATTGTGATACATTGCAAGAGTATTTGGACACACTCAAAAAGTGGTCTGAAAAATAGCTGCTAGAATTTCATCCAGCCAAATACAAAGTTACGAGGATTGGAATAGGAGTGTGAAGATGAGTACAGCAATATAGGATGAAGAGAAGACAAATTCCTGAATCAGAAATGGAGAAAGACCCGGGAGTGGACATAACCTCAAGTCTGATGCCAGAAGCCCACATTAGCAGAATAACAACAGCCGCATATGCCGTGCTGGCAAACATCCGGGTATCCTTCACAAACTTGGACAAAGGAGCAATTTTTTTTTCTACCACAGACGTGGCCACACATTTACAATGCTAACCAGCATATATACATTTTCTTCTGTCTTCTTCTGACAAAGGCGCATTCCGAGGGCCCTATATACAGCGAAGGGGAGACTCACTCTGGGATATGCATTCCCAGCATGGAACCCTTACTTGAAATAGGACAAGTAGAAACTAGAAAAAGTCCAAAGATATACTCTCGACACAGAGCTGAGTGGATTGAGCTATGAGGAAAGACTGAGAGCATTGGACCTTACCGCGATGGAGGAAAGGTGAAACAGGGGAAGACATGATAACAAAATATAATATTCTAAGGGAAACTGACAAAGTAGACAAAGCAGCGTTGTTCAAAGCTAGCAACAGCAGATCGAGGGATCCTAGATGGAAACTATAGACATAAATTTGTTTATTTATTTATTTATGTATTTATTTATTTATTTATTTATTTATTTATTTATTTATTTATTTATTTATTTACAAGAAGATACAATGGCTTTGTGAGAGTACATAATATTGACGTTTTTACATGAGTCATAAAGACATCAGAAAGATCTTTTTCAGTGTTAGAGTTGACAATAAATGGAATAGATTAGACGTAAAAGTTGTTGAGGGCAATTCGATTCAGAGTTTTAAATGTAAATATGATAAAAGCGCGAGAAATAAGTCATTGCCTCAATAAAACAACGATTGGAAGGCGGAACTAGCTGCCTAGCTCGACCCTGCAAGCACATATGGTGCAACCCAACCTCCAAATTGACAGTACGGTTTAATACTAAGTGTAATAAGTACATTTCCTGACTGTCATACATAGTACATAATTACACTTATGTGGCTGTTACATTTACCTCCCCATTTATTCTCCTCGTTTTCTGTTAAGACACTCAGAATTTTATTTTGAAGTTTTCAATTTTAATTTGCTATACACAAGTTGAAAATATCAGGAATTTCTTTTTCAGTTTTATTAAACAATAGAGATTTTATACAAAATTTGAAAATATCCTGAGTTACTTTACAAATTGTTGATATATTTTAGTTTTGTTTTATTAGTTTTATAAAACTGTAATATCAATATAGCTACAGGTTAAGTACTAATTGTAATTAAGAAGCAATAACATGCTTATGTTCAAACACTAAGAAGGTTAGGTTAGGTCGTGGTTTTCTATTCAGCTTTTCAGGTAAATTCAAATATTCACAATTTATTTGACAGTACGGTTTAATACTAAGGGAATATAAGTACAATTCCTGACTGCTATGAATAGTACATAATTGCACTTACTAGTGCTGTTACATTTACCTCCCCATTTTTGGAGGACGGGCTGAACTTCACTTAGATAATTACACACACACACACACACACACACACACACACACACACACACACACACACACACACACACACACACACACACACAAACACACCTAGATGTGCTTGCAGGGTCGAGCCAGGCTCCTAGACCCGCCTTCCAATCGTTATTACATTAATGCAATTACTTATTTCTCACGCTTTCTTCATATTTACATTTAAAACTCTGAATCGAATTAGCTTGACCTCACGACACCTGCCATAGGTAATGCCAGACTGGAATAAGTTTATTATTACTTCGGTGTATCTCAAGACGAACCCTTTTGTGGCGTCAGGACGGCGGAAGAGGCCGCGGAGGCGTGGCACCCGTCCCTGGCGGTGAAGTTCCTGGTGGCGCAGGAGAACAGGGGCTCCCGCTGCCACGTCACCCCGGGGCTCTTCTCCGTCAGGCACTCCAACCTCTACTGGCAGGAGGCACTCGTCTCATCCACCACCTTCCTTATCTACGGTGCCTACTACGACACCAGGGATCACCACGGTGAGTCGTGACACGGCGGTAGGAGAGAGGGAGAGAGAGAGAGAGAGGGAGAGAGAGAGAGAGAGAGAGAGAGAGAGAGAGAGAGAGAGAGAGAGAGAGAGAGAGAGAGAGAGAGAGAGAGAGAGAGAGAGAGAGAGAGAGAGAGAGATAGAGAGAGAGAGAGATAGAGAGAGAGAGAGAGAGATAGAGAGAGAGAGAGAGAGAGAGAGAGAGAGAGAGAGAGAGAGAGAGAGAGAGAGAGAGAGAGAGAGAGAGAGAGAGAGAGAGAGAGAGAGATAGAGAGAGAGAGAGAGAGAGAGAGAGAGAGAGAGAGAGAGAGAGAGAGAGAGAGAGAGAGAGAGAGAGAGAGAGAGAGAGAGAGAGAGAGAGAGAGAGAGAGAGAGAGAGAGAGAGAGAGAGGGGGGGGGGGGTGTTGCACTGGAATAGTCTTAGGGTGATATTATTCAAACACTAACAAGAAAGACCCACACATTGCAGGTGACAAACACCGCCATGATGACACTAGCCCAATAATAGAACATTTCAAGCCTCTTCAAGACAGCAGAAAAACTCACTAGGAACAGGTTCATTCAAACCTCTGTAAACACAACCTTTGTTTGAGATTTCTGTCTTGAGTAACCGAGCACGTTCCCTTGTTTCTCATCCCATGACTCGACCTGTCTCGACTGTCGTTTATGTGGTCATCAACATCCTTGAGGCGTCGGGGATTTCCTGGCATGTAAGACGCCAACGATCTCAAGACTCCCTCTGGACCCAACTTCGTAAACACCCAGAAAATGGAGTCATTACTCAAGTGGTTCAGCCATCAGCAGACTTACTCTCGCTCTGCCTTCTGCATAGACAGAGGGTAGAGATCATTCATCCCTCGTCTCGCACGTGTCAGGAACACGTTCTCACAATAATGAGAGTTCAAGTAATCGTCAATTAAACAAATGAGAACTCTTGCCCAGAGATCTGGCTCCAACTTTACCCTAAAGTTTACACTAAACAAATTAAGTAACCCAATAAATCATCCTGTAAGATCATGCCTTAAGACGAGGTAAAGTTCGATAATAGTTATTAACTTCTTTAATGCAAGAAGAATGTTAACATTGTTTTGTAGCCCATCACACGTTAGTTAATAAGAATAGTACGACAGCGGTAACCATCCTCCGTCTCCTGCCCAGCAGAAGGGCCGCTGGTGAGAGTGTTAGTGATGGTGGAGGAGCCCTGGCCGCCCACACCCACCTGTCACCTCTGGTACTCCACCGACGCAGTACCCACAGCCACCAAGGCCATACGCATGGGTAAGTGTGTATTCATCTATATGTATTCACCTATTTGTGTCTGCAGAATCGAGCATCGGCTTTTGGATCCAGCCTTTCTCGCCTTAGGTTGTTTAAAGCAATGACTCCTGTCCTTCTTCTCTATCATATCTAATTTTAAGGCTATGAATAGTGTTTGCTTCCACTATGTGATCATTCAATTTTCCCACTACTCTCATGCTAAAAGAAAACTTTCTAACATCTCTATGACTCATTTAAGTTTCCACCTTCAACCCATGTCCCCTTGTTCTGTTGGTATTCCGTGTGAACATTTCGTCTATTTCCACTGTCAATCCACCAATCCAATATTTTGCATATTGCTATTATATCTCCTCCCTTCCTCCCTCTTTGTTTTAGCGACGTCAGGTTGTTCCTTCAGTCGCTCTTCATATTCCATCCCTCGTAACTCTGGGACGAGCCTCGTCGCAAATTTCTGAACCTTTTCCAGTTTCCAAATGTGTTTCTTCAGTTGACAGCTCCATGCTGAGGTTGCATACTCTAAGACTGGTCTAACGTAGGCAGTATAACGCATTCTAAATGCCGCCTTACTTAGGTTTCTGAATGTCGTTCTAACTTTTGCTAGCGTAGAGTACGTTGCTGTCGTTATCTAATTTATGTGCCTCAGGAGTTAGATTTGGTGTTACGTACAGTCCCAGGTCCCTTTCTCGAATCGTCACAGGTAGGTAGTTTCCTTGCACTGTGTACTGGCCCTTTGGTCTCCTGTTACCTAGTCCTATTTCCATAATCTGACCTAAGCCATTTCTCGAACCATCTCTGCAGCTTGTTCAAGTCCTCTTGGAGAATCCTACATTCCTCATCTGTCACAACTCGTCTCATTAATTACGCATCATCCGCAAACATCGACATATAGGCCTTGACTCCCGCTGAAATGTCGTTCACGTATATCAGAAATAGAACTGATCCCAGTACCGACCCTTGAGGTACGCCAATTGTTTTGATTC